>NW_028270168.1:56667504-57005420 GCF_037043375.1 Chiloscyllium plagiosum
AATTCATGAAGCAAACTGCATTTGTCAATTCAATTAATACAGCTAGTCATTCATTCAATGTCACAAGCTTCACATATTGTCTCATTCAGACTGCACACATTCACTCCATGAACCAAACTGCACGTCTTAATTCAATGAGTAAAGCTTCTCTCATTCATTCAATTGGGTCA
This sequence comes from Chiloscyllium plagiosum, assembly GCF_037043375.1. Lineage (NCBI taxonomy): Eukaryota > Metazoa > Chordata > Chondrichthyes > Orectolobiformes > Hemiscylliidae > Chiloscyllium > Chiloscyllium plagiosum. The sequence goes on from NW_028270168.1 coordinate 56,667,675, forward strand.
AGCTTAACTCTTAAATTTAAAGAAACAAACTGCATTCTTAATTGATTGAATCAAACTGCAATGATTGTTTCAATGAATCAAACGTTATTCAATGTTTCAATGAAACAAACTTAACACGCTTATTTAGTGAATGAAACTGCCGTTTATTCAATGAAAGAGGCTGCGGTTGTCAATTCAAAGAGTAGAGATTCTCACTTTCGTTCAATGCCTCAAGCTTAACGCATTGATTCTATCAAACAAATTGCACACATTTTGTTCATGAAGCAAACTGCATTTGTAAATTCAATGAATACAGCTACTCTCTTTCTCTCAAAGTCACAAGATTCACACATTGTCTCAATCAAACTGTACACGTGCACTCCATGAACCAAACTGTAACTGTTAATTCAATCACAGAGATTCTCTCATTCATTCAACGTTTCAAGCTCAACGCTTCCATTCAATTATACAAACTGCATTCATTGAATCATTGAATCTAACTACGATTATTCGGTTGTTTCAATAGAACAAATGTAACTGTGAATCCTACTGCACTCATTCATTCAATGAAACAGACTGCATATGATGATTCAATGACTGGAGTTTCTCTCATTCGTTCAAAGCCACAAGCTTAATGCATTGATTCAATCAAACAAACTGCACACATTTAGTCCATGAAACAAAGTGCACCCGTTCATTCAAAGAGTAGAGCTCTTCTCTATCATTCAATGCCTCGTGCTTAACGCTTTATTTCAATGAAACAACCTTAATTCATTCATTCATTGATTCATATTTCAATCTTTGATTGAAAGAAACAATCGTAATTCATTGATTTAATGGTAGAAAATTCTCTCACTTGTGGATTTAACTGCATTCATGCAATTAATGAATCGAACTGCAAACATTCATTCAATGAGGAACACTGCAAGTCCTATTCCAATGAATCTAGCTTTTGCCATTCATTCAATGAAAGAAACTGCACGCGTTCATTCAATAATATAAACTGCATGGATTTATTAAATGAAACAGCCTTCTCGTGTAAATTCAATAAGTTAAGCTTTTCTTGTTTATTTAATGTCGCGAGCCACACTCTTTCATTCAATGAAACCAACTGCATTGATTCAATCATTGAATCAAACTACAATCATTGAGTCAATGAATCAAACGGTATTAATGGATTCAATCAAACAAACTTAACTCATTTACTTCGTGAATCAACGACACCAATTCATTCAATGAAATGCACTGTATGTCTTTATTAAAAGAGTAGCGCTCCGGCCATTCATTCAATGCACGAGCAAAACGCATTCATTCAATGGAGCAAACTGCACTCATTTATTCAAAGATGGAGACCACGTCTTAATTCAAAGAGTAGAGCTTTTCTTATTCATTCAATGGGTCAAGCTTAACGCTTTCATTCAATGAAACAAACTGCATTCATTCAAAAATTGAATCAAACCTTATTCCTTGCTACAATGAAACAAACCAATCTCCCTTATTTAGTGAACCAAACTGCATACGTTCATTCATTGAACGAGGCTGCACTTGTCAAATCAATGAGTAGAGCTACTCTCATTCATTCAATGGCACAAGTTTCCCGCATTGTCTCTAACAAACTGCACACGTTCACTACATGAACCAAACTGCCCGTCTTAATTCAATGAGTATAGCTTCTCTCATTCATTCAATGTGTCAATCTCACCATTCTCAAAAAATGCAACAAACTGCATTTATTGAATCATTGAATCAAAATCTAATCATTGATTCAGTCAATCAAACCTTATTCCTTGTGTCAATCGAACAAGTTAACTCAATCATTTAGTGAATCGTACTACACTCTATCAAACAGACAGCACATGATAATTCAATGACTAAGGTACTCTCATTCGTACAATGCCACAAGCCTAACGCAATGATTCAATTAAACATATTGCACACATTCAATTCATGAAGCAAACTGCATTTGTCAATTCAATTAATACAGCTAGTCATTCATTCAATGTCACAAGCTTCACATATTGTCTCATTCAGACTGCACTCTTTCACTCCATGAACCAAACTGCACGTCTTAATTCAATGAGTAAAGCTTCTCTCATTCATTCAATTGGGTCAAGCTTAACTCTTAAATTTAAAGAAACAAACTGCATTCTTAATTGATTGAATCAAACTGTAATGATTGTTTCAATGAATCAAACGTTATTCAATGTTTCAATAAAACAAACTTAACACGCTTATTTAGTGAATGAAACTGCCGTTTATTCAATGAAAGAGGCTGCGGTTGTCAATTCAAAGAGTAGCGATTCTCTCTTTCGTTCAATGCCTCAAGCTTAACGCATTGATTCTATCAAACAACTTGCACACATTTTGTTCATGAAGCAAACTGCATTTGTCAATTCAATGAATACTGCTAGTCATTCATTCAATGTCACAAGCTTCACATATTGACTCAATCAGACTGCACACATTCACTCCATGAACCAAACTGCACGTCTTAATTCAATGAATAAAGCTTCTCTCATTCATTCAATTGGGTCAAGCTTAACTCATTCATTTCAGGAAACAAACTGCATTTTTGATTGATTGAATCAAACTGTAATGATTGTTTCAATGAATCAAACGTTATTCAATGTTTCAATGAAACAAACTTAACACGCTTATTTAGTGAATGAAACTGCCGTTTATTCAATGAAAGAGGCTGCAGTTGTCAATTCAAAGAGTAGAGATTCTCACTTTCGTTCAATGCCTCAAGCTTAACGCATTGATTCTATCAAACAAATTGCACACATTTTGTTCATGAAGCAAACTGCATTTGTAAATTCAATGAATACAGCTACTCTCTTTCTCTCAAAGTCACAAGATTCACACATTGTCTCAATCAAACTGTACACGTGCACTCCATGAACCAAACTGTAACTGTTAATTCAATCACAGAGATTCTCTCATTCATTCAACGTTTCAAGCTCAACGCTTCCATTCAATTATACAAACTGCATTCATTGAATCATTGAATCTAACTACGATTATTCGGTTGTTTCAATAGAACAAATGTAACTGTGAATCCTACTGCACTCATTCATTCAATGAAACAGACTGCATATGATGATTCAATGACTGGAGTTTCTCTCATTCGTTCAAAGCCACAAGCTTAATGCATTGATTCAATCAAACAAACTGCACACATTTAGTCCATGAAACAAAGTGCACCCGTTCATTCAAAGAGTAGAGCTCTTCTCTATCATTCAATGCCTCGTGCTTAACGCTTTATTTCAATGAAACAACCTTAATTCATTCATTCATTGATTCATATTTCAATCTTTGATTGAAAGAAACAATCGTAATTCATTGATTTAATGGTAGAAAATTCTCTCACTTGTGGATTTAACTGCATTCATGCAATTAATGAATCGAACTGCAAACATTCATTCAATGAGGAACACTGCAAGTCCTATTCCAATGAATCTAGCTTTTGCCATTCATTCAATGAAAGAAACTGCACGCGTTCATTCAATAATATAAACTGCATGGATTTATTAAATGAAACAGCCTTCTCGTGTAAATTCAATAAGTTAAGCTTTTCTTGTTTATTTAATGTCGCGAGCCACACTCTTTCATTCAATGAAACCAACTGCATTGATTCAATCATTGAATCAAACTACAATCATTGAGTCAATGAATCAAACGGTATTAATGGATTCAATCAAACAAACTTAACTCATTTACTTCGTGAATCAACGACACCAATTCATTCAATGAAATGCACTGTATGTCTTTATTAAAAGAGTAGCGCTCCGGCCATTCATTCAATGCACGAGCAAAACGCATTCATTCAATGGAGCAAACTGCACTCATTTATTCAAAGATGGAGACCACGTCTTAATTCAAAGAGTAGAGCTTTTCTTATTCATTCAATGGGTCAAGCTTAACGCTTTCATTCAATGAAACAAACTGCATTCATTCAAAAATTGAATCAAACCTTATTCCTTGCTACAATGAAACAAACCAATCTCCCTTATTTAGTGAACCAAACTGCATACGTTCATTCATTGAACGAGGCTGCACTTGTCAAATCAATGAGTAGAGCTACTCTCATTCATTCAATGGCACAAGTTTCCCGCATTGTCTCTAACAAACTGCACACGTTCACTACATGAACCAAACTGCCCGTCTTAATTCAATGAGTATAGCTTCTCTCATTCATTCAATGTGTCAATCTCACCATTCTCAAAAAATGCAACAAACTGCATTTATTGAATCATTGAATCAAAATCTAATCATTGATTCAGTCAATCAAACCTTATTCCTTGTGTCAATCGAACAAGTTAACTCAATCATTTAGTGAATCGTACTACACTCTATCAAACAGACAGCACATGATAATTCAATGACTAAGGTACTCTCATTCGTACAATGCCACAAGCCTAACGCAATGATTCAATTAAACATATTGCACACATTCAATTCATGAAGCAAACTGCATTTGTCAATTCAATTAATACAGCTAGTCATTCATTCAATGTCACAAGCTTCACATATTGTCTCATTCAGACTGCACTCTTTCACTCCATGAACCAAACTGCACGTCTTAATTCAATGAGTAAAGCTTCTCTCATTCATTCAATTGGGTCAAGCTTAACTCTTAAATTTAAAGAAACAAACTGCATTCTTAATTGATTGAATCAAACTGTAATGATTGTTTCAATGAATCAAACGTTATTCAATGTTTCAATAAAACAAACTTAACACGCTTATTTAGTGAATGAAACTGCCGTTTATTCAATGAAAGAGGCTGCGGTTGTCAATTCAAAGAGTAGCGATTCTCTCTTTCGTTCAATGCCTCAAGCTTAACGCATTGATTCTATCAAACAACTTGCACACATTTTGTTCATGAAGCAAACTGCATTTGTCAATTCAATGAATACTGCTAGTCATTCATTCAATGTCACAAGCTTCACATATTGACTCAATCAGACTGCACACATTCACTCCATGAACCAAACTGCACGTCTTAATTCAATGAATAAAGCTTCTCTCATTCATTCAATTGGGTCAAGCTTAACTCATTCATTTCAGGAAACAAACTGCATTTTTGATTGATTGAATCAAACTGTAATGATTGTTTCAATGAATCAAACGTTATTCAATGTTTCAATGAAACAAACTTAACACGCTTATTTAGTGAATGAAACTGCCGTTTATTCAATGAAAGAGGCTGCAGTTGTCAATTCAAAGAGTAGAGATTCTCACTTTCGTTCAATGCCTCAAGCTTAACGCATTGATTCTATCAAACAAATTGCACACATTTTGTTCATGAAGCAAACTGCATTTGTAAATTCAATGAATACAGCTACTCTCTTTCTCTCAAAGTCACAAGATTCACACATTGTCTCAATCAAACTGTACACGTGCACTCCATGAACCAAACTGTAACTGTTAATTCAATCACAGAGATTCTCTCATTCATTCAACGTTTCAAGCTCAACGCTTCCATTCAATTATACAAAATGCATTCATTGAATCATTGAATCTAACTACGATTATTCGGTTGTTTCAATAGAACAAATGTAACTGTGAATCCTACTGCCCTCATTCATTCAATGAAACAGACTGCATATGATGATTCAATGACTGGAGTTTCTCTCATTCGTTCAAAGCCACAAGCTTAACGCATTGATTCAATCAAACAAACTGCATACATTTAGTTCATGAAACAAACTGCACCTGTTCATTCAATGAGTAGAGCTCTTATCTTTCATTCAATGCCTCGTGCTTAACGCTTTACTTCAATGAAAAAACCTGCATTCATTCATTCATTGATTCATATTTTAATCATTCATTGAAAGAAACAAACGCAATTCATTGATTTAATTGTAGAAATTTCACTCTCTTGTGGATTTAACTGCATTCATGCAATTAATGAATCGAACTGCAAACATTCATTCAATGAGGAACACTGCAAGTCCTATTCCAATGATTCTAGCTTTTGCCATTCATTCAATGAAAGAAACTGCACGCGTTAATACAATGATACAAACTGAATGCATTTATAAAATGAAACAGACTGCATGTGTAAATTCAATAAGTAAAGCTTTTCTTGTTTATTCAATGTCGCGAGCCAAACTCTTTCATTCAATGAAACCAACTGCATTGATTCAATCATTGAATCAAACTGCAAACATTGAGTCAATGAATCAAACAACATTAATGGATTCAATCAAACAAACTTAACTCATTTACTTCGTGAATCAAACTACACCCATTCATTCAATGAAATGCACTGTATGTCTTTATTAAAAGAGAAGCGCTCCGGCCATTCATTCAATGCACGAGCAAAACGAATTCATACAATGGAGCAAACTGCACTCATATATTCAAAGATGCAGACCACGTCTTAATTCAAAGAGTAGAGCTTTTCTCATTCATTCAATGGGTCAAGCTTAACGCTGTCATTCGATGAAACAAACTGCATTCATTGAAAAATTGAATCAAACTACAATCATTGATTCAATGAATCAAACCTTATTCCTTGCTGCAATGAAACAAACCGATCTCCCTTATTTAGTGAACCAAACTGCATACGTTCATTCAATGAACGAGGCTGCACTTGTCAATTCAATGAGTAGAGCTACTCTCATTCATTCAATGGCACAAGTCTCCCGCATTGTCTCTAACAAACTGCACACGTTCACTATTGAAACAATCTGCCCGTCTTAATTCAATGAGTATAGCTTCTCTCATTCATTCAATGTGTCAATCTCACCATTCTCAAAAAATGCAACAAACTGCATTCATTGAATCATTGAATCAAACTCTACTCGTTGATTCAGTCAATCAAACCTTATTCCTTGTTTCAATCGAACAAGTTAACTCACTCATTTAGTGAATCCTACTACACTCTATCAAACAGACAGCACATGATAATTCAATGACTAAGGTACTCTCATTCGTTCAATGCCACAAGCATAACGCATTGATTCAATTAAACATATTGCACACATTCAATTCATGAAGCAAACTGCATTTGTCAATTCAATTAATACAGCTAGTCATTCATTCAATGTCACAAGCTTCACATATTGTCTCATTCAGACTGCACACATTCACTCCATGAACCAAACTGCACGTCTTAATTCAATGAGTAAAGCTTCTCTCATTCATTCAATTGGGTCAAGCTTAACTCTTAAATTTAAAGAAACAAACTGCATTTTTGATTGATTGAATCAAACTGCAATGATTGTTTCAATGAATCAAACGTTATTCAATGTTTCAATGAAACAAACTTAACACGCTTATTTAGTGAATGAAACTGCCGTTTATTCAATGAAAGAGGCTGCAGTTGTCAATTCAAAGAGTAGAGATTCTCACTTTCGTTCAATGCCTCAAGCTTAACGCATTGATTCTATCAAACAAATTGCACACATTTTGTTCATGAAGCAAACTGCATTTGTAAATTCAATGAATACAGCTACTCTCTTTCTCTCAAAGTCACAAGATTCACACATTGTCTCAATCAAACTGTACACATGCACTCCATGAACCAAACTCAATCACAGAGATTCTCTCATTCATTCAACGTTTCAAGCTCAACGCTTCCATTCAATTATACAAAATGCATTCATTGAATCATTGAATCTAACTACGATTATTCGGTTGTTTCAATAGAACAAATGTAACTGTGAATCCTACTGCCCTCATTCATTCAATGAAACAGACTGCATATGATGATTCAATGACTGGAGTTTCTCTCATTCGTTCAAAGCCACAAGCTTAACGCATTGATTCAATCAAACAAACTGCATACATTTAGTTCATGAAACAAACTGCACCTGTTCATTCAATGAGTAGAGCTCTTATCTTTCATTCAATGCCTCGTGCTTAACGCTTTACTTCAATGAAAAAACCTGCATTCATTCATTCATTGATTCATATTTTAATCATTCATTGAAAGAAACAAACGCAATTCATTGATTTAATTGTAGAAATTTCACTCTCTTGTGGATTTAACTGCATTCATGCAATTAATGAATCGAACTGCAAACATTCATTCAATGAGGAACACTGCAAGTCCTATTCCAATGATTCTAGCTTTTGCCATTCATTCAATGAAAGAAACTGCACGCGTTAATACAATGATACAAACTGAATGCATTTATAAAATGAAACAGACTGCATGTGTAAATTCAATAAGTAAAGCTTTTCTTGTTTATTCAATGTCGCGAGCCAAACTCTTTCATTCAATGAAACCAACTGCATTGATTCAATCATTGAATCAAACTGCAAACATTGAGTCAATGAATCAAACAACATTAATGGATTCAATCAAACAAACTTAACTCATTTACTTCGTGAATCAAACTACACCCATTCATTCAATGAAATGCACTGTATGTCTTTATTAAAAGAGAAGCGCTCCGGCCATTCATTCAATGCACGAGCAAAACGAATTCATACAATGGAGCAAACTGCACTCATATATTCAAAGATGCAGACCACGTCTTAATTCAAAGAGTAGAGCTTTTCTCATTCATTCAATGGGTCAAGCTTAACGCTGTCATTCGATGAAACAAACTGCATTCATTGAAAAATTGAATCAAACTACAATCATTGATTCAATGAATCAAACCTTATTCCTTGCTGCAATGAAACAAACCGATCTCCCTTATTTAGTGAACCAAACTGCATACGTTCATTCAATGAACGAGGCTGCACTTGTCAATTCAATGAGTAGAGCTACTCTCATTCATTCAATGGCACAAGTCTCCCGCATTGTCTCTAACAAACTGCACACGTTCACTACATGAACCAATCTGCCCGTCTTAATTCAATGAACAAGTTAACTCACTCATTTAGTGAATCCTACTACACTCTATCAAACAGACAGCACATGATAATTCAATGACTAAGGTACTCTCATTCGTTCAATGCCACAAGCATAACGCATTGATTCAATTAAACATATTGCACACATTTAATTCATGAAGCAAACTGCATTTGTCAATTCAATTAATACAGCTAGTCATTCATTCAATGTCACAAGCTTCACATATTGTCTCATTTAGACTGCACACATTCACTCCATGAACCAAACTGCACGTCTTAATTCAATGAGTAAAGCTTCTCTCATTCATTCAATTGGGTCAAGCTTAACTCTTAAATTTAAAGAAACAAACTGCATTCTTAATTAATTGAATCAAACTGCAATGATTGTTTCAATGAATCAAACGTTATTCAATGTTACAATGAAACAAACTTAACACGCTTATTTAGTGAATGAAACTGCCGTTTATTCAATGAAAGAGGCTGCGGTTGTCAATTCAAAGAGTAGAGATTCTCACTTTCGTTCAATGCCTCAAGCTTAACGCATTGAATCTATCAAACAAATTGCACACATTTTGTTCATGAAGCAAACTGCATTTGTAAATTCAATTAATACAGCTGCTCTCTTTCTCTCAAAGTCACAAGATTCACACATTGTCTCAATCAAACTGTACACGGGCACTCCATGAACCAAACTGTAACTGTTAATTCAATCACAGAGATTCTCTCATTCATTCAATGTTTCAAGCTCAACGCTTCCATTCAATTATACAAACTGCATTCATTGAATCATTGAATCTAACTGCGATTATTCGGTTGTTTCAATGGAACAAATGTAACTGTGAATCCTACTGCACTCATTCATTCAATGAAACAGACTGCATATGATGATTCAATGACTGGAGTTTCTCTCATTCGTTCAAAGCCACAAGATTAATGCATTGATTCAATCAAACAAACTGCACACATTTAGTCCATGAAACAAAGTGCACCCGTTCATTCAAAGAGTAGAGCTCTTCTCTATCATTGAATGCCTCGTGCTTAACGCTTTATTTCAATGAAACAACCTTAATTCATTCATTCATTGATTCATATTTCAATCTTTGATTGAAAGAAACAATCGTAATTCATTGATTTAATGGTAGAAAATTCTCTCACTTGTGGATTTAACTGCATTCATGCAATTAATGAATCGAACTGCAAACATTCATTCAATGAGAAACACTGCAAGTCCTATTCCAATGAATCTAGCTTTTACCATTCATTCAATGAAAGAAACTGCACGCGTTCATTCAATAATACAAACTGCATGGATTTATTAAATGAAACAGCCTTCTCGTGTAAATTCAATAAGTAAAGCTTTTCTTGTTTATTTAATGTCGCGAGCCAAACTCATTCAATGAAACCAACTGCATTGATTCAATCATTGAATCAAACTACAATCATTGAGTCAATGAATCAAACGGTATTAATGGATTCAATCAAACAAACTTAACTCATTTACTTCGTGAATCAACTACACCAATTCATTCAATGAAATGCACTGTATGTCTTTATTAAAAGAGTAGCGCTCCGGCCATTCATTCAATGCACGAGCAAAACGCATTCATTCAATGGAGCAAACTGCACTCATTTATTCAAAGACGGAGACCACGTCTTAATTCAAAGAGTTGAGCTTTTCTTATTCATTCAATGGGTCAAGCTTAACGCTTTTATTCAATGAAACAAACTGCATTCATTCAAAAATTGCATCAAACCTTGCTACAATGAAACAAACCAATCTCCCTTATTTAGTGAACCAAACTGCATACGTTCATTCAATGAACGAGGCTGCACTTGTCAAATCAATGAGTAGAGCTACTCTCATTCATTCAATGGCACAAGTTTCCCGCATTGTCTCTAACAAACTGCACACGTTCACTACAGGAACCAAACTGCCCGTCTTATTTCAATGAGGAGAGCTTCTCTCATTCATTCAATGTGTCAATCTCACCTTTTTCATTAAATGCAACACACTGCATTCATTGAATCATTGAATCAAAATCTAATCATTGATTCAGTCAATCAAACCTTATTCCTTGTGTCAATCGAACAAGTTAACTCACTTATTTAGTGAATCCTAGTACACTCTATCAAACAGACAGCACATGATAATTCAATGACTAAGGTACTCTCATTCGTTCAATGCCACAAGCCTAACGCAATGATTCAATTAAACATATTGCACACATTCAATTCATGAAGCAAACTGCATTTGTCAATTCAATTAATACAGCCAGTCATTCATTCAATGTCACAAGCTTCACATATTGTCTCAATCAGACTGCACACATTCACTCCATGAACCAAACTGCACGTCTTAATTCAATGAGTAAAGCTTCTCTCATTCATTCAATTGGGTCAAGCTTAACTCTTAAATTTAAAGAAACAAACTGCATTCTTAATTAATTGAATCAAACTGTAATGATTGTTTCAATGAATCAAACGTTATTCAATGTTTCAATGAAACAAACTTAACACGCTTATTTAGTGAATGAAACTGCCGTTTATTCAATGAAAGAGGCTGCGGTTGTCAATTCAAAGAGTAGCGAATCTCTCTTTCGTTCAATGCCTCAAGCTTAACGCATTGATTCTATCAAACATTTTGCACCCATTTTGTTCATGAAGCAAACTGCATTTGTCAATTCAATGAATACTGCTAGTCATTCATTCAATGTCACAATCTTCACATATTGACTCAATCAGACTGCACACATTCACTCCATGAACCAAACTGCACGTCTTAATTCAATGAGTAAAGCTTCTCTCATTCATTCAATTGGGTCAAGCTTAACTCATTCATTTAAAGAAACAAACTGCATTTTTGATTGATTGAATCAAACTGTAATGATTGTTTCAATGAATCAAACGTTATTCAATGTTTCAATGAAACAAACTTAACACGCTTATTTAGTGAATGAAACTGCCGTTTATTCAATGAAAGAGGCTGCAGTTGTCAATTCAAAGAGTAGAGATTCTCACTTTCGTTCAATGCCTCAAGCTTAACGCATTGATTCTATCAAACAAATTGCACACATTTTGTTCATGAAGCAAACTGCATTTGTAAATTCAATGAATACAGCTACTCTCTTTCTCTCAAAGTCACAAGATTCACACATTGTCTCAATCAAACTGTACACATGCACTCCATGAACCAAACTGTAACTGTTAATTCAATCACAGAGATTCTCTCATTCATTCAACGTTTCAACCTCAACGCTTCCATTCAATTATACAAACTGCATTCATTGAATCATTGAATCTAACTACGATTATTCGGTTGTTTCAATAGAACAAATGTAACTGTGAATCCTACTGCACTCATTCATTCAATGAAACAGACTGCATATGATGATTCAATGACTGGAGTTTCTCTCATTCGTTCAAAGCCACAAGCTTAACTCATTGATTCAATCAAACAAACTGCACACATTTAGTTCATGAAACAAAGTGCACCTGCTCATTCAATGAGTAGAGCTCTTATCTTTCATTCAATGCCTCGTGCTTAACGCTTTACTTCAATGAAAAAACCTGCATTCATTCATTCATTGATTCATATTTTAATCATTTATTGAAAGAAACAAACGCAATTCATTGATTTAATTTTAGAAATTTCACTCTCTTGTGGATTTAACTGCATTCATGCAATTAATGAATCGAACTGCAAACATTCATTCAATGAGGAACACTGCAAGTCCTATTCCAATGAATCTAGCTTTTGTCATTCATTCAATGAAAGAAACTGCACGCGTTAATACAATGATACAAACTGAATGCATTTATAAAATGAAACAGACTGCATGTGTAAATTCAATAAGTAAAGCTTTTCTTGTTTATTCAATGTCGCGAGCCAAACTCCTTCATTCAATGAAACCAACTGCATTGATTCAATCATTGAATCAAACTGCAAACATTGAGTCAATGAATCAAACAATATTAATGGATTCAATCAAACAAACTTAACTCATTTACTACGTGAATCAAACTACACCCATTCATTCAATGAAATGCACTGTATGTCTTTATTAAAAGAGAAGCGCTCCGGCCATTCATTCAATGCACGAGCAAAACGAATTCATTCAATGGAGCAAACTGCACTCATATATTCACAGATACAGACCACGTCTTAATTCAAAGAGTAGAGCTTTTCTCATTCATTCAATGGGTCAAGCTTAACGCTGTCATTCAAAGAAACAAACTGCATTCATTGAAAAATTGAATCAAACTACAATCATTGATTCAATGAATCAAACCTTATTCCTTGCTGCAATGAAACAAACCGATCTCCCTTATTTAGTGAACCTCCCAGGTGCAAGGGTACGTGATGTCTCTGATCGTGTTTTCCGGGTCCTGGAGCGGGAGGGGGAGCAGCCCGAAGTCGTGGTCCATATTGGCACCAACGACATAGGTAGGAGGAGTGCCGAGGATGTTAGACAGGCTTTCAGGGAGCTAGGTTGGAAGCTCAGAGTTAGAACGAACAGAGTTGTTGTCTCTGGTTTGTTACCCGTGCCACGTGATAGAGATTCGAGGAATAGGGAAAGAGAACACTTAAATGCGTGGCTACCGGGATGGTGCAGGAGGGAGGGATTCCGGTTTTTTGGATAACTGGGGTTCTTTCTGGGGACGGTGGGACCTCTATAAACAGGATGGTCTACACCTGAACCTGAGGGGCACCAGTATCCTTGGGGGGAGGTTTGCTAGTGCTCTTCGGGGGGGTTTAAACTAACTCTGCAGGGGCATGGGAACCCAGTTTGTAGCTTCAGGGTGCAGGGCCTGGAGTGTAGGGAGGTTAGGAACATGGCATCAATTTCAAAGGAGGGTGCCTGTAAACAGGGAAGTGGCTTGAAGTGTGTATACTTCAATGCAAGAAGTATACGAAATAAGGTAGGTGAACTTGCAGCGTGGGTTGGTACCTGGGACTTCGATGTTGTGGCTATTACGGAGACATGGCTAGAACAGGGACAGGATTGGCTGTTGCAGGTTCCAGGATTTAAATGTTTTAGTAGGGTCAGAGGTGGGGGTAAAAGAGGGGGAGGTGTGGCATTGCTTGTCAAAGATAGTATTACAGTGGTGGAAAGGACGATGGATGAGGACTTGCCATCTGAGGTAGTTTGGGCTGAGGTTAGGAATAGGAAAGGTGAGGTCACCCTGTTAGGAGTCTTTTACATGCCTCCTAATAGTCCTAGAATCATTGAAGAAAGGATAGGGAAAGTGATTCAGGAGATGAGTGACAGTAATAGGGTGGTTGTTATGGGGGACTTTAACTTTCCTGATATTGATTGGGAAAGCTATAGCTCAAGTTCGTTAGATGGGTCAGTGTTTGTTCAATGTGTGCAGGAGAGTTTCCTGACACAATATGTAGACAGGCCAACAAGAGGTGAGGCCATACTGGATTTGGTTCTGGGTAACGAACCAGGCCAGGTGTTAGAATTAGAATTAGGTGAGCACTTTGGGGATAGTGACCATAATTCGGTGGTTTTTACTCTCGTGATGGAGAGGGATAAGTGTGTACTACAGGGCAAGAGTTATAGCTGGGGTCAGGGAAATTATGATGCGGTGAGGCATGACTTAGGATGTGTGGATTGGAAAAGTAGACTCCAAGGCAAGAGTGTAAATGATATGTGGAGCTTGTTCAAGGAGCAACTATTGAGTGTCCTTGATAATTATGTACCTGTCAGGCAGGGAGGAAAGGGTCGTGCGAGGGAGCCGTGGTTTAATAAGGAATTGGAATCCCTCGTTAAATGGAAGAGGGCGGCCTATCTCAAGATGAGACGTGAAGGTTCAATTGGGGCGATTGAGAGTTATAGGGTAGCCAGGAAGGACCTGAAGAGAGAGCTAAGAGCAGCAAGGAGGGGACATGAAAGGTCCTTAGTCGGTAGGATTAGGGAAAACCCTAAGGCTTTCTATAGGTATGTTAGGAATAAAAGAATGACTAGGGTAGGAATAGGTCCAGTCAAGGACAGTAGTGGGAAGTTGCGTGTGGAGGCGGAAGAGATTGGGGAGACACTGAATGAATACTTTTCTTCAGTATTTACTCAGGAACAGGGCATTGTCGTCGATGTGAATACTGAGTCACAAATAAGTAGAATGGATGGCTTTGAGGTATGTAGAGAAGAGATGTTGGAAATCCTGGAAAAGGTGAAAATAGATAAGTCCCCCGGGCCTGATGGCATTTATCCTCGGATTCTCTGGGAAGCAAGGGAGGAGATTGCAGAGCCATTGGCCTTGATGTTTATGTCCTCTTTGTTGACAGGAGTAGTGCCAGAAGACTGGAGGAGAGCAAATGTGGTTCCCTTGTTCAAAAAGGGGAGTAGGGATAACCCTAGTAACTATAGGACGGTGAGTCTCACTTCTGTTGTGGGCAAAGTCTTCGAGAGAATTGTAAGGGATAGGATTTATGCACATCTGGATAGGAATAATGTGATCAAGGATAGTCAGCATGGTTTTGTGAAGGGCAGTTCGTGCCTCACAAACCTTATTGAATTCTTTGAAAAGGTGACGAAGGAGGTTGATGAGGTGGAAGCGGTAGATGTGGTATATATGGATTTTAGTAAGGCGTTTGATAAGGTTTCCCATGGGAGGCTACTGCAGAAAATACGGAAATATGGCATTGAGGGTGAGTTGGAGGTTTGGATTAGGAATTGGCTGGATGGAAGAAGACAGAGGGTAGTAGTTGATGGCAAAGTTTCTTCATGGAGTGCCGTCACTAGTGGTGTTCCGCAAGGATCTGTTTTGGGACCATTGCTGTTTGTCATTTTTATAAATGACCTGGAAGAGGAGTTAGAAGTTTGGGTGAGCAAGTTTGCGGATGATACGAAAGTCGGAGGAGTTGTTGACAGTGAGGAAGGATGTGGCAGGTTACAGCAGGATACAGAGAAGCTGCAGAGCTGGGCAGAAAGGTGGCAATTGGAATTCAATGTAGCTAAGTGTGAGGTGATTCACTTTGGGAAGAATAACAAAAAGATGGGGTACTGGGCTAATGGTCGGATACTTGGTAGTGTGGATGAGCAGAGGGATCTTGGTGTCCATGTACACAGATCTCTGAAAGTTGCCACCCAGGTAAATAGTTCGGTGAGGAAGGCATATGGCGTACTGGCTTTTATTGGTAGAGGAATTGAGTTCCGGAGTCCTGAGGTCATGATGCAGTTGTATAAGACTCTGGTGCGGCCGCATCTGGAATATTGTGTGCAGTTTTGGTCGCCATACTATAGGAAGGATGTGGAGGCACTGGAACGGGTGCAGAGGAGGTTTACCAGGATGTTGCCTGGTATGGAAGGAAGATCGTATGAGGAAAGACTGAGACACTTGGGGCTGTTTTCATGAGAGAAAAGAAGGTTTAGGGGTGACTTGATTGAGGTGTACAAGATGATTAGGGGGTTAGATAGGGTTGACAGTGTGAACCTTTTCCCGCGTATGGAGTCGGGTATTACAAGGGGGCATAGCTTTAAATTAAGGGGGGGTAGATATAGGACTGAAGTTAGGGGTAGGTTCTTCACTCAGCGAGTCTTAAGTTCATAGAATGCCCTGCCAGTAGTAGTGGTGGACTCTCCCTCTTTATGGGCATTTAAGCGGGCATTGGATAGGTATATGGAGGATAGTGGGTTAGTATAGGTTAGGTGGGCTTGGATCGGCGCAACATCGAGGGCCAAAGGGCCTGTACTGCGCTGTATTCTTCTATGTTCTATGTTCAAACTGCATACGTTCATTCAATGAACGAGGCTGCACTTGTCAATTCAATGAGTAGAGCTACTCTCGTTCATTCAATGGCACAAGTCTCCCGCATTGTCTCTAACAAACTGCACACGTTCACTACATGAACCAATCTGCCCGTCTTCATTCAATGAGGAGAGCTTCTCTCATTCATTCAATGTGTCAATCTCACCGTTTTCATTAAATGCAGCAAACTGCATTCATTGAATCATTGAATCAAAATCTAATCATTGATTCAGTCAATCAAACCTTATTCCTTGCTTCAATCGAACAAGTTAACTCACTTATTTAGTGAATCCTAGTACACGCTATCAAACAGACAGCACATGATAATTCAATGACTAAGGTACACTCATTCGTTCAATGCCACAAGCCTAACGCATTGATTCAATTAAACATATTGCCCACATTTAATTCATGAGGCAAACTGCATTTGTCAATTCAATGAATACAGCTACTCATTCATTCAATGTCACAAGCTTCACATATTGTCTCAATCAGACTGCACACATTCACTCCATGAACCAAACTGCACGTCTTAATTCAATCAGTAAAGCTTCTCTCATTCATTCAATTGGGTCAAGCTTAACTCTTACATTTAAAGAAACAAACTGCATTCTTGATTGATTGAATCAAACTTTAATGATTGTTTCAATGAATCAAACGTTATTCAATGTTTCAATGAAACAAAGTTAACACGCTTATTTAGCGAATGAATTTGCACACGTTTATTCAATGAAAGAGGCTGCACTTGTCAATTCAAAGAGTAGAGGTTCTCTCTTTCGTTCAATGCCTCAAGCTTAACGCATTGATTCTATCAAACAAATTGCACACATTTTGTTGAATTCAATGAACACAGCTACTCTCTTTCTCTCAAAGTCACAAGATTCACACATTGTCTCAACCAACATTCACTCCATGAACCAAACTGTACGTGTTAATTCAATCACAGAGATTCTCTCATTCTTTCAACGTTTCAAGCTCAACGCTTCCATTCAATTATACAAACTGCATTCATTGAATCATTGAATCTAACTACGATTATTCGGTTGTTTCAATAGAACAAATGTAACTGTGAATCCTCCTGCACTCATTCATTCAATGAAACAGACTGCATATGATGATTCAATGACTGGAGTTTCTCTCATTCGTTCAAAGCCACAAGCTTAATGCATTGATTCAATCAAACAAACTGCACACATTTAGTCCATGAAACAAAGTGCACCCGTTCATTCAAAGAGTAGAGCTCTTCTCTATCATTCAATGCCTCGTGCTTAACGCTTTATTTCAATGAAACAGCCTTAATTCATTCATTCAATGATTCATATTTCAATCTTTGATTGAAAGAAACAATCGTAATTCATTGATTTAATAGTAGAAAATTCACTCACTTGTGGATTTAACTGCATTCATGCAATTAATGAATCGAACTGCAAACATTCATTCAATGAGGAACACTGCAAGTCCTATTCCAATGAATCTAGCTTTTGCCATTCATTCAATGAAAGAAACTGCACGCGTTCATTCAATAATACAAACTGCATGGATTTATTAAGTGAAACAGCCTTCTGGTTAAATTCAATAAGTTAAGCTTTTCTTGTTTGTTTAAAGTCGCGAGCCAAACTCTTTCATTCAATGAAACCAACTGCATTGATTCAATCATTGAATCAAACTACAATCATTGAGTCAATGAATCAAACGGTATTAATGGATTCAATCAAACAAACTTAACTCATTTACTTCGTGAATCAACTACACCAATTCATTCAATGAAATGCACTGTCTTTATAAAAAGAGTAGCGCTCCGGCTATTCATTCAATGCACGAGCAAAACGCATTCATTCAATGGAGCAAACTGCACTCATTTATTCAAAGATGGAGACCACGTCTTAATTCAAAGAGTAGAGCTTTTCTTATTCATTCAATGGGTCAAGCTTAACGCTTTCATTCAATGAAACAAACTGCATTCATTCAAAAATTGAATCAAACCTGATTCCTTGCTACAATGAAACAAACCAATCTCCCTTATTTAGTGAACCAAACTGCATACGTTCATTCATTGAACGGGGCTGCACTTGTCAAATCAATGAGTAGAGCTACTCTCATTCATTCAATGGCACAAGTCTCCCGCATTATCTCTAACAAACTGCACACATTCACAACATGAACCAAGCTGCCCGTCTTAATTCAATGAGGAGAGCTTCACTCATTCATTCAATGTGTCAATCTCACCTTTTTCATCAAATGCAACAAACTGCATTCATTGAATCATTGAATCAAAATCTAATCATTGATTCAGTCAAACAAACCTTATTCCTTGTGTCAATCGAACAAGTTAACTCAATCATTTAGTGAATCCTACTACACTCTATCAAACAGACAGCACATGATAATTCAATGACTAAGGTACTCTCATTCGTTCAATGCCACAAGCCTAACGCAATGATTCAATTAAACATATTGCACACATTTAATTCATGAAGCAAACTGCATTTGTCAATTCAATTAGTACAGCTAGTCATTCATTCAATGTCACAAGCTGCACATATTGTCTCATTCAGACTGCACACATTCACTCCATGAACCAAACTGCACGTCTTAATTCAATGAGTAAAGCTTCTCTCATTCATTCAATTGGATCAAGCTTAACTCTTAAATTTAAAGAAACAAACTGCATTCTTAATTGATTGAATCAAACTGTAATGATTGTTTCAATGAATCAAACGTTATTCAATGTTTCAATGAAACAAACTTAACACGCTTATTTAGTGAATGAAACTGCCGTTTATTCAATGAAAGAGGCTGCGGTTGTCAATTCAAAGAGTAGAGATTCTCACTTTCGTTCAATGCCTCAAGCTTAACGCATTGATTCTATCAAACAAATTGCACACATTTTGTTCATGAAGCAAACTGCATTTGTAAATTCAATGAATACAGCTACTCTCTTTCTCTCAAAGTCACAAGATTCACACATTGTCTCAATCAAACTGTACACGTGCACTCATTGAACCAAACTGTAACTGTTAATTCAATCACAGAGATTCTCTCATTCATTCAACGTTTCAAGCTCAACGCTTCCATTCAATTATACAAACTGCATTCATTGAATCATTGAATCTAACTACGATTATTCGGTTGTTTCAATAGAACAAATGTAACTGTGAATCCTACTGCACTCATTCATTCAATGAAACAGACTGCATATGATGATTCAATGACTGGAGTTTCTCTCATTCGTTCAAAACCACAAGCTTAACGCATTGATTCAATCAAACAAACTGCACACATTTAGTTCATGAAACAAACTGCACCTGTTCATTCAATGAGTAGAGCTCTTATCTTTCATTCAATGCCTCGTGCTTAACGCTTTACTTCAATGAAAAAACCTGCATTCATTCATTCATTGATTCATATTTTAATCATTCATTGAAAGAAACAAACGCAATTCATTGATTTAATTGTAGACATTTCACTCTCTTGTGGATTTAACTGCTTTCATGCAATTAATGAATCGAACTGCAAACATTCATTCAATGAGGAACACTGCAAGTCCTATTCCAATGAATCTAGCTTTTGCCATTCATTCAATGACAGAAACTGCACGCGTTAATACAATGATACAAACTGAATGCATTTATAAAATGAAACAGACTGCATGTGTCAATTCAATAAGTAAAGCTTTTCTTGTTTATTCAATGTCGCGAGCCAAACTCTTTCATTCAATGAAACCAACTGCATTGATTCAATCATTGAATCAAACTGCAAACATTGAGTCAATGAATCAAACAATATTAATGGATTAAATCAAACAAACTTAACTCATTTACTTCGTGAATCAAACTACACCCATTCATTCAATGAAATGCACTGTATGTCTTTATTAAAAGAGAAGCGCTTCCGGCCATTCATTCAATGCACGAGCAAAACGAATTCATTCAATGGACCAAACTGCACTCATACATTCAAAGATGCAGACCACGTCTTAATTCAAAGAGTAGAGCTTTTCTCATTCATTCAATGGGTCAAGCTTAACGCTGTCATTCGATGAAACAAACTGCATTCATTGAAAAATTGAATCAAACTACAATCATTGATTCAATGAATCAAACCTTATTCCTTGCTGCAATGAAACAAACCGATCTCCCTTATTTAGTGAACCAAACTGCATACGTTCATTCAATGAACGAGGCTGCACTTGTCAAATCAATGAGTAGAGCTACTCTCATTCATTCAATGGCACAAGTCTCCCGCATTGTCTCTAACAAACTGCACACGTTCACTACATGAACCAATCTGCCCGTCTTAATTCAATGAGTATAGCTTCTCTCATTCATTCAATGCATCAATCTCACCATTCTCAAAAAATGCAACAAACTGCATTCATTGAATCATTGAATCAAACTCTACTCGTTGATTCAGTCAATCAAACCTTATTCCTTGTTTCAATCGAACAAGTTAACTCACTCATTTAGTGAATCCTACTACACTCTATCAAACAGACAGCACATGATAATTCAATGACTAAGGTACTCTCATTCGTTCAATGCCACAAGCCTAACGCATTGATTCAATTAAACATATTGCACACATTTAATTCATGAAGCAAACTGCATTTGTCAATTCAATTAATACAGCTAGTCATTCATTCAATGTCACAAGCTGCACATATTGTCTCATTCAGACTGCACACATTCACTCCATGAACCAAACTGCACGTCTTAATTCAATGAGTAAAGCTTCTCTCATTCATTCAATTGGGTCAAGCTTAACTCTTAAATTTAAAGAAACAAACTGCATTCTTAATTGATTGAATCAAACTGTAATGATTGTTTCAATGAATCAAACGTTATTCAATGTTTCAATGAAACAAACTTAACACGCTTATTTAGTGAATGAAACTGCCGTTTATTCAATAAAAGAGGCTGCGGTTGTCAATTCAAAGAGTACAGATTCTCTCTTTCGTTCAATGCGTCAAGCTTAACGCATTGATTCTATCAAACAAATTGCACACATTTTGTTCATGAAGCAAACTGCATTTGTCAATTCAATGAATACTGCTAGTCATTCATTCAATGTCACAAGCTTCACATATTGTCTCAATCAGACTGCACACATTCACTCCATGAACCAAACTGCACGTCTTAATTCAATGAGTAAAGCTTCTCTCATTCATTCAATTGGGTCAAGCTTAACTCTTAAATTTAAAGAATCAAACTGCATTCTTAATTAATTGAACCAAACTGTAATGATTGTTTCAATGAATCAAACGTTATTCAATGTTTCAATGAAACAAACTTAACACGCTTATTTAGTGAATGAAACTGCCGTTTATTCAATGAAAGAGGCTGCGGTTGTCAATTCAAAGAGTAGAGATTCTCACTTTCGTTCAATGCCTCAAGCTTAACGCATTGATTCTATCAAACAAATTGCACACATTTTGTTCATGAAGCAAACTGCATTTGTAAATTCAATGAATACAGCTACTCTCTTTCTCTCAAAGTCACAAGATTCACACATTGTCTCAATCAAACTGTAGACGTGCACTCATTGAACCAAACTGTAACTGTTAATTCAATCACAGAGATTCTCTCATTCATTCAACGTTTCAAGCTCAACGCTTCCATTCAATTATACAAACTGCATTCATTGAATCATTGAATCTAACTACGATTATTCGGTTGTTTCAATAGAACAAATGTAACTGTGAATCCTACTGCACTCATTCATTCAATGAAACAGACTGCATATGATGATTCAATGACTGGAGTTTCTCTCATTCGTTCAAAACCACAAGCTTAACGCATTGATTCAATCAAACAAACTGCACACATTTAGTTCATGAAACAAACTGCACCTGTTCATTCAATGAGTAGAGCTCTTATCTTTCATTCAATGCCTCGTGCTTAACGCTTTACTTCAATGAAAAAACCTGCATTCATTCATTCATTGATTCATATTTTAATCATTCATTGAAAGAAACAAACGCAATTCATTGATTTAATTGTAGACATTTCACTCTCTTGTGGATTTAACTGCTTTCATGCAATTAATGAATCGAACTGCAAACATTCATTCAATGAGGAACACTGCAAGTCCTATTCCAATGAATCTAGCTTTTGCCATTCATTCAATGACAGAAACTGCACGCGTTAATACAATGATACAAACTGAATGCATTTATAAAATGAAACAGACTGCATGTGTCAATTCAATAAGTAAAGCTTTTCTTGTTTATTCAATGTCGCGAGCCAAACTCTTTCATTCAATGAAACCAACTGCATTGATTCAATCATTGAATCAAACTGCAAACATTGAGTCAATGAATCAAACAATATTAATGGATTAAATCAAACAAACTTAACTCATTTACTTCGTGAATCAAACTACACCCATTCATTCAATGAAATGCACTGTATGTCTTTATTAAAAGAGAAGCGCTTCCGGCCATTCATTCAATGCACGAGCAAAACGAATTCATTCAATGGACCAAACTGCACTCATACATTCAAAGATGCAGACCACGTCTTAATTCAAAGAGTAGAGCTTTTCTCATTCATTCAATGGGTCAAGCTTAACGCTGTCATTCGATGAAACAAACTGCATTCATTGAAAAATTGAATCAAACTACAATCATTGATTCAATGAATCAAACCTTATTCCTTGCTGCAATGAAACAAACCGATCTCCCTTATTTAGTGAACCAAACTGCATACGTTCATTCAATGAACGAGGCTGCACTTGTCAAATCAATGAGTAGAGCTACTCTCATTCATTCAATGGCACAAGTCTCCCGCATTGTCTCTAACAAACTGCACACGTTCACTACATGAACCAATCTGCCCGTCTTAATTCAATGAGTATAGCTTCTCTCATTCATTCAATGCATCAATCTCACCATTCTCAAAAAATGCAACAAACTGCATTCATTGAATCATTGAATCAAACTCTACTCGTTGATTCAGTCAATCAAACCTTATTCCTTGTTTCAATCGAACAAGTTAACTCACTCATTTAGTGAATCCTACTACACTCTATCAAACAGACAGCACATGATAATTCAATGACTAAGGTACTCTCATTCGTTCAATGCCACAAGCCTAACGCATTGATTCAATTAAACATATTGCACACATTTAATTCATGAAGCAAACTGCATTTGTCAATTCAATTAATACAGCTAGTCATTCATTCAATGTCACAAGCTGCACATATTGTCTCATTCAGACTGCACACATTCACTCCATGAACCAAACTGCACGTCTTAATTCAATGAGTAAAGCTTCTCTCATTCATTCAATTGGGTCAAGCTTAACTCTTAAATTTAAAGAAACAAACTGCATTCTTAATTGATTGAATCAAACTGTAATGATTGTTTCAATGAATCAAACGTTATTCAATGTTTCAATGAAACAAACTTAACACGCTTATTTAGTGAATGAAACTGCCGTTTATTCAATAAAAGAGGCTGCGGTTGTCAATTCAAAGAGTACAGATTCTCTCTTTCGTTCAATGCGTCAAGCTTAACGCATTGATTCTATCAAACAAATTGCACACATTTTGTTCATGAAGCAAACTGCATTTGTCAATTCAATGAATACTGCTAGTCATTCATTCAATGTCACAAGCTTCACATATTGTCTCAATCAGACTGCACACATTCACTCCATGAACCAAACTGCACGTCTTAATTCAATGAGTAAAGCTTCTCTCATTCATTCAATTGGGTCAAGCTTAACTCTTAAATTTAAAGAATCAAACTGCATTCTTAATTAATTGAACCAAACTGTAATGATTGTTTCAATGAATCAAACGTTATTCAATGTTTCAATGAAACAAACTTAACACGCTTATTTAGTGAATGAAACTGCCGTTTATTCAATGAAAGAGGCTGCGGTTGTCAATTCAAAGAGTAGAGATTCTCACTTTCGTTCAATGCCTCAAGCTTAACGCATTGATTCTATCAAACAAATTGCACACATTTTGTTCATGAAGCAAACTGCATTTGTAAATTCAATGAATACAGCTACTCTCTTTCTCTCAAAGTCACAAGATTCACACATTGTCTCAATCAAACTGTAGACGTGCACTCATTGAACCAAACTGTAACTGTTAATTCAATCACAGAGATTCTCTCATTCATTCAACGTTTCAAGCTCAACGCTTCCATTCAATTATACAAACTGCATTCATTGAATCATTGAATCTAACTACGATTATTCGGTTGTTTCAATAGAACAAATGTAACTGTGAATCCTACTGCACTCATTCATTCAATGAAACAGACTGCATATGATGATTCAATGACTGGAGTTTCTCTCATTCGTTCAAAACCACAAGCTTAACGCATTGATTCAATCAAACAAACTGCACACATTTAGTTCATGAAACAAACTGCACCTGTTCATTCAATGAGTAGAGCTCTTATCTTTCATTCAATGCCTCGTGCTTAACGCTTTACTTCAATGAAAAAACCTGCATTCATTCATTCATTGATTCATATTTTAATCATTCATTGAAAGAAACAAACGCAATTCATTGATTTAATTGTAGACATTTCACTCTCTTGTGGATTTAACTGCATTCATGCAATTAATGAATCGAACTGCAAACATTCATTCAATGAGGAACACTGCAAGTCCTATTCCAATGAATCTAGCTTTTGCCATTCATTCAATGACAGAAACTGCACGCGTTAATACAATGATACAAACTGAATGCATTTATAAAATGAAACAGACTGCATGTGTCAATTCAATAAGTAAAGCTTTTCTTGTTTATTCAATGTCGCGAGCCAAACTCTTTCATTCAATGAAACCAACTGCATTGATTCAATCATTGAATCAAACTGCAAACATTGAGTCAATAAATCAAACAATATTAATGGATTAAATCAAACAAACTTAACTCATTTACTTCGTGAATCAAACTACACCCATTCATTCAATGAAATGCACTGTATGTCTTTATTAAAAGAGAAGCGCTTCCGGCCATTCATTCAATGCACGAGCAAAACGAATTCATTCAATGGACCAAACTGCACTCATACATTCAAAGATGCAGACCACGTCTTAATTCAAAGAGTAGAGCTTTTCTCATTCATTCAATGGGTCAAGCTTAACGCTGTCATTCGATGAAACAAACTGCATTCATTGAAAAATTGAATCAAACTACAATCATTGATTCAATGAATCAAACCTTATTCCTTGCTGCAATGAAACAAACCGATCTCCCTTATTTAGTGAACCAAACTGCATACGTTCATTCAATGAACGAGGCTGCACTTGTCAATTCAATGAGTAGAGCTACTCTCATTCATTCAATGGCACAAGTCTCCCGCATTGTCTTTAACAAACTGCACACGTTCACTACATGAACCAATCTGCCCGTCTTAATTCAATGAGTATAGCTTCTCTCATTCATTCAATGCGTCAATCTCACCATTCTCAAAAAATGCAACAAACTGCATTCATTGAATCATTGAATCAAACTCTACTCGTTGATTCAGTCAATCAAACCTTATTCCTTGTTTCAATCGAACAAGTTAACTCACTCATTTAGTGAATCCTACTACACTCTATCAAACAGACAGCACATGATAATTCAATGACTAAGGTACTCTCATTCGTTCAATGCCACAAGCCTAACGCATTGATTCAATTAAACATATTGCACACATTTAATTCATGAAGCAAACTGCATTTGTCAATTCAATTAATACAGCTAGTCATTCATTCAATGTCACAAGCTGCACATATTGTCTCATTCAGACTGCACACATTCACTCCATGAACCAAACTGCACGTCTTAATTCAATGAGTAAAGCTTCTCTCATTCATTCAATTGGGTCAAGCTTAACTCTTAAATTTAAAGAAACAAACTGCATTCTTAATTGATTGAATCAAACTGTAATGATTGTTTCAATGAATCAAACGTTATTCAATGTTTCAATGAAACAAACTTAACACGCTTATTTAGTGAATGAAACTGCCGTTTATTCAATGAAAGAGGCTGCGGTTGTCAATTCAAAGAGTACAGATTCTCTCTTTCGTTCAATGCGTCAAGCTTAACGCATTGATTCTATCAAACAAATTGCACACATTTTGTTCATGAAGCAAACTGCATTTGTCAATTCAATGAATACTGCTAGTCATTCATTCAATGTCACAAGCTTCACATATTGTCTCAATCAGACTGCACACATTCACTCCATGAACCAAACTGCACGTCTTAATTCAATGAGTAAAGCCTCTCTCATTCATTCAATTGGGTCAAGCTTAACTCATTCATTTAAAGAAACAAACTGCATTGTTGATTGATTGAATCAAACTGTAATGATTGTTTCAATGAATCAAACGTTATTCAATGTTTCAATGAAACAAACTTAACACGCTTATTTAGTGAATGAAACTGCCGTTTATTCAATGAAAGAGGCTGCGGTTGTCAATTCAAAGAGTAGAGATTCTCACTTTCGTTCAATGCCTCAAGCTTAACGCATTGATTCTATCAAACAAATTGCACACATTTTGTTCATGAAGCAAACTGCATTTGTAAATTCAATGAATACAGCTACTCTCTTTCTCTCAAAGTCACAAGATTCACACATTGTCTCAATCAAACTGTACACATGCGCTCCATGAACCAAACTGTAACTGTTAATTCAATCACAGAGATTCTCTCATTCATTCAACGTTTCAAGCTCAACGCTTCCATTCAATTATACAAACTGCATTCATTGAATCATTGAATCTAACTACGATTATTCGGTTGTTTCAATAGAACAAATGTAACTGTGAATCCTACTGCACTCATTCATTCAATGAAACAGATTGCATATGATGATTCAATGACTGGAGTTTCTCTCATTCGTTAAAGGCCACAGCTTAACGCATTGATTCAATCAAACAAACTGCACACA
Source organism: Chiloscyllium plagiosum (assembly GCF_037043375.1). NCBI lineage: Eukaryota > Metazoa > Chordata > Chondrichthyes > Orectolobiformes > Hemiscylliidae > Chiloscyllium > Chiloscyllium plagiosum. Next base: position 56,695,132 of record NW_028270168.1, read on the forward strand.
TTTAGTTCATGAAACAAACTGCACCTGTTCATTCAATGAGTAGAGCTCTTATCTTTCATTCAATGCCTCGTGCTTAACGCTTTATTTCAATGAAACAACCTTAATTCATTCATTCATTGATTCATATTTCAATCTTTGATTGAAAGAAACAATCGTAATTCATTGATTTAATGGTAGAAATTTCTCTCACTTGTGGATTTATTCAATGAAACAAACTGCATTCATTGAAAAATTGAATCAAACTACAATCATTGATTCAATGAATCAAACCTTATTCCTTGCTGCAATGAAACAAACCGATCTCCCTTATTTAGATTAGATTAGATTACTTACAGTGTGGAAACAGGCCCTTCGGCCCAACAAGTCCACACCGACCCGCCGAAGCGCAACCCACCCATACCCCCACCTTTACCCCTTTAACCTAACACTACGGGCAATTCAGCATGGCCAATTCACCTGACCCGCACATCTTTGGACTGTGGGAGGAAACCGGAGCACCCGGAGGAAACCCACGCAGACACGGGGAGAATGTGCAAACTCCACACAGTCAGTCGCCTGAACCAAACTGCATACGTTCATTCAATGAACGAGGCTGCACTTGTCAATTCAATGAGTAGAGCTACTCTCATTCATTCAATGGCACAAGTCTCCCGCATTGTCTCTAACAAACTGCACACGTTCACTACATGAAGCAATCTGCCCGTCTTAATTCAATGAGTATAGCTTCTCTCATTCATTCAATGTGTCAATCTCACCATTCTCAAAAAATGCAACAAACTGCATTCATTGAATCATTGAATCAAACTCTACTCGTTGATTCAGTCAATCAAACCTTATTCCTTGTTTCAATCGAACAAGTTAACTCAATCATTTAGTGAATCCTACTACACTCTATCAAACAGACAGCACATGATAATTCAATGACTAAGGTACTCTCATTCGTTCAATGCCACAAGCATAACGCATTGATTCAATTAAACATATTGCACACATTCAATTCATGAAGCAAACTGCATTTGTCAATTCAATTAATACAGCTAGTCATTCATTCAATGTCACAAGCTTCACATATTGTCTCATTCAGACTGCACACATTCACTCCATGAACCAAACTGCACGTCTTAATTCAATGAGTAAAGCTTCTCTCATTCATTCAATTGGGTCAAGCTTAACTCTTAAATTTAAAGAAACAAACTGCATTCTTAATTAATTGAATCAAACTGTAATGATTGTTTCAATGAATCAAACGTTATTCAATGTTTCAATGAAACAAACTTAACACGCTTATTTAGTGAATGAAACTGCCGTTTATTCAATGAAAGAGGCTGCGGTTGTCAATTCAAAGAGTAGAGATTCTCACTTTCGTTCAATGCCTCAAGCTTAACGCATTGATTCTATCAAACAAATTGCACACATTTTGTTCATGAAGCAAACTGCATTTGTAAATTCAATGAATACAGCTACTCTCTTTCTCTCAAAGTCACAAGATTCACACATTGTCTCAATCAAACTGTAGACGTGCACTCCATGAACCAAACTGTAACTGTTAATTCAATCACAGAGATTCTCTCATTCATTCAACGTTTCAAGCTCAACGCTTCCATTCAATTATACAAACTGCATTCATTGTATCATTGAATCTAACTACGATTATTCGGTTGTTTCAATAGAACAAATGTAACTGTGAATCCTACTGCACTCATTCATTCAATGAAACAGACTGCATATGATGATTCAATGACTGGAGTTTCTCTCATTCGTTCAAAACCACAAGCTTAACGCATTGATTCAATCAAACAAACTGCACACATTTAGTTCATGAAACAAACTGCACCTGTTCATTCAATGAGTAGAGCTCTTATCTTTCATTCAATGCCTCGTGCTTAACGCTTTACTTCAATGAAAAAACCTGCATTCATTCATTCATTGATTCATATTTTAATCATTCATTGAAAGAAACAAACGCAATTCATTGATTTAATTGTAGACATTTCACTCTCTTGTGGATTTAACTGCATTCATGCAATTAATGAATCGAACTGCAAACATTCATTCAATGAGGAACACTGCAAGTCCTATTCCAATGAATCTAGCTTTTGCCATTCATTCAATGACAGAAACTGCACGCGTTAATACAATGATACAAACTGAATGCATTTATAAAATGAAACAGACTGCATGTGTCAATTCAATAAGTAAAGCTTTTCTTGTTTATTCAATGTCGCGAGCCAAACTCTTTCATTCAATGAAACCAACTGCATTGATTCAATCATTGAATCAAACTGCAAACATTGAGTCAATGAATCAAACAATATTAATGGATTAAATCAAACAAACTTAACTCATTTACTTCGTGAATCAAACTACACCCATTCATTCAATGAAATGCACTGTATGTCTTTATTAAAAGAGAAGCGCTTCCGGCCATTCATTCAATGCACGAGCAAAACGAATTCATTCAATGGACCAAACTGCACTCATACATTCAAAGATGCAGACCACGTCTTAATTCAAAGAGTAGAGCTTTTCTCATTCATTCAATGGGTCAAGCTTAACGCTGTCATTCGATGAAACAAACTGCATTCATTCAAAAATGGAATCAAACCTTATTCCTTGCTACAATGAAACAAACCAATCTCCCTTATTTAGTGAACCAAACTGCATACGTTCATTCATTGAACGAGGCTGCACTTGTCAAATCAATGAGTAGAGCTACTCTCATTCATTCAATGGCACAAGTCTCCCGCATTGTCTCTAACAAACTGCACACATTCACAACATGAACCAAACTGCCCGTCTTAATTCAATGAGGAGAGCTTCACTCGTTCATTCAATGTGTCAATCTCACCTTTTTCATCAAATGCAACAAACTGCATTCATTGAATCATTGAATCAAAATCTAATCATTGATTCAGTCAAACAAACCTTATTCCTTGTGTCAATCGAACAAGTTAACTCAATCATTTAGTGAATCCTACTACACTCTATCAAACAGACGGCACATGATAATTCAATGACTAAGGTACTCTCATTCGTTCAATGCCACAAGCCTAACGCAATGATTCAATTAAACATATTGCACACATTTAATTCATGAAGCAAACTGCATTTGTCAATTCAATTAATACAGCTAGTCATTCATTCAATGTCACAAGCTGCACATATTGTCTCATTCAGACTGCACACATTCACTCCATGAACCAAACTGCACGTCTTAATTCAATGAGTAAAGCTTCTCTCATTCATTCAATTGGATCAAGCTTAACTCTTAAATTTAAAGAAACAAACTGCATTCTTAATTGATTGAATCAAACTGTAATGATTGTTTCAATGAATCAAACGTTATTCAATGTTTCAATGAAACAAACTTAACACGCTTATTTAGTGAATGAAACTGCCGTTTATTCAATGAAAGAGGCTGCGGTTGTCAATTCAAAGAGTAGAGATTCTCACTTTCGTTCAATGCGTCAAGCTTAACGCATTGATTCTATCAAACAAATTGCACACATTTTGTTCATGAAGCAAACTGCATTTGTCAATTCAATGAATACTGCTAGTCATTCATTCAATGTCACAAGCTTCACATATTGTCTCAATCAGACTGCACACATTCACTCCATCAACCAAACTGCACGTCTTAATTCAATGAGTAAAGCTTCTCTCATTCATTCAATTGGGTCAAGCTTAACTCATTCATTTAAAGAAACAAACTGCATTGTTGATTGATTGAATCAAACTGTAATGATTGTTTCAATGAATCAAACGTTATTCAATGTTTCAATGAAACAAACTTAACACGCTTATTTAGTGAATGAAACTGCCGTTTATTCAATGAAAGAGGCTGCAGTTGTCAATTCAAACAGTAGAGATTCTCGCTTTCGTTCAATGCCTCAAGCTTAACGCATTGATTCTATCAAACAAATTGCACACATTTTGTTCATGAAGCAAACTGCATTTGTAAATTCAATGAATACATCTACTCTCTTTCTCTCAAAGCCACAAAATTCACACATTGTCTCAATCAAACTGTACACATGCACTCCATGAACCAAACTGTAACTGTTAATTCAATCACAGAGATTCTCTCATTCATTCAATGTTTCAAGCTCAACGCTTCCATTCCAAACTGCATTCATTGTATCATTAAATCTAACTACGATTATTCGGTTGTTTCAATAGAACAAATGTAACTGTGAATCCTACTGCACTCATTCATTCAATGAAACAGACTGCATATGATGATTCAATGACTGGAGTTTCTCTCATTCGTTCAAGGCCACAGCTTAACGCATTGATTCAATCAAACAAACTGCACACATTTAGTTCATGAAACAAACTGCACCTGTTCATTCAATGAGTAGAGCTCTTATCTTTCATTCAATGCCTCGTGCTTAACGCTTTATTTCAATGAAACAACCTTAATTCATTCATTCATTGATTCATATTTCAATCTTTGATTGAAAGAAACAATCGTAATTCATTGAATTAATGGTAGAAACTTCTCTCACTTGTGGATTTATTCAAGGAAACAAACTGCATTCATTGAAAAATTGAATCAAACTACAATCATTGATTCAATGAATCAAACCTTATTCCTTGCTGCAATGAAACAAACCGATCTCCCTTATTTAGTGAACCAAACTGCATACGTTCATTCAATGAACGAGGCTGCACTTGTCAATTCAATGAGTAGAGCTACTCTCATTCATTCAATGGCACAAGTCTCCCGCATTGTCTCTAACAAACTGCACACGTTCACTACATGAACCAATCTGCCCGTCTTAATTCAATGAGTATAGCTTCTCTCATTCATTCAATGTGTCAATCTCACCATTCTCAAAAAATGCAACAAACTGCATTCATTGAATCATTGAATCAAACTCTACTCGTTGATTCAGTCCATCAAACCTTATTCCTTGTTTCAATCGAACAAGTTAACTCAATCATTTAGTGAATCCTACTACACTCTATCAAACAGACAGCACATGATAATTCAATGACTAAGGTACTTTCATTCGTTCAAAGCCACAAGCATAACGCATTGATTCAATTAAACATATTGCACACATTCAATTCATGAAGCAAACTGCATTTGTCAATTCAATTAATACAGCTAGTCATTCATTCAATGTCACAAGCTTCACATATTGTCTCATTCAGACTGCACACATTCACTCCATGAACCAAACTGCACGTCTTAATTCAATGAGTAAAGCTTCTCTCATTCATTCAATTGGGTCAAGCTTAACTCTTAAATTTAAAGAAACAAACTGCATTCTTAATTAATTGAATCAAACTGTAATGATTGTTTCAATGAATCAAACGTTATTCAATGTTTCAATGAAACAAACTTAACACGCTTATTTAGTGAATGAAACTGCCGTTTATTCAATGAAAGAGGCTGCGGTTGTCAATTCAAAGAGTAGAGATTCTCACTTTCGTTCAATGCCTCAAGCTTAACGCATTGATTCTATCAAACAAATTGCACACATTTTGTTCATGAAGCAAACTGCATTTGTAAATTCAATGAATACAGCTACTCTCTTTCTCTCAAAGTCACAAGATTCACACATTGTCTCAATCAAACTGTAGACGTGCACTCCATGAACCAAACTGTAACTGTTAATTCAATCACAGAGATTCTCTCATTCATTCAACGTTTCAAGCTCAACGCTTCCATTCAATTATACAAACTGCATTCATTGTATCATTGAATCTAACTACGATTATTCGGTTGTTTCAATAGAACAAATGTAACTGTGAATCCTACTGCACTCATTCATTCAATGAAACAGACTGCATATGATGATTCAATGACTGGAGTTTCTCTCATTCGTTCAAAACCACAAGCTTAACGCATTGATTCAATCAAACAAACTGCACACATTTAGTTCATGAAACAAACTGCACCTGTTCATTCAATGAGTAGAGCTCTTATCTTTCATTCAATGCCTCGTGCTTAACGCTTTACTTCAATGAAAAAACCTGCATTCATTCATTCATTGATTCATATTTTAATCATTCATTGAAAGAAACAAACGCAATTCATTGATTTAATTGTAGACATTTCACTCTCTTGTGGATTTAACTGCATTCATGCAATTAATGAATCGAACTGCAAACATTCATTCAATGAGGAACACTGCAAGTCCTATTCCAATGAATCTAGCTTTTGCCATTCATTCAATGACAGAAACTGCACGCGTTAATACAATGATACAAACTGAATGCATTTATAAAATGAAACAGACTGCATGTGTCAATTCAATAAGTAAAGCTTTTCTTGTTTATTCAATGTCGCGAGCCAAACTCTTTCATTCAATGAAACCAACTGCATTGATTCAATCATTGAATCAAACTGCAAACATTGAGTCAATGAATCAAACAATATTAATGGATTAAATCAAACAAACTTAACTCATTTACTTCGTGAATCAAACTACACCCATTCATTCAATGAAATGCACTGTATGTCTTTATTAAAAGAGAAGCGCTTCCGGCCATTCATTCAATGCACGAGCAAAACGAATTCATTCAATGGACCAAACTGCACTCATACATTCAAAGATGCAGACCACGTCTTAATTCAAAGAGTAGAGCTTTTCTCATTCATTCAATGGGTCAAGCTTAACGCTGTCATTCGATGAAACAAACTGCATTCATTCAAAAATGGAATCAAACCTTATTCCTTGCTACAATGAAACAAACCAATCTCCCTTATTTAGTGAACCAAACTGCATACGTTCATTCATTGAACGAGGCTGCACTTGTCAAATCAATGAGTAGAGCTACTCTCATTCATTCAATGGCACAAGTCTCCCGCATTGTCTCTAACAAACTGCACACATTCACAACATGAACCAAACTGCCCGTCTTAATTCAATGAGGAGAGCTTCACTCGTTCATTCAATGTGTCAATCTCACCTTTTTCATCAAATGCAACAAACTGCATTCATTGAATCATTGAATCAAAATCTAATCATTGATTCAGTCAAACAAACCTTATTCCTTGTGTCAATCGAACAAGTTAACTCAATCATTTAGTGAATCCTACTACACTCTATCAAACAGACGGCACATGATAATTCAATGACTAAGGTACTCTCATTCGTTCAATGCCACAAGCCTAACGCAATGATTCAATTAAACATATTGCACACATTTAATTCATGAAGCAAACTGCATTTGTCAATTCAATTAATACAGCTAGTCATTCATTCAATGTCACAAGCTGCACATATTGTCTCATTCAGACTGCACACATTCACTCCATGAACCAAACTGCACGTCTTAATTCAATGAGTAAAGCTTCTCTCATTCATTCAATTGGATCAAGCTTAACTCTTAAATTTAAAGAAACAAACTGCATTCTTAATTGATTGAATCAAACTGTAATGATTGTTTCAATGAATCAAACGTTATTCAATGTTTCAATGAAACAAACTTAACACGCTTATTTAGTGAATGAAACTGCCGTTTATTCAATGAAAGAGGCTGCGGTTGTCAATTCAAAGAGTAGAGATTCTCACTTTCGTTCAATGCGTCAAGCTTAACGCATTGATTCTATCAAACAAATTGCACACATTTTGTTCATGAAGCAAACTGCATTTGTCAATTCAATGAATACTGCTAGTCATTCATTCAATGTCACAAGCTTCACATATTGTCTCAATCAGACTGCACACATTCACTCCATCAACCAAACTGCACGTCTTAATTCAATGAGTAAAGCTTCTCTCATTCATTCAATTGGGTCAAGCTTAACTCATTCATTTAAAGAAACAAACTGCATTGTTGATTGATTGAATCAAACTGTAATGATTGTTTCAATGAATCAAACGTTATTCAATGTTTCAATGAAACAAACTTAACACGCTTATTTAGTGAATGAAACTGCCGTTTATTCAATGAAAGAGGCTGCAGTTGTCAATTCAAACAGTAGAGATTCTCGCTTTCGTTCAATGCCTCAAGCTTAACGCATTGATTCTATCAAACAAATTGCACACATTTTGTTCATGAAGCAAACTGCATTTGTAAATTCAATGAATACATCTACTCTCTTTCTCTCAAAGCCACAAAATTCACACATTGTCTCAATCAAACTGTACACATGCACTCCATGAACCAAACTGTAACTGTTAATTCAATCACAGAGATTCTCTCATTCATTCAATGTTTCAAGCTCAACGCTTCCATTCCAAACTGCATTCATTGTATCATTAAATCTAACTACGATTATTCGGTTGTTTCAATAGAACAAATGTAACTGTGAATCCTACTGCACTCATTCATTCAATGAAACAGACTGCATATGATGATTCAATGACTGGAGTTTCTCTCATTCGTTCAAGGCCACAGCTTAACGCATTGATTCAATCAAACAAACTGCACACATTTAGTTCATGAAACAAACTGCACCTGTTCATTCAATGAGTAGAGCTCTTATCTTTCATTCAATGCCTCGTGCTTAACGCTTTATTTCAATGAAACAACCTTAATTCATTCATTCATTGATTCATATTTCAATCTTTGATTGAAAGAAACAATCGTAATTCATTGAATTAATGGTAGAAACTTCTCTCACTTGTGGATTTATTCAAGGAAACAAACTGCATTCATTGAAAAATTGAATCAAACTACAATCATTGATTCAATGAATCAAACCTTATTCCTTGCTGCAATGAAACAAACCGATCTCCCTTATTTAGTGAACCAAACTGCATACGTTCATTCAATGAACGAGGCTGCACTTGTCAATTCAATGAGTAGAGCTACTCTCATTCATTCAATGGCACAAGTCTCCCGCATTGTCTCTAACAAACTGCACACGTTCACTACATGAACCAATCTGCCCGTCTTAATTCAATGAGTATAGCTTCTCTCATTCATTCAATGTGTCAATCTCACCATTCTCAAAAAATGCAACAAACTGCATTCATTGAATCATTGAATCAAACTCTACTCGTTGATTCAGTCCATCAAACCTTATTCCTTGTTTCAATCGAACAAGTTAACTCAATCATTTAGTGAATCCTACTACACTCTATCAAACAGACAGCACATGATAATTCAATGACTAAGGTACTTTCATTCGTTCAAAGCCACAAGCATAACGCATTGATTCAATTAAACATATTGCACACATTCAATTCATGAAGCAAACTGCATTTGTCAATTCAATTAATACAGCTAGTCATTCATTCAATGTCACAAGCTTCACATATTGTCTCATTCAGACTGCACACATTCACTCCATGAACCAAACTGCACGTCTTAATTCAATGAGTAAAGCTTCTCTCATTCATTCAATTGGGTCAAGCTTAACTCTTAAATTTAAAGAAACAAACTGCATTCTTAATTGATTGAATCAAACTGTAATGATTGTTTCAATGAATCAAACGTTATTCAATGTTTCAATGAAACAAACTTAACACGCTTATTTAGTGAATGAAACTGCCGTTTATTCAATGAAAGAGGCTGCGGTTGTCAATTCAAAGAGTAGAGATTCTCACTTTCGTTCAATGCCTCAAGCTTAACGCATTGATTCTATCAAACAAATTGCACACATTTTGTTCATGAAGCAAACTGCATTTGTAAATTCAATGAATACAGCTACTCTCTTTCTCTCAAAGTCACAAGATTCACACATTGTCTCAATCAAACTGTACACGTGCACTCCATGAACCAAACTGTAACTGTTAATTCAATCACAGAGATTCTCTCATTCATTCAACGTTTCAAGCTCAACGCTTCCATTCAATTATACAAACTGCATTCATTGAATCATTGAATCTAACTACGATTATTCGGTTGTTTCAATAGAACAAATGTAACTGTGAATCCTACTGCACTCATTCATTCAATGAAACAGACTGCATATGATGATTCAATGACTGGAGTTTCTCTCATTCGTTCAAAGCCACAAGCTTAACGCATTGATTCAATCAAACAAACTGCACACATTTAGTTCATGAAACAAACTGCACCTGTTCATTCAAAGAGTAGAGCTCTTCTCTATCATTGAATGCCTCGTGCTTAACGCTTTATTTCAATGAAACAACCTTAATTCATTCATTCATTGATTCATATTTCAATCTTTGATTGAAAGAAACAATCGTAATTCATTGATTTAATGGTAGAAAATTCTCTCACTTGTGGATTTAACTGCATTCATGCAATTAATGAATCGAACTGCAAACATTCATTCAATGAGGAACACTGCAAGTGCTATTCCAATGAATCTAGCTTTTGCCATTCACTCAATGAAAGAAACTGCACGCGTTCATTCAATAATACAAACTGCATGGATTTATTAAATGAAACAGCCTTCTCGTGAAAATTCAATAAGTTAAGCTTTTCTTGTTTATTTAATGTCGCGAGCCAAACTCTTTCATTCAATGAAACCAACTCCATTGATTCAATCATTGAATCAAACTACAATCATTGAGTCAATGAATCAAACGGTATTAATGGATTCAATCAAACAAACTTAACTCATTTACTTCGTGAATCAACTACACCAATTCATTCAATGAAATGCACTGTCTTTATAAAAAGAGTAGCGCTCCGGCCATTCATTCAATGCACGAGCAAAACGCATTCATTCAATGGAGCAAACTGCACTCATTTATTCAAAGATGGAGACCACGTCTTAATTCAAAGAGTAGAGCTTTTCTTATTCATTCAATGGGTCAAGCTTAACGCTTTCATTCAATGAAACAAACTGCATTCATTCAAAAATGGAATCAAACCTTATTCCTTGCTACAATGAAACAAACCAATCTCCCTTATTTAGTGAACCAAACTGCATACGTTCATTCATTGAACGAGGCTGCACTTGTCAAATCAATGAGTAGAGCTACTCTCATTCATTCAATGGCACAAGTTTCCCGCATTGTCTCTAACAAACTGCACACGTTCACTACATGAACCAAACTGCCCGTCTTAATTCAATGAGTATAGCTTCTCTCATTCATTCAATGTGTCAATCTCACCTTTTTCATCAAATGCAACAAACTGCATTCATTGAATCATTGAATCAAAATCTAATCATTGATTCAGTCAAACAAACCTTATTCCTTGTGTCAATCGAACAAGTTAACTCAATCATTTAGTGAATCCTACTACACTCTATCAAACAGACAGCACATGATAATTCAATGACTAAGGTACTCTCATTCGTTCAATGCCACAAGCCTAACGCAATGATTCAATTAAACATATTGCACACATTTAATTCATGAAGCAAACTGCATTTGTCAATTCAATTAATACAGCTAGTCATTCATTCAATGTCACAAGCTGCACATATTGTCTCATTCAGACTGCACACATTCACTCCATGAACCAAACTGCACGTCTTAATTCAATGAGTAAAGCTTCTCTCATTCATTCAATTGGATCAAGCTTAACTCTTAAATTTAAAGAAACAAACTGCATTCTTAATTGATTGAATCAAACTGTAATGATTGTTTCAATGAATCAAACGTTATTCAATGTTTCAATGAAACAAACTTAACACGCTTATTTAGTGAATGAAACTGCCGTTTATTCAATGAAAGAGGCTGCGGTTGTCAATTCAAAGAGTAGCGATTCTCACTTTCGTTCAATGCGTCAAGCTTAACGCATTGATTCTATCAAACAAATTGCACACATTTTGTTCATGAAGCAAACTGCATTTGTCAATTCAATGAATACTGCTAGTCATTCATTCAATGTCACAAGCTTCACATATTGTCTCAATCAGACTGCACACATTCACTCCATCAACCAAACTGCACGTCTTAATTCAATGAGTAAAGCTTCTCTCATTCATTCAATTGGGTCAAGCTTAACTCATTCATTTAAAGAAACAAACTGCATTGTTGATTGATTGAATCAAACTGTAATGATTGTTTCAATGAATCAAACGTTATTCAATGTTTCAATGAAACAAACTTAACACGCTTATTTAGTGAATGAAACTGCCGTTTATTCAATGAAAGAGGTTGCAGTTGTCAATTCAAAGAGTAGAGATTCTCGCTTTCGTTCAATGCCTCAAGCTTAACGCATTGATTCTATCAAACAAATTGCACACATTTTGTTCATGAAGCAAACTGCATTTGTAAATTCAATGAATACATCTACTCTCTTTCTCTCAAAGCCACAAAATTCACACATTGTCTCAATCAAACTGTACACATGCACTCCATGAACCAAACTGTAACTGTTAATTCAATCACAGAGATTCTCTCATTCATTCAACGTTTCAAGCTCAACGCTTCCATTCCAAACTGCATTCATTGAATCATTGAATCTAACTACGATTATTCGGTTGTTTCAATAGAACAAATGTAACTGTGAATCCTACTGCACTCATTCATTCAATGAAACAGACTGCATATGATGATTCAATGACTGGAGTTTCTCTCATTCGTTCAAGGCCACAGCTTAACGCATTGATTCAATCAAACAAACTGCATACATTTAGTTCATGAAACAAACTGCACCTGTTCATTCAATGAGTAGAGCTCTTATCTTTCATTCAATGCCTCGTGCTTAACGCTTTATTTCAATGAAACAACCTTAATTCATTCATTCATTGATTCATATTTCAATCTTTGATTGAAAGAAACAATCGTAATTCATTGAATTAATGGTAGAAACTTCTCTCACTTGTGGATTTATTCAAGGAAACAAACTGCATTCATTGAAAAATTGAATCAAACTACAATCATTGATTCAATGAATCAAACCTTATTCCTTGCTGCAATGAAACAAACCGATCTCCCTTATTTAGTGAACCAAACTGCATACGTTCATTCAATGAACGAGGCTGCACTTGTCAATTCAATGAGTAGAGCTACTCTCATTCATTCAATGGCACAAGTCTCCCGCATTGTCTCTAACAAACTGCACACGTTCACTACATGAACCAATCTGCCCGTCTTAATTCAATGAGTATAGCTTCTCTCATTCATTCAATGCGTCAATCTCACCATTCTCAAAAAATGCAACAAACTGCATTCATTGAATCATTGAATCAAACTCTACTCGTTGATTCAGTCAATCAAACATTATTCCTTGTTTCAATCGAACAAGTTAACTCACTCATTTAGTGAATCCTATTACACTCTATCAAACAGACAGCACATGATAATTCAATGACTAAGGTACTTTCATTCGTTCAAAGCCACAAGCATAACGCATTGATTCAATTAAACATATTGCACACATTCAATTCATGAAGCAAACTGCATTTGTCAATTCAATTAATACAGCTAGTCATTCATTCAATGTCACAAGCTTCACATATTGTCTCATTCAGACTGCACACATTCACTCCATGAACCAAACTGCACGTCTTAATTCAATGAGTAAAGCTTCTCTCATTCATTCAATTGGGTCAAGCTTAACTCTTAAATTTAAAGAAACAAACTGCATTCTTAATTAATTGAATCAAACTGTAATGATTGTTTCAATGAATCAAACGTTATTCAATGTTTCAATGAAACAAACTTAACACGCTTATTTAGTGAATGAAACTGCCGTTTATTCAATGAAAGAGGCTGCGGTTGTCAATTCAAAGAGTAGAGATTCTCACTTTCGTTCAATGCCTCAAGCTTAACGCATTGATTCTATCAAACAAATTGCACACATTTTGTTCATGAAGCAAACTGCATTTGTAAATTCAATGAATACAGCTACTCTCTTTCTCTCAAAGTCACAAGATTCACACATTGTCTCAATCAAACTGTACACGTGCACTCATTGAACCAAACTGTAACTGTTAATTCAATCACAGAGATTCTCTCATTCATTCAACGTTTCAAGCTCAACGCTTCCATTCAATTATACAAACTGCATTCATTGAATCATTGAATCTAACTACGATTATTCGGTTGTTTCAATAGAACAAATGTAACTGAATCCTACTGCACTCATTCATTCAATGAAACAGACTGCATATGATGATTCAATGACTGGAGTTTCTCTCATTCGTTCAAAGCCACAAGCTGAACGCATTGATTCAATCAAACAAACTGCACACATTTAGTTCATGAAACAAACTGCACCTGTTCATTCAATGAGTAGAGCTCTTATCTTTCATTCAATGCCTCGTGCTTAACGCTTTACTTCAATGAAAGAACCTGCATTCATTCATTCATTGATTCATATTTTAATCATTCATTGAAAGAAACAAACGCAATTCATTGATTTAATTGTAGAAATTTCACTCTCTTGTGGATTTAACTGCATTCATGCAATTAATGAATCGAACTGCAAACATTCATTCAATGAGGAACACTGCAAGTCCTATTCCAATGAATCTAGCTTTTGCCATTCATTCAATGAAAGAAACTGCACGCGTTAATACAATGATATAAACTGAATGCATTTATAAAATGAAACAGACTGCATGTGTAAATTCAATAAGTAAAGCTTTTCTTGTTTATTCAATGTCGCGAGCCAAACTCTTTCATTCAATGAAACCAACTGCATTGATTCAATCATTGAATCAAACTGCAAACATTGAGTCAATGAATCAAACAATATTAATGGATTCAATCAAACAAACTTAACTCATTTACTTCGTGAATCAAACTACACCCATTCATTCAATGAAATGCACTGTATGTCTTTATTAAAAGCGAAGCGCTCCGGCCATTCATTCAATGCACGAGCAAAACGAATTCATTCAATGGAGCAAACTGCACTCATACATTCAAAGGTGCAGACCACGTCTTAATTCAAAGAGTAGAGCTTTTCTCATTCATTCAACGTTTCAAGCTCAACGCTTCCATTCAATTATACAAACTGCATTCATTGAATCATTGAATCTAACTACGATTATTCGGTTGTTTCAATAGAACAAATGTAACTGTGAATCCTACTGCACTCCTTCATTCAATGAAACAGACTGCATATGATGATTCAATGACTGGAGTTTCTCTCATTCGTTCAAAGCCACAAGCTTAACGCATTGATTCAATCAAACAAACTGCACACATTTAGTTCATGAAACAAACTGCACCTGTTCATTCAATGAGTAGAGCTCTTATCTTTCATTCAATGCCTCGTGCTTAACGCTTTACTTCAATGAAAGAACCTGCATTCATTCATTCATTGATTCATATTTTAATCATTCATTGAAAGAAACAAACGCAATTCATTGATTTAATTGTAGAAATTTCACTCTCTTGTGGATTTAACTGCATTCATGCAATTAATGAATCGAACTGCAAACATTCATTCAATGAGGAACACTGCAAGTCCTATTCCAATGAATCTAGCTTTTGCCATTCATTCAATGAAAGAAACTGCACGCGTTAATACAATGATACAAACTGAATGCATTTATAAAATGAAACAGACTGCATGTGTAAATTCAATAAGTAAAGCTTTTCTTGTTTATTCAATGTCGCGAGCCAAACTCTTTCATTCAATGAAACCAACTGCATTGATTCAATCATTGAATCAAACTGCAAACATTGAGTCAATGAATCAAACAATATTAATGGATTCAATCAAACAAACTTAACTCATTTACTTCGTGAATCAAACTACACCCATTCATTCAATGAAATGCACTGTATGTCTTTATTAAAAGCGAAGCGCTCCGGCCATTCATTCAATGCACGAGCAAAACGAATTCATTCAATGGAGCAAACTGCACTCATACATTCAAAGATGCAGACCACGTCTTAATTCAAAGAGTAGAGCTTTTCTCATTCATTCAACGTTTCAAGCTCAACGCTTCCATTCAATTATACAAACTGCATTCATTGAATCATTGAATCTAACTACGATTATTCGGTTGTTTCAATAGAACAAATGTAACTGTGAATCCTACTGCACTCATTCATTCAATGAAACAGACTGCATATGATGATTCAATGACTGGAGTTTCTCTCATTCGTTCAAAGCCACAAGCTTAACGCATTGATTCAATCAAACAAACTGCACACATTTAGTTCATGAAACAAAGTGCACCCGTTCATTCAAAGAGTAGAGCTCTTCTCTATCATTCAATGCCTCGTGCTTAACGCTTTATTTCAATGAAACAACCTTAATTCATTCATTCATTGATTCATATTTCAATCTTTGATTGAAAGCAACAATCGTAATTCATTGATTTAATGGTAGAAAATTCACTCACTTGTGGATTTAACTGCATTCATGTAATTAATGAATCGAACTGCAAACATTCATTCAATGAGGAACACTGCAAGTCCTATTCCAATGAATCTAGCTTTTGCCATTCATTCAATGAAAGAAACTGCACGCGTTCATTAAATAATACAAACTGCATGGATTTATTAAATGAAACAGCCTTCTCGTGTAAATTCAATAAGTTAAGCTTTTCTTGTTTATTTAATGTCGCGAGCCAAACTCTTTCATTCAATGAAACCAACTGCATTGATTCAATCATTGAATCAAACTACAATCATTGAGTCAATGAATCAAACGGTATTAATGGATTCAATCAAACAAACTAAACTCATTTTCTTCGTGAATCAACTACACCAATTCATTCAATGAAATGCACTGTATGTCTTTATTAATAGAGTAGCGCTCCGGCCATTCATTCAATGCACGAGCAAAACGCATTCATTCAATGCAGCAAACTGCACTCATTTATTCAAAGATGCAGACCACTTCTTAATTCAATGAGTAGAGCTTTTCTTATTCATTCAATTGGTCAAGCTTAACGCTTTCATTCAATGAAACAAACTGCATTCATTGAAAAATTAAATCAAACTACAATCATTGATTCAATGAATCAAACCTTATTCCTTGCTGCAATGAAACAAACCGATCTCCCTTATTTAGTGAACCAAATTGCATACGTTCATTCAATGAACGAGTCTGCAATTGTGAATTCAATGAGTAGAGCTACTCTCTTTCATTCAATGGCACAGTCTCCCGCATTGTCTCTAACAAACTGCACACGTTCACTACATGAACCAATCTGCCCGTCTTAATTCAATAGGTATAGCTTCTCTCATTCATTCAATGTGTCAATCTCACCATTCTCAAAAAATGCAACAAACTGCATTCATTGAATCATTGAATCAAACTCTACTCGTTGATTCAGTCAATCAAACCTTATTCCTTGTTTCAATCGAACAAGTTAACTCACTCATTTAGTGAATCCTACTACACTCAATCAAACAGACAGCACATGATAATTCAATGACTAAGTACTCTCATTCGTTCAATGCCACAAGCATAACGCATTGATTCAATTAAACATATTGCACACATTCAATTCATGAAGCAAACTGCATTTGTCAATTCAATTAATACAGCTAGTCATTCATTCAATGTCACGGGCTTCACATATTGTCTCATTCAGACTGCACACATTCACTCCATGAACCAAACTGCACGTCTTAATTCAATGAGTAAAGCTTCTCTCATTCATTCAATTGCGACAAGATTAACTCTGAAATTTAAAGAAACAAACGGCATTGTTGATTGATTGAATCAAACTGTCATGATTGTTTCAATGAATCAAACGTTATTCAATGTTTCAATGAAACAAACTTAACACGCTTATTAAGTGAATGAAACTGCCGTTTATTCAATGAAAGAGGCTGCGGTTGTCAATTCAAAGAGTACAGATTCTCTCTTTCGTTCAATGCCTCAAGCTTAACGCATTGATTCAATCAAACAAACTGCACACATTTAGTTCATGAAACAAACTGCACCTGTTCATTCAAAGAGTAGAGCTCTTCTCTATCATTGAATGCCTCGTGCTTAACGCTTTATTTCAATGAAACAACCTTAATTCATTCATTCATTGATTCATATTTCAATCTTTGATTGAAAGAAACAATCGTAATTCATTGATTTAATGGTAGAAAATTCTCTCACTTGTGGATTTAACTGCATTCATGCAATTAATGAATCGAACTGCAAACATTCATTCAATGAGGAACACTGCAAGTGCTATTCCAATGAATCTAGCTTTTGCCATTCACTCAATGAAAGAAACTGCACGCGTTCATTCAATAATACAAACTGCATGGATTTATTAAATGAAACAGCCTTCTCGTGAAAATTCAATAAGTTAAGCTTTTCTTGTTTATTTAATGTCGCGAGCCAAACTCTTTCATTCAATGAAACCAACTGCATTGATTCAATCATTGAATCAAACTACAATCATTGAGTCAATGAATCAAACGGTATTAATGGATTCAATCAAACAAACTTAACTCATTTACTTCGTGAATCAACTACACCAATTCATTCAATGAAATGCACTGTCTTTATAAAAAGAGTAGCGCTCCGGCCATTCATTCAATGCACGAGCAAAACGCATTCATTCAATGGAGCAAACTGCACTCATTTATTCAAAGATGGAGACCACGTCTTAATTCAAAGAGTAGAGCTTTTCTTATTCATTCAATGGGTCAAGCTTAACGCTTTCATTCAATGAAACAAACTGCATTCATTCAAAAATGGAATCAAACCTTATTCCTTGCTACAATGAAACAAACCAATCTCCCTTATTTAGTGAACCAAACTGCATACGTTCATTCATTGAACGAGGCTGCACTTGTCAAATCAATGAGTAGAGCTACTCTCATTCATTCAATGGCACAAGTTTCCCGCATTGTCTCTAACAAACTGCACACGTTCACTACATGAACCAAACTGCCCGTCTTAATTCAATGAGTATAGCTTCTCTCATTCATTCAATGTGTCAATCTCACCTTTTTCATCAAATGCAACAAACTGCATTCATTGAATCATTGAATCAAAATCTAATCATTGATTCAGTCAAACAAACCTTATTCCTTGTGTCAATCGAACAAGTTAACTCAATCATTTAGTGAATCCTACTACACTCTATCAAACAGACAGCACATGATAATTCAATGACTAAGGTACTCTCATTCGTTCAATGCCACAAGCCTAACGCAATGATTCAATTAAACATATTGCACACATTTAATTCATGAAGCAAACTGCATTTGTCAATTCAATTAATACAGCTAGTCATTCATTCAATGTCACAAGCTGCACATATTGTCTCATTCAGACTGCACACATTCACTCCATGAACCAAACTGCACGTCTTAATTCAATGAGTAAAGCTTCTCTCATTCATTCAATTGGATCAAGCTTAACTCTTAAATTTAAAGAAACAAACTGCATTCTTAATTGATTGAATCAAACTGTAATGATTGTTTCAATGAATCAAACGTTATTCAATGTTTCAATGAAACAAACTTAACACGCTTATTTAGTGAATGAAACTGCCGTTTATTCAATGAAAGAGGCTGCGGTTGTCAATTCAAAGAGTAGCGATTCTCACTTTCGTTCAATGCGTCAAGCTTAACGCATTGATTCTATCAAACAAATTGCACACATTTTGTTCATGAAGCAAACTGCATTTGTCAATTCAATGAATACTGCTAGTCATTCATTCAATGTCACAAGCTTCACATATTGTCTCAATCAGACTGCACACATTCACTCCATCAACCAAACTGCACGTCTTAATTCAATGAGTAAAGCTTCTCTCATTCATTCAATTGGGTCAAGCTTAACTCATTCATTTAAAGAAACAAACTGCATTGTTGATTGATTGAATCAAACTGTAATGATTGTTTCAATGAATCAAACGTTATTCAATGTTTCAATGAAACAAACTTAACACGCTTATTTAGTGAATGAAACTGCCGTTTATTCAATGAAAGAGGTTGCAGTTGTCAATTCAAAGAGTAGAGATTCTCGCTTTCGTTCAATGCCTCAAGCTTAACGCATTGATTCTATCAAACAAATTGCACACATTTTGTTCATGAAGCAAACTGCATTTGTAAATTCAATGAATACATCTACTCTCTTTCTCTCAAAGCCACAAAATTCACACATTGTCTCAATCAAACTGTACACATGCACTCCATGAACCAAACTGTAACTGTTAATTCAATCACAGAGATTCTCTCATTCATTCAACGTTTCAAGCTCAACGCTTCCATTCCAAACTGCATTCATTGAATCATTGAATCTAACTACGATTATTCGGTTGTTTCAATAGAACAAATGTAACTGTGAATCCTACTGCACTCATTCATTCAATGAAACAGACTGCATATGATGATTCAATGACTGGAGTTTCTCTCATTCGTTCAAGGCCACAGCTTAACGCATTGATTCAATCAAACAAACTGCATACATTTAGTTCATGAAACAAACTGCACCTGTTCATTCAATGAGTAGAGCTCTTATCTTTCATTCAATGCCTCGTGCTTAACGCTTTATTTCAATGAAACAACCTTAATTCATTCATTCATTGATTCATATTTCAATCTTTGATTGAAAGAAACAATCGTAATTCATTGAATTAATGGTAGAAACTTCTCTCACTTGTGGATTTATTCAAGGAAACAAACTGCATTCATTGAAAAATTGAATCAAACTACAATCATTGATTCAATGAATCAAACCTTATTCCTTGCTGCAATGAAACAAACCGATCTCCCTTATTTAGTGAACCAAACTGCATACGTTCATTCAATGAACGAGGCTGCACTTGTCAATTCAATGAGTAGAGCTACTCTCATTCATTCAATGGCACAAGTCTCCCGCATTGTCTCTAACAAACTGCACACGTTCACTACATGAACCAATCTGCCCGTCTTAATTCAATGAGTATAGCTTCTCTCATTCATTCAATGCGTCAATCTCACCATTCTCAAAAAATGCAACAAACTGCATTCATTGAATCATTGAATCAAACTCTACTCGTTGATTCAGTCAATCAAACATTATTCCTTGTTTCAATCGAACAAGTTAACTCACTCATTTAGTGAATCCTACTACACTCTATCAAACAGACAGCACATGATAATTCAATGACTAAGGTACTTTCATTCGTTCAAAGCCACAAGCATAACGCATTGATTCAATTAAACATATTGCACACATTCAATTCATGAAGCAAACTGCATTTGTCAATTCAATTAATACAGCTAGTCATTCATTCAATGTCACAAGCTTCACATATTGTCTCATTCAGACTGCACACATTCACTCCATGAACCAAACTGCACGTCTTAATTCAATGAGTAAAGCTTCTCTCATTCATTCAATTGGGTCAAGCTTAACTCTTAAATTTAAAGAAACAAACTGCATTCTTAATTAATTGAATCAAACTGTAATGATTGTTTCAATGAATCAAACGTTATTCAATGTTTCAATGAAACAAACTTAACACGCTTATTTAGTGAATGAAACTGCCGTTTATTCAATGAAAGAGGCTGCGGTTGTCAATTCAAAGAGTAGAGATTCTCACTTTCGTTCAATGCCTCAAGCTTAACGCATTGATTCTATCAAACAAATTGCACACATTTTGTTCATGAAGCAAACTGCATTTGTAAATTCAATGAATACAGCTACTCTCTTTCTCTCAAAGTCACAAGATTCACACATTGTCTCAATCAAACTGTACACGTGCACTCATTGAACCAAACTGTAACTGTTAATTCAATCACAGAGATTCTCTCATTCATTCAACGTTTCAAGCTCAACGCTTCCATTCAATTATACAAACTGCATTCATTGAATCATTGAATCTAACTACGATTATTCGGTTGTTTCAATAGAACAAATGTAACTGAATCCTACTGCACTCATTCATTCAATGAAACAGACTGCATATGATGATTCAATGACTGGAGTTTCTCTCATTCGTTCAAAGCCACAAGCTGAACGCATTGATTCAATCAAACAAACTGCACACATTTAGTTCATGAAACAAACTGCACCTGTTCATTCAATGAGTAGAGCTCTTATCTTTCATTCAATGCCTCGTGCTTAACGCTTTACTTCAATGAAAGAACCTGCATTCATTCATTCATTGATTCATATTTTAATCATTCATTGAAAGAAACAAACGCAATTCATTGATTTAATTGTAGAAATTTCACTCTCTTGTGGATTTAACTGCATTCATGCAATTAATGAATCGAACTGCAAACATTCATTCAATGAGGAACACTGCAAGTCCTATTCCAATGAATCTAGCTTTTGCCATTCATTCAATGAAAGAAACTGCACGCGTTAATACAATGATATAAACTGAATGCATTTATAAAATGAAACAGACTGCATGTGTAAATTCAATAAGTAAAGCTTTTCTTGTTTATTCAATGTCGCGAGCCAAACTCTTTCATTCAATGAAACCAACTGCATTGATTCAATCATTGAATCAAACTGCAAACATTGAGTCAATGAATCAAACAATATTAATGGATTCAATCAAACAAACTTAACTCATTTACTTCGTGAATCAAACTACACCCATTCATTCAATGAAATGCACTGTATGTCTTTATTAAAAGCGAAGCGCTCCGGCCATTCATTCAATGCACGAGCAAAACGAATTCATTCAATGGAGCAAACTGCACTCATACATTCAAAGGTGCAGACCACGTCTTAATTCAAAGAGTAGAGCTTTTCTCATTCATTCAACGTTTCAAGCTCAACGCTTCCATTCAATTATACAAACTGCATTCATTGAATCATTGAATCTAACTACGATTATTCGGTTGTTTCAATAGAACAAATGTAACTGTGAATCCTACTGCACTCATTCATTCAATGAAACAGACTGCATATGATGATTCAATGACTGGAGTTTCTCTCATTCGTTCAAAGCCACAAGCTTAACGCATTGATTCAATCAAACAAACTGCACACATTTAGTTCATGAAACAAACTGCACCTGTTCATTCAATGAGTAGAGCTCTTATCTTTCATTCAATGCCTCGTGCTTAACGCTTTACTTCAATGAAAGAACCTGCATTCATTCATTCATTGATTCATATTTTAATCATTCATTGAAAGAAACAAACGCAATTCATTGATTTAATTGTAGAAATTTCACTCTCTTGTGGATTTAACTGCATTCATGCAATTAATGAATCGAACTGCAAACATTCATTCAATGAGGAACACTGCAAGTCCTATTCCAATGAATCTAGCTTTTGCCATTCATTCAATGAAAGAAACTGCACGCGTTAATACAATGATACAAACTGAATGCATTTATAAAATGAAACAGACTGCATGTGTAAATTCAATAAGTAAAGCTTTTCTTGTTTATTCAATGTCGCGAGCCAAACTCTTTCATTCAATGAAACCAACTGCATTGATTCAATCATTGAATCAAACTGCAAACATTGAGTCAATGAATCAAACAATATTAATGGATTCAATCAAACAAACTTAACTCATTTACTTCGTGAATCAAACTACACCCATTCATTCAATGAAATGCACTGTATGTCTTTATTAAAAGCGAAGCGCTCCGGCCATTCATTCAATGCACGAGCAAAACGAATTCATTCAATGGAGCAAACTGCACTCATACATTCAAAGATGCAGACCACGTCTTAATTCAAAGAGTAGAGCTTTTCTCATTCATTCAACGTTTCAAGCTCAACGCTTCCATTCAATTATACAAACTGCATTCATTGAATCATTGAATCTAACTACGATTATTCGGTTGTTTCAATAGAACAAATGTAACTGTGAATCCTACTGCACTCATTCATTCAATGAAACAGACTGCATATGATGATTCAATGACTGGAGTTTCTCTCATTCGTTCAAAGCCACAAGCTTAACGCATTGATTCAATCAAACAAACTGCACACATTTAGTTCATGAAACAAAGTGCACCCGTTCATTCAAAGAGTAGAGCTCTTCTCTATCATTCAATGCCTCGTGCTTAACGCTTTATTTCAATGAAACAACCTTAATTCATTCATTCATTGATTCATATTTCAATCTTTGATTGAAAGCAACAATCGTAATTCATTGATTTAATGGTAGAAAATTCACTCACTTGTGGATTTAACTGCATTCATGTAATTAATGAATCGAACTGCAAACATTCATTCAATGAGGAACACTGCAAGTCCTATTCCAATGAATCTAGCTTTTGCCATTCATTCAATGAAAGAAACTGCACGCGTTCATTAAATAATACAAACTGCATGGATTTATTAAATGAAACAGCCTTCTCGTGTAAATTCAATAAGTTAAGCTTTTCTTGTTTATTTAATGTCGCGAGCCAAACTCTTTCATTCAATGAAACCAACTGCATTGATTCAATCATTGAATCAAACTACAATCATTGAGTCAATGAATCAAACGGTATTAATGGATTCAATCAAACAAACTAAACTCATTTTCTTCGTGAATCAACTACACCAATTCATTCAATGAAATGCACTGTATGTCTTTATTAATAGAGTAGCGCTCCGGCCATTCATTCAATGCACGAGCAAAACGCATTCATTCAATGCAGCAAACTGCACTCATTTATTCAAAGATGCAGACCACTTCTTAATTCAATGAGTAGAGCTTTTCTTATTCATTCAATTGGTCAAGCTTAACGCTTTCATTCAATGAAACAAACTGCATTCATTGAAAAATTAAATCAAACTACAATCATTGATTCAATGAATCAAACCTTATTCCTTGCTGCAATGAAACAAACCGATCTCCCTTATTTAGTGAACCAAATTGCATACGTTCATTCAATGAACGAGTCTGCAATTGTGAATTCAATGAGTAGAGCTACTCTCTTTCATTCAATGGCACAGTCTCCCGCATTGTCTCTAACAAACTGCACACGTTCACTACATGAACCAATCTGCCCGTCTTAATTCAATAGGTATAGCTTCTCTCATTCATTCAATGTGTCAATCTCACCATTCTCAAAAAATGCAACAAACTGCATTCATTGAATCATTGAATCAAACTCTACTCGTTGATTCAGTCAATCAAACCTTATTCCTTGTTTCAATCGAACAAGTTAACTCACTCATTTAGTGAATCCTACTACACTCAATCAAACAGACAGCACATGATAATTCAATGACTAAGTACTCTCATTCGTTCAATGCCACAAGCATAACGCATTGATTCAATTAAACATATTGCACACATTCAATTCATGAAGCAAACTGCATTTGTCAATTCAATTAATACAGCTAGTCATTCATTCAATGTCACGGGCTTCACATATTGTCTCATTCAGACTGCACACATTCACTCCATGAACCAAACTGCACGTCTTAATTCAATGAGTAAAGCTTCTCTCATTCATTCAATTGCGACAAGATTAACTCTGAAATTTAAAGAAACAAACGGCATTGTTGATTGATTGAATCAAACTGTCATGATTGTTTCAATGAATCAAACGTTATTCAATGTTTCAATGAAACAAACTTAACACGCTTATTAAGTGAATGAAACTGCCGTTTATTCAATGAAAGAGGCTGCGGTTGTCAATTCAAAGAGTACAGATTCTCTCTTTCGTTCAATGCCTCAAGCTTAACGCATTGATACTATCAAACAAATTGCACACATTTTGTTCATGAAGCAAACTGCATTTGTAAATTCAATGAATATAGCTACTCTCTTTCTCTCAAAGTCACAAGATTCACGCATTGTCTCTATCAAACTGTACACATGCACTTCATGAACCAAACTGTAACTGTTATTTCAATTCAGAGAGATTCTCTCATTTATTCAACGTTTCAACCTCAACGCTTCCATTCAATTATACAGACTGCATTCATTGAATCGTTGAATCTAACTACGATTATTCGGTTGTTTCAATAGAACAAATGTAACTGTGAATCCTACTGCACTCATTCATTCAATGAAACAGACTGCATATGATGATTCAATGACTGGAGTTTCTCTCATTCGTTCAAAGCCACAAGCTTAATGCATTGATTCAATCAAACAAACTGCACACATTTAGTCCATGAAACAAAGTGCACCCGTTCATTCAAAGAGTAGAGCTCTTCTCTATCATTCAATGCCTCGTGCTTAACGCATTATTTCAATGAAACAACCTTAATTCATTCATTCATTGATTCATATTTCAATCTTTGATTGAAAGAAACAATCGTAATTCATTGATTTAATGGTAGAAAATTCACTCACTTGTGGATTTAACTGCATTCATGCAATTAATGAATCGAACTGCAAACATTCATTCAAAGAGGAACACTGCAAGTCCTATTCCAATGAATCTAGCTTTTGCCATTCATTCAATGAAAGAAACTGCACGCGTTCATTCAATAATACAAACTGCATGGATTTATTAAATGAAACAGCCTTCTCGTGTAAATTCAATAAGTTAAGCTTTTCTTGTTTATTTAATGTCGCGAGCCAAACTCTTTCATTCAATGAAACCAACTGCATTGATTCAATCATTGAATCAAACTACAATCATTGAGTCAATGAATCAAACGGTATTAATGGATTCAATCAAACAAACTTAACTCATTTACTTCGTGAATCAACTACACCAATTCATTCAATGAAATGCACTGTATGTCTTTCTTAAAAGAGTAGCGCTCCGGCCATTCATTCAATGCACGAGCAAAACGCATTCATTCAATGGAGCAAACTGCACTCATTTATTCAAAGATGGAGACCACGTCTTAATTCAAAGAGTAGAGCTTTTCTTATTCATTCAATGGGTCAAGCTTAACGCTTTCATTCAATGAAACAAACTGCATTCATTCAAAAATTGAATCAAACCTTATTCCTTGCTGCAATGAAACAAACCAATCTCCCTTATTTAGTGAACCAAACTGCATACGTTCATTCAATGAACGAGGCTGCACTTGTCAAATCAATGAGTAGAGCTACTCTCATTCATTCAATGGCACAAGTTTCCCGCATTGTCTCTAACAAACTGCACACGTTCACTACATGAACCAAACTGCCCGTCTTAATTCAATGAGGAGAGCTTCTCTCATTCATTCAATGTGTCAATCTCACCTTTTTCATTAAATGCAACAAACTGCATTCATTGAATCATTGAATCAAAATCTAATCATTGATTCAGTCAATCAAACCTTATTCCTTGTGTCAATCGAACAAGTTAACTCAATCATTTAGTGAATCCTACTACACTCTATCAAACAGACAGCACATGATAATTCAATGACTAAGGTACTCTCATTCGTTCAATGCCACAAGCCTAACGCGATGATTCAATTAAACATATTACCCACATTTAATGCATGAAGCAAACTGCATTTGTCAATTCAATGAATACAGCTAGTCATTCATTCAATGTCACAAGCTTCACATATTGTCTCAATCAGACTGCACACATTCACTCCATGAACAAAACTGCACGTCTTAATTCAATGAGTAAAGCTTCTCTCATTCATTCAATTGGGTCAAGCTTAACTCTTAAATTTAAAGAAACAAACTGCATTGTTAATTGATTGAATCGAACTGTAATGATTGTTTCAATGAATCAAACGTTATTCAGTGTTTCAATGAAACAAACTTAACACGCTTATTTAGTGAATGAAACTGCCGTTTATTCAATGAAAGAGGCTGCGGTTGTCAATTCAAAGAGTAGCGATTCTCTCTTTCGTTCAATGCCTCAAGCTTAACGCATTGATTCTATCAAACAAATTGCAAACATTTTGTTCATGAAGCAAACTGCATTTATCAATTCAATGAATACTGCTAGTCATTAATTCAATGTCACAAGCTTCACATATTGTCTCAATCAGACTGCACACATTCACTCCATGAACCAAACTGCACGTCTTAATTCAATGAGTAAAGCTTCTCTCATTCATTCAATTGGGTCAAGTTTAACTCATTCATTTAAAGAAACAAACTGCATTGTTGATTGATTGAATAAAACTGTAATGATTGTTTCAATGAATCAAACGTTATTCAATGTTTCAATGAAACAAACTTAACACGCTTATTTAGTGAATGAAACTGCCGTTTATTCAATGAAAGAGGCTGCGATTGTCAATTCAAAGAGTACAGATTCTCTCTTTCGTTCAATGGCTCAAGCTTAACGCATTGATTCTATCAAGCAAATTGCACACATTTTGCTCATGAAGCAAACTGCATTTGTCAATTCAATGAATACAGCTACTCTCTTTCTCTCAAAGTCACAAGATTCACACATTGTCTCAATCAAACTGTACACATGCTCTCCATGAACCAAACTGTAACTGTTAATTCAATCAGAGAGATTCTCTCATTTATTCAACGTTTCAACCTCAACGCTTCCATTCAATTATACAAACTGCATTCATTGAATCATTGAATCTAACTACGATTATTCGGTTGTTCCAAGAGAAAAACTGTAACTGTGAATACTACTGCACTCATTCATTCAATGAAACAGACTGCAAATGATGGTTCAATGACTGGAGTTTCTCTCATTCGTTCAAAACCACAACCTTAACGCATTGATTCAATCAAACAAATTGCACACATTTTGTTGTATTCAATGAACACTGCTACTCTCTTTCTCTCAATGTCACAAGATTCACACATTGTCTCAACCAAACTGTACACATTCACTCCATGAACCAAACTGTACGTGTTCATTCAATCACAGAGATTCTCTCATTCATTCAACGTTTCAAGCTCAACGCTTCCATTCAATTATACAAACTGCATTCATTGAATCATTGAATCTAACTACGATTATTCGGTTGTTTCAATAGAACAAATGTAACTGTGAATCCTACTTCACTCATTCATTCAATGAAACAGACTGCATATGATGATTCAATGACTGGAGTTTCTCTCATTCGTTCAAAGCCACAAGCTTAATGCATTGATTCAATCAAACACACTGCACACATTTAGTCCATGAAACAAAGTGCACCCGTTCATTCAAAGAGTAGAGCTCTTCTCTATCATTCAATGCCTCGTGCTTATCGCTTTACTTCAATGAAACAACCTTAATTCATTCATTCATTGATTCATATTTCAATCTTTGATTGAAAGCAACAATCGTAATTCATTGATTTAATGGTAGAAAATTCTCTCACTTCATTCATGTAATTAATGAATCGAACTGCAAACATTCATTCAATGAGGAACACTGCAAGTCCTATTCCAATGAATCTAGCTTTTGCCATTCATTCAATGAAAGAAACTGCACGCGTTCATTCAATAATACAAACTGCATGGATTTGTTAAATGAAACAGACTTCTCGTGTAAATTCAATAAGTTAAGCTTTTCTTGTTTATTTAATGTCGCGAGCCAAACTCTTTCATTCAATGAAACCAACTGCATTGATTCAATCATTGAATCAAACTACAATCATTGAGTCAATGAATCAAACGGTATTAATGGATTCAATCAAACAAACTTAACTCATTTACTTCGTGAATCAACTACACCAATTCATTCAATGAAATGCACTGTATGTCTTTATTAATAGAGTAGCGCTCCGGCCATTCATTCAATGCACGTGCGAAACGCATTCATTCAATGGAGCAAACTGCACTCATTTATTCAAAGATGCAGACCACTTCTTAATTCAATGAGTAGAGCTTTTCTTATTCATTCAATGGGTCAAGCTTAACGCTTTCATTCAATGAAACAAACTGCATTCATTGAAAAATTGAATCAAACTACAATCATTGATTCAATGAATCAAACCTTATTCCTTGCTGCAATGAAACAAACCGATCTCCCTTATTTAGTGAACCAAACTGCATACGTTCATTCAATGAACGAGGCTGCACTTGTCAATTCAATGAGTAGAGCTACTCTCATTCATTCAATGGCACAACTCTCCCGCATTGTCTCTAACAAACTGCACACGTTCACTACATGAACCAATCTGCCCGCCTTAATTCAATGAGAAGAGCTTCTCTCATTCATTCAATGTGTCAATCTCACCATTCTCAAAAAATGCAACAAACTGCATTCATTGAATCATTGAATCAAACTCTACTCGTTGATTCAGTCAATCAAACCTTATTCCTTGTTTCAATCGAAAAAGTTAACTCACTCATTTAGTGAATCCTACTACACTCAATCAAACAGACAGCACATGATAATTCAATGACTAAGGTACTCTCATTCGTTCAAGGCCACAAGCCTAACGCATTGATTCAATCAAACATATTGCCCACATTTAATTAATGAAGCAAACTGCATTTGTCAATTCAATGAATACAGCTAGTCATTCATTCAATGTCACAATCTTCACATATTGTCTCAATCAGACTGCACACATTCACTCCATGAACCAAACTTGACGTCTTAATTCAATGAGTAAAGCTTTTCTCATTCATTCAATTGGGTCAACCTTTGAATCATTGAATCTAACTACGATTATTCGGTTGTTTCAATAGAACAAATGTAACTGTGAATCCTACTGCACTCATTCATTCAATGAAACAGACTGCATATGATGATTCAATGACTGGAGTTTCTCTCATTCGTTCATAGCCTAACGCATTGATTCAATCAAACAAACTGCACACATTTAGTCCATGAAACAAAGTGCACCCGTTCATTCAAAGAGTAGAGCTCTTCTCTATCATTCAATGCCTCGTGCTTAACGCTTTATTTCAATGAAACAACCTTAATTCATTCATTCATTGATTCATATTTCAATCTTTGATTGAAAGAAACAATCGTAATTCATTGATTTAATGGTAGAAAATTCACTCTCTTGTGGATTTAACTGCATTCATGCAATTAATGAATCGAACTGCAAACATTCATTCAATGAGGAACACTGCAAGCCCTATTCCAATGAATCTAGCTTTTGCCATTCATTCAATGAAAGAAACTGCACGCGTTAATACAATGATACAAACTGAATGCATTTATAAAATGAAACAGACTGCATGTGTAAATTCAATAAGTAAAGCTTTTCTTGTTTATTCAATGTCGCGAGCCAAACTCCTTCATTCAATGAAACCAACTGCATTGATTCAGTCATTGTATCAAACTGCAAACATTGAGTCAATGAATCAAACAATATTAATGGATTCAATCAAACAAACTTAACTCATTTACTTCGTGAATCAACTACACTAATTCATTCAATGAAATGCACTGTATGTCTTTCTTAAAAGAGTAGCGCTCCGGCCATTCATTCAATGCACGAGCAAAACGCATTCATTCAATGGAGCAAACTGCACTCATTTATTCAAAGATGGAGACCACGTCTTAATTCAAAGAGTAGAGCTTTTCTTATTCATTCAATGGGTCAAGCTTAACGCTTTCATTCAATGAAACAAACTGCATTCATTCAAAAATTGAATCAAACCTTATTCCTTGCTACAATGAAACAAACCAATCTCCCTTATTTAGTGAACCAAACTGCATACGTTCATTCATTGAACGAGGCTGCACTTGTTAAATCAATGAGTAGAGCTACTCTCATTCATTCAATGGCACACGTTTCCCGCATTGTCTCTAACAAACTGCACACGTTCACTACATGAACCAAACTGCCCGTCTTAATTCAATGAGGAGAGCTTCTCTCATTCATTCAATGTGTCAGTCTCACCTTTTTCATTAAATGCAACAAACTGCATTCATTGAATCATTGAATCAAAATCTAATCATTGATTCAGTCAATCAAACCTTGTGTCAATCGAACAAGTTAACTCAATCATTTAGTGAATCCTACTACACTCTAGCAAACAGACAGCACATGATAATTCAATGACTAAGGTACTCTCATTCGTTCAATGCCACAAGCCTAACGCAATGATTCAATTAAACATATTGCACACATTTAATTCATGAAGCAAATTGCATTTGTCAATTCAATGAATACAGTTAGTCATTCATTCAATGTCACAAGCTACACATATTGTCTCATTCAGACTGCACACATTCACTCCATGAACCAAACTGCACGTCTTAATTCAATGAGTAAAGCTTCTCTCATTCATTCAATTGGGTCAAGCTTAACTCTTAAATTTAAAGAAACAAACTGCATTCAATGTTTCAATGAAACAAAATTAACACGCTTATTTAGTGAATGAAACTGCCGTTTATTCAATGAAAGAGGCTGCAGTTGTCAATTCAAAGAGTAGAGATTCTCACTTTCGTTCAATGCCTCAAGCTTAACGCATTGATTCTATCAAACAAATTGCACACATTTTGTTCATGAAGCAAACTGCATTTGTAAATTCAATGAATACAGCTACTCTCTTTCTCTCAAAGTCACAAGATTCACACATTGTCTCAATCAAACTGTACACATGCACTCCATGAACCAAACTGTAACTGTTAATTCAATCACAGAGATTCTCTCATTCATTCAACATTTCAACCTCAACGCTTCCATTCAATTTTACAAACTGCATTCATTGAATCATTGAATCTAACTACGATTATTCGGTTGTTTCAATAGAACAAATGTAACTGTGAATCCTCCTGCACTCATTCATTCAATGAAACAGACTGCATATGATGATTGAATGACTGGAGTTTCTCTCATTCGTTCAAAGCCACAAGCTTAACGCATTGATTCAATCAAACAAACTGCACACATTTAGTTCATGAAACAAACTGCAACTGTTCATTCAATGAGTAGAGCTCTTATCTTTCATTCAATGCCTCGTGCTTAACGCTTTGCTTCAATGAAAAAACCTGCATTCATTGATTCATATTTTAATCATTCATTGAAAGAAACAAACGCAATTCATTGATTTAATTGTAGAAATTTCACTCTCTTGTGGATTTAACTGCATTCATGCAATTAATGAATCGAACTGCAAACATTCATTCAATGAGGAACACTGCAAGTCCTATTCCAATGAATCTAGCTTTTGCCATTCATTCAATGAAAGAAACTGCACGCGTTAATACAATGACACAAACTGAATGCATTTATAAAATGAAACAGACTGCATGTGTAAATTCAATAAGTAAAGCTTTTCTTGTTTATTCAATGTCGTGAGCCAAACTCCTTCATTCAATGAAACCAACTGCATTGATTCAATCATTCAATCATTGAATCAAACTGCAAACATTGAGTCAATGAATCAAACAATATTAATGGATTCAATCAAACAAACTTAACTCATTTACTTCGTGAATCAAACTACACCCATTCATTCAATGAAATGCACTATATGTCTTTATTAAAAGAGAAGCGCTCCGGCCATTCATTCAATGCACGAGCAAAACGAATTCATCCAATGGAGCAAACTGCACTCATATATTCAAAGATGCAGACCACGTCTTAATTCAAAGAGTAGAGCTTTTCTCATTCATTCAATGGGTCAAGCTTAACGCTTTCATTCAATGAAACAAACTGCATTCATTGAAAAATTGAATCAAACTACAATCATTGATTCAATGAATCAAACCTTATTCCTTGCTGCAATGAAATAAACCGATCTCCCTTATTTAGTGAAACAAACTGCATACGTTCATTCAATGAACGAGGCTGCACTTGTCAATTCAATGAGTAGAGCTACTCTCATTCATTCAATGGCACAAGTCTCCCGCATTGTCTCTAACAAACTGCACACGTTCACTACATGAACCAATCTGCCCGTCTTAATTCAATGAGTATAGCTTCTCTCATTCATTCAATGTGTCAATCTCACCATTCTCAAAAAATGCAACAAACTGCATTCATTGAATCATTGAATCAAACTCTACTCGTTGATTCATTCAATTAAACCTTATTCCTTGTTTCAATCGATCAAGTTAACTCACTCATTTAGTGAATCCTACTACACTCTATCAAACCGACAGCACATGATAATTCAATGACTAAGGTACTCTCATTCGTTCAATGCCGCAAGCCTAACGCAATGATTCAATTAAACATATTGCACACATTTAATTCATGAAGCAAACTGCATTTGTCAATTCAATGAATACAGCTAGTCATTCATTCAATGTCACAAGCTTCACATATTGTCTCTAACAGACTGCACACATTCACTCCATGAACCAAACTGCACGTCTTAATTCAATGAGTAAAGCTTCTCTCATTCATTCAATTGGGTCAAGCTTAACTCTTAAATTTAAAGAAACAAACTGCATTCTTAATTGATTGAATCAAACTGTAATGATTGTTTCAATGAATCAAACGTTATTCAATGTTTCAATGAAACAAACTTAACACGCTTATTTAGTGAATGAAACTGCCGTTTATTCAATGAAAGAGGCTGCGGTTGTCAATTCAAAGAGTACAGATTCTCTCTTTCGTTCAATGCCTCAAGCTTAACGCATTGATTCTATCAAACAAATTGCACACATTTTGTTCATGAAGCAAACTGCATTTGTAAATTCAATGAATACAGCTACTGTCTTTCTCTCAAAGTCACAAGATTCACACATTGTCTCAATCAAACTGTACACATGCACTCCATGAACCAAACTGTAACTGTTAATTCAATCACAGAGATTCTCTCATTCATTCAACGTTTCAACCTCAACGCGTCCATTCAATTATACAAACTGCATTCTTTGAATCATTGAATCTAACTACGATTATTCGGTTGTTTCAATAGAACAAATGTAACTGTGAATCCTACTGCACTCATTCATTCAATGAAACAGACTGCATATGATGATTCAATGACTGGAGTTTCTCTCATTCGTTCAAAGCCACAAGCTTAACGCATTGATTCAATCAAACAAACTGCACACATTTAGTTCATGAGACAAACTGCACCTGTTCATTCAATGAGTAGAGCTCTTATCTTTCATTCAATGCCTCGTGCTTAACGCTTTACTTCAATGAAAAAACCTGCATTCATTCATTCATTGATTCATATTTTAATCATTCATTGAAAGAAACAAACGCAATTCATTGATTTAATTGTAGAAATTTCACTCTCTCGTGGATTTAACTGCATTCATGCAATTAATGAATCGAACTGCAAACATTTATTCAATGAGGAACACTGCAAGTCCTATTCCAATGAATCTAGCTTTTGCCATTCATTCAATGAAAGAAACTGCACGCGTTAATACAATGATACAAACTGAGTGCATTTATAAAATGAAACAGACTGCATGTGTGAATTCAATAAGTAAAGCTTTTCTTGTTTATTCAATGTCGCGAGCGAAACTCCTTCATTCAATGAAACCAACTGCATTGAATCAATCATTGAATCAAACTGCAATCATTGAGTCAATGAATCAAACAATATTAATGGATTCAATCAAACAAACTTAACTCATTTACTTCGTGAATCAAACTACACCCATTCATTCAATGAAATGCACTGTATGTCTTTCTTAAAAGAGAAGCGCTCCGGCCATTCATTCAATGCACCAGCAAAACGAATTCATTGAATGGAGCAAACTGCACTCATTTATTCAAAGATGCAGACCACGTCTTAATTCAAAGAGTAGAGCTTTTCTCATTCATTCAATGGGTCAAGCTTAACGCTGTCATTCAAAGAAACAAACTGCATTCATTGAAAAATTGAATCAAACTACAATCATTGATTCAATGAATCAAACCTTATTCCTTGCTGCAATGAAACAAACCGATCTCCCTTATTTAGTGAACCAAACTGCATACGTTCATTCAATGAACGAGGCTGCACTTGTCAATTCAATGAGTCGAGCTCCTCTCATTCATTCAATGGCACAAGTCTCCCGCATTGTCTCTAACAAACTGCACACGTTCACTACATGAACCAACCTGCCCGTCTTAATTCAATGAGGAGAGCTTCTCTCATTCATTCAATGTGTCAATCTCACCGTTTTCATTAAATGCAGCAAACTGCATTCATTGAATCATTGTCTCAATCAGACTGCACACATTCACTCCATGAAACAAACTGCACGTCTTAATTCAATGAGTAAAGCTTCTCTCATTCATTCAATTGGGTCAACCTTAACTCTTAAATTTAAAGAAACAAACTGCATTGTTGATTGTTTGAATCAAACTGTAATGATTGTTCCAATGAATCAAACGTTATTCAATGTTTCAATGAAACAAACTTAACACGCTTATTAAGTGAATGAAACTGCCGTTTATTCAATGAAAGAGGTTGCGGTTGTCAATTCAAAGAGTACAGATTCTCTCTTTCGTTCAATGCCTCAAGCTTAACGCATTGATTCAATCAAACAAATTACACACGTTTAGTTCATGAAACAAACTGGACGTGTTCATTCAATGAATAGAGCTCTTCTCTTTCATTCAATGCCTCGTGCTTAACGCTTTACTTCAATGAAACAACATGCATTCATTCATTATATGATTAATATTTTGATCATAGATTGAAAGAAACAAACGCAATTCATTGATTTAATTGTAGAAATTTCACTCACTTGTGGATTTAACTGCATTCATGCAATTAATGAATCGAACTGCAAACATTCATTCAATGAGGAACACTGCAAGTCCTATTCCAATGAATCTAGCTTTTGCCATTCATTCAATGAAAGAAACTGCACGCGTTAATACAATGATACAAACTGAATGCATTTATAAAATGAAACAGACTGCACGTGTAAATTCAATAAGTAAAGCTTTTCTTGTTTATTCAATGTCGCGAGCCAAACTCTTTCATTCAATGAAACCAACTGCAATGATTCAATCATTGAATCAAACTGCAATCATTGAGTCAATGACTCAAACAATATTAATGGATTCAATCAAACAAACTTAACTCATTTACTTCGTGAATCAACTACACCCATTCATTCAAAAAATGCACTGTATGTCTTTATTAAAAGAGTAGTGCTCCGGCCATTCATTCAATGCACGAGCAAAACGCATTCATTCAATGGAGCAAACTGCACTCATTTATTCAAAGATGCAGACCACGTCTTAATTCAATGAGTAGAGCTTTTCTCATTCATTCAATGGGTCAAGCTTAACGCTTTCATTCAATGAAACAAACTGCATTCATTGAAAAATTGAATCAAACTACAATCATTGATTCAATGAATAAAACCTTATTCCTTGCTACAATGAAACAAACCGAACTCCCTTATTTAGTGAACTAAACTGCATTCGTTCATTCAATGCACCAGGCTGCACTTGTCAATTCAATGAGTAGAGCTACTCTCATTCATTCAATGGCACAAGTCTCCCGCATTGTCTCTAACAAACTGCACACATTCACTACATGAACCAAACTGCCCATCTTAATTCAATGAGGAGAGCTTCTCTCATTCATTCAATGTGTCAATCTCACCGTTTTCATTAAATGCAGCAAACTGCATTCATTGAATCCTTGAATCAAAATCTAATCATTGATTCAGTCAATCAAACCTTATTCCATGTTTCAATCGAACAAGTTAACTCACTTATTTAGTGAATCCTAGTACACGCTATCAAACAGACAGCACATGATAATTCAATGACGAAGGTACTCTCATTCGTTCAAGGCAACAAGTTTAATTGATTCAATTAAACATATTGCACACATTTAATTCATGAGGCAAACTGCATTTGTCAATTCAATCAATACAGCTAGTCATTCATTCAATGTCACAAGCTTCACATATTGTCTCAATCAGACTTCACACATTCACTCCATTAACCAAACTGCACGTCTTAATTCAATCAGTAAAGCTTCTCTCATTCATTCAATTGGGTCAACCTTAACTCTTAAATTTAAAGAAACAAACTGCATTCTTGATTGATTGAATCAAACTGTAATGATTGTTTCAATGAATCAAACGTTATTCAATGTTTCAATGAAACAAACTTAACACGCTTATTTAGTGAATGAAACTGCCGTTTATTCAATGAAAGAGGCTGCGGTTGTCAATTCAAAGAGTAGAGATTCTCACTTTCGTTCAATGCCTCAAGCTTAACGCATTGATTCTATCAAACAAGTTGCACACATTTTGTTCATGAAGCAAACTGCATTTGTAAATT
Source organism: Chiloscyllium plagiosum (assembly GCF_037043375.1). Classification (NCBI taxonomy): domain Eukaryota; kingdom Metazoa; phylum Chordata; class Chondrichthyes; order Orectolobiformes; family Hemiscylliidae; genus Chiloscyllium; species Chiloscyllium plagiosum. Next base: position 56,732,781 of record NW_028270168.1, read on the forward strand.
CAATGAATACAGCTACTCTCTTTCTCTCAAAGTCACAAGATTCACACATTGTCTCAATCAAACTGTACACGTGCACTCCATGAACCAAACTGTAACTGTTAATTCAATCACAGAGATTCTCTCATTCATTCAACGTTTCAAGCTCAACGCTTCCATTCAATTATACAAACTGCATTCATTGAATCATTGAATCTAACTACGATTATTCGGTTGTTTCAATAGAACAAATGTAACTGTGAATCCTACTGCACTCATTCATTCAATGAAACAGACTGCATATGATGATTCAATGACTGGAGTTTCTCTCATTCGTTCAAAGCCACAAGCTTAACGCATTGATTCAATCAAACAAACTGCACACATTTAGTTCATGAAACAAACTGCACCTGTTCATTCAAAGAGTAGAGCTCTTCTCTATCATTGAATGCCTCGTGCTTAACGCTTTATTTCAATGAAACAACCTTAATTCATTCATTCATTGATGCATATTTCAATCTTTGATTGAAAGAAACAATCGTAATTCATTGATTTAATGGTAGAAAATTCTCTCACTTGTGGATTTAACTGCATTCATGCAATTAATGAATCGAACTGCAAACATTCATTCAATGAGGAACACTGCAAGTGCTATTCCAATGAATCTAGCTTTTGCCATTCACTCAATGAAAGAAACTGCACGCGTTCATTCAATAATACAAACTGCATGGATTTATTAAATGAAACAGCCTTCTCGTGAAAATTCAATAAGTTAAGCTTTTCTTGTTTATTTAATGTCGCGAGCCAAACTCTTTCATTCAATGAAACCAACTGCATTGATTCAATCATTGAATCAAACTACAATCATTGAGTCAATGAATCAAACGGTATTAATGGATTCAATCAAACAAACTTAACTCATTTACTTCGTGAATCAACTACACCAATTCATTCAATGAAATGCACTGTCTTTATAAAAAGAGTAGCGCTCCGGCCATTCATTCAATGCACGAGCAAAACGCATTCATTCAATGGAGCAAACTGCACTCATTTATTCAAAGATGGAGACCACGTCTTAATTCAAAGAGTAGAGCTTTTCTTATTCATTCAATGGGTCAAGCTTAACGCTTTCATTCAATGAAACAAACTGCATTCATTCAAAAATTGAATCAAACCTTATTCCTTGCTGCAATGAAACAAACCAATCTCCCTTATTTAGTGAACCAAACTGCATACGTTCATTCAATGAACGAGGCTGCACTTGTCAAATCAATGAGTAGAGCTACTCTCATTCATTCAATGGCACAAGTTTCCCGCATTGTCTCTAACAAACTGCACACGTTCACTACATGAACCAAACTGCCCGTCTTAATTCAATGAGGAGAGCTTCTCTCATTCATTCAATGTGTCAATCTCACCTTTTTCATTAAATGCAACAAACTGCATTCATTGAATCATTGAATCAAAATCTAATCATTGATTCAGTCAATCAAACCTTATTCCTTGTGTCAATCGAACAAGTTAACTCAATCCTTTAGTGAATCCTACTACACTCTATCAAACAGACAGCACATGATAATTCAATGACTAAGGTACTCTCATTCGTTCAATGCCACAAGCCTAACGCGATGATTCAATTAAACATATTGCCCACATTTAATGCATGAAGCAAACTGCATTTGTCAATTCAATGAATACAGCTAGTCATTCATTCAATGTCACAAGCTTCACATATTGTCTCAATCAGACTGCACACATTCACTCCATGAACCAAACTGCACGTCTTAATTCAATGAGTAAAGCTTCTCTCATTCATTCAATTGGGTCAAGTTTAACTCATTCATTTAAAGAAACAAACTGCATTGTTGATTGATTGAATAAAACTGTAATGATTGTTTCAATGAATCAAACGTTATTCAATGTTTCAATGAAACAAACTTAACACGCTTATTTAGTGAATGAAACTGCCGTTTATTCAATGAAAGAGGCTGCGATTGTCAATTCAAAGAGTACAGATTCTCTCTTTCGTTCAATGGCTCAAGCTTAACGCATTGATTCTATCAAGCAAATTGCACACATTTTGCTCATGAAGCAAACTGCATTTGTCAATTCAATGAATACAGCTACTCTCTTTCTCTCAAAGTCACAAGATTCACACATTGTCTCAATCAAACTGTACACATGCACTCCATGAACCAAACTGTAACTGTTAATTCAATCACAGAGATTCTCTCATTTATTCAACGTTTCAACCTCAACGCTTCCATTCAATTATACAAACTGCATTCATTGTATCATTGAATCTAACTACGATTATTCGGTTGTTCCAAGAGAAAAACTGTAACTGTGAATACTACTGCACTCATTCATTCAATGAAACAGACTGCAAATGATGGTTCAATGACTGGAGTTTCTCTCATTCGTTCAAAACCACAACCTTAACGCATTGATTCAATCAAACAAATTGCACACATTTTGTTGTATTCAATGAACACTGCTACTCTCTTTCTCTCAATGTCACAAGATTCACACATTGTCTCAACCAAACTGTACACATTCACTCCATGAACCAAACTGTACGTGTTCATTCAATCACAGAGATTCTCTCATTCTTTCAACGTTTCAAGCTCAACGCTTCCATTCAATTATACAAACTGCATTCATTGAATCATTGAATCTAACTACGATTATTCGGTTGTTTCAATAGAACAAATGTAACTGTGAATCCTACTTCACTCATTCATTCAATGAAACAGACTGCATATGATGATTCAATGACTGGAGTTTCTCTCATTCGTTCAAAGCCACAAGCTTAATGCATTGATTCAATCAAACACACTGCACACATTTAGTCCATGAAACAAAGTGCACCCGTTCATTCAAAGAGTAGAGCTCTTCTCTATCATTCAATGCCTCGTGCTTATCGCTTTACTTCAATGAAACAACCTTAATTCATTCATTCATTGATTCATATTTCAATCTTTGATTGAAAGCAACAATCGTAATTCATTGATTTAATGGTAGAAAATTCTCTCACTTCATTCATGTAATTAATGAATCGAACTGCAAACATTCATTCAATGAGGAACACTGCAAGTCCTATTCCAATGAATCTAGCTTTTGCCATTCATTCAATGAAAGAAACTGCACGCGTTCATTCAATAATACAAACTGCATGGATTTGTTAAATGAAACAGACTTCTCGTGTAAATTCAATAAGTTAAGCTTTTCTTGTTTATTTAATGTCGCGAGCCAAACTCTTTCATTCAATGAAACCAACTGCATTGATTCAATCATTGAATCAAACTACAATCATTGAGTCAATGAATCAAACGGTATTAATGGATTCAATCAAACAAACTTAACTCATTTACTTCGTGAATCAACTACACCAATTCATTCAATGAAATGCACTGTATGTCTTTATTAAAAGAGTAGCGCTCCGGCCATTCATTCAATGCACGTGCGAAACGCATTCATTCAATGGAGCAAACTGCACTCATTTATTCAAAGATGCAGACCACTTCTTAATTCAATGAGTAGAGCTTTTCTTATTCATTCAATGGGTCAAGCTTAACGCTTTCATTCAATGAAACAAACTGCATTCATTGAAAAATTGAATCAAACTACAATCATTGATTCAATGAATCAAACCTTATTCCTTGCTGCAATGAAACAAACCGATCTCCCTTATTTAGTGAACCAAACTGCATACGTTCATTCAATGAACGAGGCTGCACTTGTCAATTCAATGAGTAGAGCTACTCTCATTCATTCAATGGCACAACTCTCCCGCATTGTCTCTAACAAACTGCACACGTTCACTACATGAACCAATCTGCCCGCCTTAATTCAATGAGAAGAGCTTCTCTCATTCATTCAATGTGTCAATCTCACCATTCTCAAAAAATGCAACAAACTGCATGCATTGAATCATTGAATCAAACTCTACTCGTTGATTCAGTCAATCAAACCTTATTCCTTGTTTCAATCGAAAAAGTTAACTCACTCATTTAGTGAATCCTACTACACTCAATCAAACAGACAGCACATGATAATTCAATGACTAAGGTACTCTCATTCGTTCAAGGCCACAAGCCTAACGCATTGATTCAATCAAACATATTGCCCACATTTAATTAATGAAGCAAACTGCATTTGTCAATTCAATGAATACAGCTAGTCATTCATTCAATGTCACAATCTTCACATATTGTCTCAATCAGACTGCACACATTCACTCCATGAACCAAACTTGACGTCTTAATTCAATGAGTAAAGCTTTTCTCATTCATTCAATTGGGTCAACCTTTGAATCATTGAATCTAACTACGATTATTCGGTTGTTTCAATAGAACAAATGTAACTGTGAATCCTACTGCACTCATTCATTCAATGAAACAGACTGCATATGATGATTCAATGACTGGAGTTTCTCTCATTCGTTCATAGCCTAACGCATTGATTCAATCAAACAAACTGCACACATTTAGTCCATGAAACAAAGTGCACCCGTTCATTCAAAGAGTAGAGCTCTTCTCTATCATTCAATGCCTCGTGCTTAACGCTTTATTTCAATGAAACAACCTTAATTCATTCATTCATTGATTCATATTTCAATCTTTGATTGAAAGAAACAATCGTAATTCATTGATTTAATGGTAGAAAATTCACTCACTTGTGGATTTAACTGCATTCATGCAATTAATGAATCGAACTGCAAACATTCATTCAATGAGGAACACTGCAAGCCCTATTCCAATGAATCTAGCTTTTGCCATTCATTCAATGAAAGAAACTGCACGCGTTAATACAATGATACAAACTGAATGCATTTATAAATGAAACAGACTGCATGTGTAAATTCAATAAGTAAAGCTTTTCTTGTTTATTCAATGTCGCGAGCCAAACTCCTTCATTCAATGAAACCAACTGCATTGATTCAGTCATTGTATCAAACTGCAAACATTGAGTCAATGAATCAAACAATATTAATGGATTCAATCAAACAAACTTAACTCATTTACTTCGTGAATCAACTACACTAATTCATTCAATGAAATGCACTGTATGTCTTTCTTAAAAGAGTAGCGCTCCGGCCATTCATTCAATGCACGAGGAAAACGCATTCATTCAATGGAGCAAACTGCACTCATTTATTCAAAGATGGAGACCACGTCTTAATTCAAAGAGTAGAGCTTTTCTTATTCATTCAATGGGTCAAGCTTAACGCTTTCATTCAATGAAACAAACTGCATTCATTCAAAAATTGAATCAAACCTTATTCCTTGCTACAATGAAACAAACCAATCTCCCTTATTTAGTGAACCAAACTGCATACGTTCATTCATTGAACGAGGCTGCACTTGTTAAATCAATGAGTAGAGCTAATCTCATTCATTCAATGGCACACGTTTCCCGCATTGTCTCTAACAAACTGCACACGTTCACTACATGAACCAAACTGCCCGTCTTAATTCAATGAGGAGAGCTTCTCTCATTCATTCAATGTGTCAGTCTCACCTTTTTCATTAAATGCAACAAACTGCATTCATTGAATCATTGAATCAAAATCTAATCATTGATTCAGTCAATCAAACCTTGTGTCAATCGAACAAGTTAACTCAATCATTTAGTGAATCCTACTACACTCTAGCAAACAGACAGCACATGATAATTCAATGACTAAGGTACTCTCATTCGTTCAATGCCACAAGCCTAACGCAATGATTCAATTAAACATATTGCACACATTTAATTCATGAAGCAAATTGCATTTGTCAATTCAATGAATACAGTTAGTCATTCATTCAATGTCACAAGCTACACATATTGTCTCATTCAGACTGCACACATTCACTCCATGAACCAAACTGCACGTCTTAATTCAATGAGTAAAGCTTCTCTCATTCATTCAATTGGGTCAAGCTTAACTCTTAAATTTAAAGAAACAAACTGCATTCAATGTTTCAATGAAACAAAATTAACACGCTTATTTAGTGAATGAAACTGCCGTTTATTCAATGAAAGAGGCTGCAGTTGTCAATTCAAAGAGTAGAGATTCTCACTTTCGTTCAATGCCTCAAGCTTAACGCATTGATTCTATCAAACAAATTGCACACATTTTGTTCATGAAGCAAACTGCATTTGTAAATTCAATGAATACAGCTACTCTCTTTCTCTCAAAGTCACAAGATTCACACATTGTCTCAATCAAACTGTACACATGCACTCCATGAACCAAACTGTAACTGTTAATTCAATCACAGAGATTCTCTCATTCATTCAACATTTCAACCTCAACGCTTCCATTCAATTATACAAACTGCATTCATTGAATCATTGAATCTAACTACGATCATTCGGTTGTTTCAATAGAACAAATGTAACTGTGAATCCTCCTGCACTCATTCATTCAATGAAACAGACTGCATATGATGATTGAATGACTGGAGTTTCTCTCATTCGTTCAAAGCCACAAGCTTAACGCATTGATTCAATCAAACAAACTGCACACATTTAGTTCATGAAACAAACTGCAACTGTTCATTCAATGAGTAGAGCTCTTATCTTTCATTCAATGCCTCGTGCTTAACGCTTTGCTTCAATGAAAAAACCTGCATTCATTGATTCATATTTTAATCATTCATTGAAAGAAACAAACGCAATTCATTGATTTAATTGTAGAAATTTCACTCTCTTGTGGATTTAACTGCATTCATGCAATTAATGAATCGAACTGCAAACATTCATTCAATGAGGAACACTGCAAGTCCTATTCCAATGAATCTAGCTTTTGCCATTCATTCAATGAAAGAAACTGCACGCGTTAATACAATGACACAAACTGAATGCATTTATAAAATGAAACAGACTGCATGTGTAAATTCAATAAGTAAAGCTTTTCTTGTTTATTCAATGTCGTGAGCCAAACTCCTTCATTCAATGAAACCAACTGCATTGATTCAATCATTGAATCAAACTGCAAACATTGAGTCAATGAATCAAACAATATTAATGGATTCAATCAAACAAACTTAACTCATTTACTTCGTGAATCAAACTACACCCATTCATTCAATGAAATGCACTATATGTCTTTATTAAAAGAGAAGCGCTCCGGCCATTCATTCAATGCACGAGCAAAACGAATTCATTCAATGGAGCAAACTGCACTCATATATTCAAAGATGCAGACCACGTCTTAATTCAACGAGTAGAGCTTTTCTCATTCATTCAATGGGTCAAGCTTAACGCTTTCATTCAATGAAACAAACTGCATTCATTGAAAAATTGAATCAAACTACAATCATTGATTCAATGAATCAAACCTTATTCCTTGCTGCAATGAAATAAACCGATCTCCCTTATTTAGTGAAACAAACTGCATACGTTCATTCAATGAACGAGGCTGCACTTGTCAATTCAATGAGTAGAGCTACTCTCATTCATTCAATGGCACAAGTCTCCCGCATTGTCTCTAACAAACTGCACACGTTCACTACATGAACCAATCTGCCCGTCTTAATTCAATGAGTATAGCTTCTCTCATTCATTCAATGTGTCAATCTCACCATTCTCAAAAAATGCAACAAACTGCATTCATTGAATCATTGAATCAAACTCTACTCGTTGATTCAGTCAATTAAACCTTATTCCTTGTTTCAATCGAACAAGTTAACTCACTCATTTAGTGAATCCTACTACACTCTATCAAACCGACAGCACATGATAATTCAATGACTAAGGTACTCTCATTCGTTCAATGCCGCAAGCCTAACGCAATGATTCAATTAAACATATTGCACACATTTAATTCATGAAGCAAACTGCATTTGTCAATTCAATGAATACAGCTAGTCATTCATTCAATGTCACAAGCTTCACATATTGTCTCTAACAGACTGCACACATTCACTCCATGAACCAAACTGCACGTCTTAATTCAATGAGTAAAGCTTCTCTCATTCATTCAATTGGTCAAGCTTAACGCTTTCATTCAATGAAACAAACTGCATTCATTGAAAAATTGAATCAAGCTACAATCATTGATTCAATGAATCAAACCTTATTCCTTGCTGCAATGAAACAAACCGAACTCCCTTATTTAGTGAACTAAACTGCATTCGTTCATTCAATGCACCAGGCTGCACTTGTCAATTCAATGAGTAGAGCTACTCTCATTCATTCAATGGCACAAGTCTCCCGCATTGTCTCTAACAAACTGCACACATTCACTACATGAACCAAACTGCCCATCTTAATTCAATGAGGAGAGCTTCTCTCATTCATTCAATGTGTCAATCTCACCGTTTTCATTAAATGCAGCAAACTGCATTCATTGAATCCTTGAATCAAAATCTAATCATTGATTCAGTCAATCAAACCTTATTCCATGTTTCAATCGAACAAGTTAACTCACTTATTTAGTGAATCCTAGTACACGCTATCAAACAGACAGCACATGATAATTCAATGACGAAGGTACTCTCATTCGTTCAAGGCAACAAGCCTAACGCATTGATTCAATTAAACATATTGCACACATTTAATTCATGAGGCAAACTGCATTTGTCAATTCAATCAATACAGCTAGTCATTCATTCAATGTCACAAGCTTCACATATTGTCTCAATCAGACTTCACACATTCACTCCATTAACCAAACTGCACGTCTTAATTCAATCAGTAAAGCTTCTCTCATTCATTCAATTGGGTCAACCTTAACTCTTAAATTTAAAGAAACAAACTGCATTCTTGATTGATTGAATCAAACTGTAATGATTGTTTCAATGAATCAAACGTTATTCAATGTTTCAATGAAACAAACTTAACACGCTTATTTAGTGAATGAAACTGCCGTTTATTCAATGAAAGAGGCTGCGGTTGTCAATTCAAAGAGTAGAGATTCTCACTTTCGTTCAATGCCTCAAGCTTAACGCATTGATTCTATCAAACAAGTTGCACACATTTTGTTCATGAAGCAAACTGCATTTGTAAATTCAATGAATACAGCTACTCTCTTTCTCTCAAAGTCACAAGATTCACACATTGTCTCAATCAAACTGTACACGTGCACTCCATGAACCAAACTGTAACTGTTAATTCAATCACAGAGATTCTCTCATTCATTCAACGTTTCAAGCTCAACGCTTCCATTCAATTATACAAACTGCATTCATTGAATCATTGAATCTAACTACGATTATTCGGTTGTTTCAATAGAACAAATGTAACTGTGAATCCTACTGCACTCATTCATTCAATGAAACAGACTGCATATGATGATTCAATGACTGGAGTTTCTCTCATTCGTTCAAAGCCACAAGCTTAACGCATTGATTCAATCAAACAAACTGCACACATTTAGTTCATGAAACAAACTGCACCTGTTCATTCAAAGAGTAGAGCTCTTCTCTATCATTGAATGCCTCGTGCTTAACGCTTTATTTCAATGAAACAACCTTAATTCATTCATTCATTGATGCATATTTCAATCTTTGATTGAAAGAAACAATCGTAATTCATTGATTTAATGGTAGAAAATTCTCTCACTTGTGGATTTAACTGCATTCATGCAATTAATGAATCGAACTGCAAACATTCATTCAATGAGGAACACTGCAAGTGCTATTCCAATGAATCTAGCTTTTGCCATTCACTCAATGAAAGAAACTGCACGCGTTCATTCAATAATACAAACTGCATGGATTTATTAAATGAAACAGCCTTCTCGTGAAAATTCAATAAGTTAAGCTTTTCTTGTTTATTTAATGTCGCGAGCCAAACTCTTTCATTCAATGAAACCAACTGCATTGATTCAATCATTGAATCAAACTACAATCATTGAGTCAATGAATCAAACGGTATTAATGGATTCAATCAAACAAACTTAACTCATTTACTTCGTGAATCAACTACACCAATTCATTCAATGAAATGCACTGTCTTTATAAAAAGAGTAGCGCTCCGGCCATTCATTCAATGCACGAGCAAAACGCATTCATTCAATGGAGCAAACTGCACTCATTTATTCAAAGATGGAGACCACGTCTTAATTCAAAGAGTAGAGCTTTTCTTATTCATTCAATGGGTCAAGCTTAACGCTTTCATTCAATGAAACAAACTGCATTCATTCAAAAATTGAATCAAACCTTATTCCTTGCTGCAATGAAACAAACCAATCTCCCTTATTTAGTGAACCAAACTGCATACGTTCATTCAATGAACGAGGCTGCACTTGTCAAATCAATGAGTAGAGCTACTCTCATTCATTCAATGGCACAAGTTTCCCGCATTGTCTCTAACAAACTGCACACGTTCACTACATGAACCAAACTGCCCGTCTTAATTCAATGAGGAGAGCTTCTCTCATTCATTCAATGTGTCAATCTCACCTTTTTCATTAAATGCAACAAACTGCATTCATTGAATCATTGAATCAAAATCTAATCATTGATTCAGTCAATCAAACCTTATTCCTTGTGTCAATCGAACAAGTTAACTCAATCCTTTAGTGAATCCTACTACACTCTATCAAACAGACAGCACATGATAATTCAATGACTAAGGTACTCTCATTCGTTCAATGCCACAAGCCTAACGCGATGATTCAATTAAACATATTGCCCACATTTAATGCATGAAGCAAACTGCATTTGTCAATTCAATGAATACAGCTAGTCATTCATTCAATGTCACAAGCTTCACATATTGTCTCAATCAGACTGCACACATTCACTCCATGAACCAAACTGCACGTCTTAATTCAATGAGTAAAGCTTCTCTCATTCATTCAATTGGGTCAAGTTTAACTCATTCATTTAAAGAAACAAACTGCATTGTTGATTGATTGAATAAAACTGTAATGATTGTTTCAATGAATCAAACGTTATTCAATGTTTCAATGAAACAAACTTAACACGCTTATTTAGTGAATGAAACTGCCGTTTATTCAATGAAAGAGGCTGCGATTGTCAATTCAAAGAGTACAGATTCTCTCTTTCGTTCAATGGCTCAAGCTTAACGCATTGATTCTATCAAGCAAATTGCACACATTTTGCTCATGAAGCAAACTGCATTTGTCAATTCAATGAATACAGCTACTCTCTTTCTCTCAAAGTCACAAGATTCACACATTGTCTCAATCAAACTGTACACATGCACTCCATGAACCAAACTGTAACTGTTAATTCAATCACAGAGATTCTCTCATTTATTCAACGTTTCAACCTCAACGCTTCCATTCAATTATACAAACTGCATTCATTGTATCATTGAATCTAACTACGATTATTCGGTTGTTCCAAGAGAAAAACTGTAACTGTGAATACTACTGCACTCATTCATTCAATGAAACAGACTGCAAATGATGGTTCAATGACTGGAGTTTCTCTCATTCGTTCAAAACCACAACCTTAACGCATTGATTCAATCAAACAAATTGCACACATTTTGTTGTATTCAATGAACACTGCTACTCTCTTTCTCTCAATGTCACAAGATTCACACATTGTCTCAACCAAACTGTACACATTCACTCCATGAACCAAACTGTACGTGTTCATTCAATCACAGAGATTCTCTCATTCTTTCAACGTTTCAAGCTCAACGCTTCCATTCAATTATACAAACTGCATTCATTGAATCATTGAATCTAACTACGATTATTCGGTTGTTTCAATAGAACAAATGTAACTGTGAATCCTACTTCACTCATTCATTCAATGAAACAGACTGCATATGATGATTCAATGACTGGAGTTTCTCTCATTCGTTCAAAGCCACAAGCTTAATGCATTGATTCAATCAAACACACTGCACACATTTAGTCCATGAAACAAAGTGCACCCGTTCATTCAAAGAGTAGAGCTCTTCTCTATCATTCAATGCCTCGTGCTTATCGCTTTACTTCAATGAAACAACCTTAATTCATTCATTCATTGATTCATATTTCAATCTTTGATTGAAAGCAACAATCGTAATTCATTGATTTAATGGTAGAAAATTCTCTCACTTCATTCATGTAATTAATGAATCGAACTGCAAACATTCATTCAATGAGGAACACTGCAAGTCCTATTCCAATGAATCTAGCTTTTGCCATTCATTCAATGAAAGAAACTGCACGCGTTCATTCAATAATACAAACTGCATGGATTTGTTAAATGAAACAGACTTCTCGTGTAAATTCAATAAGTTAAGCTTTTCTTGTTTATTTAATGTCGCGAGCCAAACTCTTTCATTCAATGAAACCAACTGCATTGATTCAATCATTGAATCAAACTACAATCATTGAGTCAATGAATCAAACGGTATTAATGGATTCAATCAAACAAACTTAACTCATTTACTTCGTGAATCAACTACACCAATTCATTCAATGAAATGCACTGTATGTCTTTATTAAAAGAGTAGCGCTCCGGCCATTCATTCAATGCACGTGCGAAACGCATTCATTCAATGGAGCAAACTGCACTCATTTATTCAAAGATGCAGACCACTTCTTAATTCAATGAGTAGAGCTTTTCTTATTCATTCAATGGGTCAAGCTTAACGCTTTCATTCAATGAAACAAACTGCATTCATTGAAAAATTGAATCAAACTACAATCATTGATTCAATGAATCAAACCTTATTCCTTGCTGCAATGAAACAAACCGATCTCCCTTATTTAGTGAACCAAACTGCATACGTTCATTCAATGAACGAGGCTGCACTTGTCAATTCAATGAGTAGAGCTACTCTCATTCATTCAATGGCACAACTCTCCCGCATTGTCTCTAACAAACTGCACACGTTCACTACATGAACCAATCTGCCCGCCTTAATTCAATGAGAAGAGCTTCTCTCATTCATTCAATGTGTCAATCTCACCATTCTCAAAAAATGCAACAAACTGCATGCATTGAATCATTGAATCAAACTCTACTCGTTGATTCAGTCAATCAAACCTTATTCCTTGTTTCAATCGAAAAAGTTAACTCACTCATTTAGTGAATCCTACTACACTCAATCAAACAGACAGCACATGATAATTCAATGACTAAGGTACTCTCATTCGTTCAAGGCCACAAGCCTAACGCATTGATTCAATCAAACATATTGCCCACATTTAATTAATGAAGCAAACTGCATTTGTCAATTCAATGAATACAGCTAGTCATTCATTCAATGTCACAATCTTCACATATTGTCTCAATCAGACTGCACACATTCACTCCATGAACCAAACTTGACGTCTTAATTCAATGAGTAAAGCTTTTCTCATTCATTCAATTGGGTCAACCTTTGAATCATTGAATCTAACTACGATTATTCGGTTGTTTCAATAGAACAAATGTAACTGTGAATCCTACTGCACTCATTCATTCAATGAAACAGACTGCATATGATGATTCAATGACTGGAGTTTCTCTCATTCGTTCATAGCCTAACGCATTGATTCAATCAAACAAACTGCACACATTTAGTCCATGAAACAAAGTGCACCCGTTCATTCAAAGAGTAGAGCTCTTCTCTATCATTCAATGCCTCGTGCTTAACGCTTTATTTCAATGAAACAACCTTAATTCATTCATTCATTGATTCATATTTCAATCTTTGATTGAAAGAAACAATCGTAATTCATTGATTTAATGGTAGAAAATTCACTCACTTGTGGATTTAACTGCATTCATGCAATTAATGAATCGAACTGCAAACATTCATTCAATGAGGAACACTGCAAGCCCTATTCCAATGAATCTAGCTTTTGCCATTCATTCAATGAAAGAAACTGCACGCGTTAATACAATGATACAAACTGAATGCATTTATAAATGAAACAGACTGCATGTGTAAATTCAATAAGTAAAGCTTTTCTTGTTTATTCAATGTCGCGAGCCAAACTCCTTCATTCAATGAAACCAACTGCATTGATTCAGTCATTGTATCAAACTGCAAACATTGAGTCAATGAATCAAACAATATTAATGGATTCAATCAAACAAACTTAACTCATTTACTTCGTGAATCAACTACACTAATTCATTCAATGAAATGCACTGTATGTCTTTCTTAAAAGAGTAGCGCTCCGGCCATTCATTCAATGCACGAGCAAAACGCATTCATTCAATGGAGCAAACTGCACTCATTTATTCAAAGATGGAGACCACGTCTTAATTCAAAGAGTAGAGCTTTTCTTATTCATTCAATGGGTCAAGCTTAACGCTTTCATTCAATGAAACAAACTGCATTCATTCAAAAATTGAATCAAACCTTATTCCTTGCTACAATGAAACAAACCAATCTCCCTTATTTAGTGAACCAAACTGCATACGTTCATTCATTGAACGAGGCTGCACTTGTTAAATCAATGAGTAGAGCTAATCTCATTCATTCAATGGCACACGTTTCCCGCATTGTCTCTAACAAACTGCACACGTTCACTACATGAACCAAACTGCCCGTCTTAATTCAATGAGGAGAGCTTCTCTCATTCATTCAATGTGTCAGTCTCACCTTTTTCATTAAATGCAACAAACTGCATTCATTGAATCATTGAATCAAAATCTAATCATTGATTCAGTCAATCAAACCTTGTGTCAATCGAACAAGTTAACTCAATCATTTAGTGAATCCTACTACACTCTAGCAAACAGACAGCACATGATAATTCAATGACTAAGGTACTCTCATTCGTTCAATGCCACAAGCCTAACGCAATGATTCAATTAAACATATTGCACACATTTAATTCATGAAGCAAATTGCATTTGTCAATTCAATGAATACAGTTAGTCATTCATTCAATGTCACAAGCTACACATATTGTCTCATTCAGACTGCACACATTCACTCCATGAACCAAACTGCACGTCTTAATTCAATGAGTAAAGCTTCTCTCATTCATTCAATTGGGTCAAGCTTAACTCTTAAATTTAAAGAAACAAACTGCATTCAATGTTTCAATGAAACAAAATTAACACGCTTATTTAGTGAATGAAACTGCCGTTTATTCAATGAAAGAGGCTGCAGTTGTCAATTCAAAGAGTAGAGATTCTCACTTTCGTTCAATGCCTCAAGCTTAACGCATTGATTCTATCAAACAAATTGCACACATTTTGTTCATGAAGCAAACTGCATTTGTAAATTCAATGAATACAGCTACTCTCTTTCTCTCAAAGTCACAAGATTCACACATTGTCTCAATCAAACTGTACACATGCACTCCATGAACCAAACTGTAACTGTTAATTCAATCACAGAGATTCTCTCATTCATTCAACATTTCAACCTCAACGCTTCCATTCAATTATACAAACTGCATTCATTGAATCATTGAATCTAACTACGATCATTCGGTTGTTTCAATAGAACAAATGTAACTGTGAATCCTCCTGCACTCATTCATTCAATGAAACAGACTGCATATGATGATTGAATGACTGGAGTTTCTCTCATTCGTTCAAAGCCACAAGCTTAACGCATTGATTCAATCAAACAAACTGCACACATTTAGTTCATGAAACAAACTGCAACTGTTCATTCAATGAGTAGAGCTCTTATCTTTCATTCAATGCCTCGTGCTTAACGCTTTGCTTCAATGAAAAAACCTGCATTCATTGATTCATATTTTAATCATTCATTGAAAGAAACAAACGCAATTCATTGATTTAATTGTAGAAATTTCACTCTCTTGTGGATTTAACTGCATTCATGCAATTAATGAATCGAACTGCAAACATTCATTCAATGAGGAACACTGCAAGTCCTATTCCAATGAATCTAGCTTTTGCCATTCATTCAATGAAAGAAACTGCACGCGTTAATACAATGACACAAACTGAATGCATTTATAAAATGAAACAGACTGCATGTGTAAATTCAATAAGTAAAGCTTTTCTTGTTTATTCAATGTCGTGAGCCAAACTCCTTCATTCAATGAAACCAACTGCATTGATTCAATCATTGAATCAAACTGCAAACATTGAGTCAATGAATCAAACAATATTAATGGATTCAATCAAACAAACTTAACTCATTTACTTCGTGAATCAAACTACACCCATTCATTCAATGAAATGCACTATATGTCTTTATTAAAAGAGAAGCGCTCCGGCCATTCATTCAATGCACGAGCAAAACGAATTCATTCAATGGAGCAAACTGCACTCATATATTCAAAGATGCAGACCACGTCTTAATTCAACGAGTAGAGCTTTTCTCATTCATTCAATGGGTCAAGCTTAACGCTTTCATTCAATGAAACAAACTGCATTCATTGAAAAATTGAATCAAACTACAATCATTGATTCAATGAATCAAACCTTATTCCTTGCTGCAATGAAATAAACCGATCTCCCTTATTTAGTGAAACAAACTGCATACGTTCATTCAATGAACGAGGCTGCACTTGTCAATTCAATGAGTAGAGCTACTCTCATTCATTCAATGGCACAAGTCTCCCGCATTGTCTCTAACAAACTGCACACGTTCACTACATGAACCAATCTGCCCGTCTTAATTCAATGAGTATAGCTTCTCTCATTCATTCAATGTGTCAATCTCACCATTCTCAAAAAATGCAACAAACTGCATTCATTGAATCATTGAATCAAACTCTACTCGTTGATTCAGTCAATTAAACCTTATTCCTTGTTTCAATCGAACAAGTTAACTCACTCATTTAGTGAATCCTACTACACTCTATCAAACCGACAGCACATGATAATTCAATGACTAAGGTACTCTCATTCGTTCAATGCCGCAAGCCTAACGCAATGATTCAATTAAACATATTGCACACATTTAATTCATGAAGCAAACTGCATTTGTCAATTCAATGAATACAGCTAGTCATTCATTCAATGTCACAAGCTTCACATATTGTCTCTAACAGACTGCACACATTCACTCCATGAACCAAACTGCACGTCTTAATTCAATGAGTAAAGCTTCTCTCATTCATTCAATTGGTCAAGCTTAACGCTTTCATTCAATGAAACAAACTGCATTCATTGAAAAATTGAATCAAGCTACAATCATTGATTCAATGAATCAAACCTTATTCCTTGCTGCAATGAAACAAACCGATCTCCCTTGTTTAGTGAACCAAATTGCATACGTTCATTCAATGAACGAGGCTGCAATTGTCAATTCAATGAGTAGAGCTACTCTCATTCATTCAATGGCACAGTCTCCCGCATTGTCTCTAACAAACTGCACACGTTCACTACATGAACCAATCTGCCCGTCTTAATTCAATGAGTTTCGCTTCTCTCATTCATTCAATGTGTTAATCTCACCAGTCTCAAAAAATGCATCAAACTGCATTCATTGAATCATTGAATCAAAATCTAATCATTGATTCAGTCAAACAAACCTTATTCCTTGTTTCAATCGAACAAGTTAACTCAATCATTTAGTGAATCCTACTACACTCTATCAAACAGACAGCACATGATAATTCAATGACTAAGGTACTCTCATTCGTTCAATGCCACAAGCATAATGCATTGATTCAATTAAACATATTGCACACATTAAATTCATGAAGCAAACTGCATTTGTCAATTCAATGAATACAGCTAGTCATTCATTCAATGTCACAAGCTTCACATATTGTCTCATTCAGACTGCACACATTCACTCCATGAACCAAACTGCACGTCTTAATTCAATAAGTAAAGCTTCTCTCATTCATTCAATTGGGTCAAACTTAACTCTTAAATTTAAAGAAACAAACTGCATTGTTAATTGTTTGAATCAAACTGTAATGATTGTTTCAATGAATCAAACGTTATTCAATGTTCCAATGAAACAAACTTAACACGCTTATTAAGTGAATGAAACTGCCGTTTATTCAATGAAAGAGGCTGCGGTTGTCAATTCAAAGAGTACAGATTCTCTCTTTCGTTCAATGCCTCAAGCTTAACGCATTGATTCTATCAAACAAATTGCACACATTTTGTTCATGAAGCAAACTGCATTTGTAAATTCAATGAATACAGCTACTCTCTTTCTCTCAAAGTCACAAGATTCACACATTGTCTCAATCAAACTGTACACGTGCACTCCATGAACCAAACTGTAACTGTTAATTCAATCATTCATTCAACGATTCAACTCAACGCTTCCATTCAATTATACAAACTGCATTCATTGAATCATTGAATCTAACTACGATTATTCGGTTGTTTCAAGAGAACAAATGTAACTGTGAATCCTACTTCACTCATTCATTCAATGAAACAGACTGCATATGATGATTCAATGACTGGAGTTTCTCTCATTCGTTCAAAGCCACAAGCTTAATGCATTGATTCAATCAAACACACTGCACACATTTAGTCCATGAAACAAAGTGCACCCGTTCATTCAAAGAGTAGAGCTCTTCTCTATCATTCAATGCCTCGTGCTTATCGCTTTACTTCAATGAAACAACCTTAATTCATTCATTCATTGATTCATATTTCAATCTTTGATTGAAAGCAACAATCGTAATTCATTGATTTAATGGTAGAAAATTCTCTCACTTCATTCATGTAATTAATGAATCGAACTGCAAACATTCATTCAATGAGGAACACTGCAAGTCCTATTCCAATGAATCTAGCTTTTGCCATTCATTCAATGAAAGAAACTGCACGCGTTCATTCAATAATACAAACTGCATGGATTTGTTAAATGAAACAGACTTCTCGTGTAAATTCAATAAGTTAAGCTTTTCTTGTTTATTTAATGTCGCGAGCCAAACTCTTTCATTCAATGAAACCAACTGCATTGATTCAATCATTGAATCAAACTACAATCATTGAGTCAATGAATCAAACGGTATTAATGGATTCAATCAAACAAACTTAACTCATTTACTTCGTGAATCAACTACACCAATTCATTCAATGAAATGCACTGTATGTCTTTATTAAAAGAGTAGCGCTCCGGCCATTCATTCAATGCACGTGCGAAACGCATTCATTCAATGGAGCAAACTGCACTCATTTATTCAAAGATGCAGACCACTTCTTAATTCAATGAGTAGAGCTTTTCTTATTCATTCAATGGGTCAAGCTTAACGCTTTCATTCAATGAAACAAACTGCATTCATTGAAAAATTGAATCAAACTACAATCATTGATTCAATGAATCAAACCTTATTCCTTGCTGCAATGAAACAAACCGATCTCCCTTATTTAGTGAACCAAACTGCATACGTTCATTCAATGAACGAGGCTGCACTTGTCAATTCAATGAGTAGAGCTACTCTCATTCATTCAATGGCACAACTCTCCCGCATTGTCTCTAACAAACTGCACACGTTCACTACATGAACCAATCTGCCCGCCTTAATTCAATGAGAAGAGCTTCTCTCATTCATTCAATGTGTCAATCTCACCATTCTCAAAAAATGCAACAAACTGCATGCATTGAATCATTGAATCAAACTCTACTCGTTGATTCAGTCAATCAAACCTTATTCCTTGTTTCAATCGAAAAAGTTAACTCACTCATTTAGTGAATCCTACTACACTCAATCAAACAGACAGCACATGATAATTCAATGACTAAGGTACTCTCATTCGTTCAAGGCCACAAGCCTAACGCATTGATTCAATCAAACATATTGCCCACATTTAATTAATGAAGCAAACTGCATTTGTCAATTCAATGAATACAGCTAGTCATTCATTCAATGTCACAATCTTCACATATTGTCTCAATCAGACTGCACACATTCACTCCATGAACCAAACTTGACGTCTTAATTCAATGAGTAAAGCTTTTCTCATTCATTCAATTGGGTCAACCTTTGAATCATTGAATCTAACTACGATTATTCGGTTGTTTCAATAGAACAAATGTAACTGTGAATCCTACTGCACTCATTCATTCAATGAAACAGACTGCATATGATGATTCAATGACTGGAGTTTCTCTCATTCGTTCATAGCCTAACGCATTGATTCAATCAAACAAACTGCACACATTTAGTCCATGAAACAAAGTGCACCCGTTCATTCAAAGAGTAGAGCTCTTCTCTATCATTCAATGCCTCGTGCTTAACGCTTTATTTCAATGAAACAACCTTAATTCATTCATTCATTGATTCATATTTCAATCTTTGATTGAAAGAAACAATCGTAATTCATTGATTTAATGGTAGAAAATTCACTCACTTGTGGATTTAACTGCATTCATGCAATTAATGAATCGAACTGCAAACATTCATTCAATGAGGAACACTGCAAGCCCTATTCCAATGAATCTAGCTTTTGCCATTCATTCAATGAAAGAAACTGCACGCGTTAATACAATGATACAAACTGAATGCATTTATAAATGAAACAGACTGCATGTGTAAATTCAATAAGTAAAGCTTTTCTTGTTTATTCAATGTCGCGAGCCAAACTCCTTCATTCAATGAAACCAACTGCATTGATTCAGTCATTGTATCAAACTGCAAACATTGAGTCAATGAATCAAACAATATTAATGGATTCAATCAAACAAACTTAACTCATTTACTTCGTGAATCAACTACACTAATTCATTCAATGAAATGCACTGTATGTCTTTCTTAAAAGAGTAGCGCTCCGGCCATTCATTCAATGCACGAGCAAAACGCATTCATTCAATGGAGCAAACTGCACTCATTTATTCAAAGATGGAGACCACGTCTTAATTCAAAGAGTAGAGCTTTTCTTATTCATTCAATGGGTCAAGCTTAACGCTTTCATTCAATGAAACAAACTGCATTCATTCAAAAATTGAATCAAACCTTATTCCTTGCTACAATGAAACAAACCAATCTCCCTTATTTAGTGAACCAAACTGCATACGTTCATTCATTGAACGAGGCTGCACTTGTTAAATCAATGAGTAGAGCTAATCTCATTCATTCAATGGCACACGTTTCCCGCATTGTCTCTAACAAACTGCACACGTTCACTACATGAACCAAACTGCCCGTCTTAATTCAATGAGGAGAGCTTCTCTCATTCATTCAATGTGTCAGTCTCACCTTTTTCATTAAATGCAACAAACTGCATTCATTGAATCATTGAATCAAAATCTAATCATTGATTCAGTCAATCAAACCTTGTGTCAATCGAACAAGTTAACTCAATCATTTAGTGAATCCTACTACACTCTAGCAAACAGACAGCACATGATAATTCAATGACTAAGGTACTCTCATTCGTTCAATGCCACAAGCCTAACGCAATGATTCAATTAAACATATTGCACACATTTAATTCATGAAGCAAATTGCATTTGTCAATTCAATGAATACAGTTAGTCATTCATTCAATGTCACAAGCTACACATATTGTCTCATTCAGACTGCACACATTCACTCCATGAACCAAACTGCACGTCTTAATTCAATGAGTAAAGCTTCTCTCATTCATTCAATTGGGTCAAGCTTAACTCTTAAATTTAAAGAAACAAACTGCATTCAATGTTTCAATGAAACAAAATTAACACGCTTATTTAGTGAATGAAACTGCCGTTTATTCAATGAAAGAGGCTGCAGTTGTCAATTCAAAGAGTAGAGATTCTCACTTTCGTTCAATGCCTCAAGCTTAACGCATTGATTCTATCAAACAAATTGCACACATTTTGTTCATGAAGCAAACTGCATTTGTAAATTCAATGAATACAGCTACTCTCTTTCTCTCAAAGTCACAAGATTCACACATTGTCTCAATCAAACTGTACACATGCACTCCATGAACCAAACTGTAACTGTTAATTCAATCACAGAGATTCTCTCATTCATTCAACATTTCAACCTCAACGCTTCCATTCAATTATACAAACTGCATTCATTGAATCATTGAATCTAACTACGATCATTCGGTTGTTTCAATAGAACAAATGTAACTGTGAATCCTCCTGCACTCATTCATTCAATGAAACAGACTGCATATGATGATTGAATGACTGGAGTTTCTCTCATTCGTTCAAAGCCACAAGCTTAACGCATTGATTCAATCAAACAAACTGCACACATTTAGTTCATGAAACAAACTGCAACTGTTCATTCAATGAGTAGAGCTCTTATCTTTCATTCAATGCCTCGTGCTTAACGCTTTGCTTCAATGAAAAAACCTGCATTCATTGATTCATATTTTAATCATTCATTGAAAGAAACAAACGCAATTCATTGATTTAATTGTAGAAATTTCACTCTCTTGTGGATTTAACTGCATTCATGCAATTAATGAATCGAACTGCAAACATTCATTCAATGAGGAACACTGCAAGTCCTATTCCAATGAATCTAGCTTTTGCCATTCATTCAATGAAAGAAACTGCACGCGTTAATACAATGACACAAACTGAATGCATTTATAAAATGAAACAGACTGCATGTGTAAATTCAATAAGTAAAGCTTTTCTTGTTTATTCAATGTCGTGAGCCAAACTCCTTCATTCAATGAAACCAACTGCATTGATTCAATCATTGAATCAAACTGCAAACATTGAGTCAATGAATCAAACAATATTAATGGATTCAATCAAACAAACTTAACTCATTTACTTCGTGAATCAAACTACACCCATTCATTCAATGAAATGCACTATATGTCTTTATTAAAAGAGAAGCGCTCCGGCCATTCATTCAATGCACGAGCAAAACGAATTCATTCAATGGAGCAAACTGCACTCATATATTCAAAGATGCAGACCACGTCTTAATTCAACGAGTAGAGCTTTTCTCATTCATTCAATGGGTCAAGCTTAACGCTTTCATTCAATGAAACAAACTGCATTCATTGAAAAATTGAATCAAACTACAATCATTGATTCAATGAATCAAACCTTATTCCTTGCTGCAATGAAATAAACCGATCTCCCTTATTTAGTGAAACAAACTGCATACGTTCATTCAATGAACGAGGCTGCACTTGTCAATTCAATGAGTAGAGCTACTCTCATTCATTCAATGGCACAAGTCTCCCGCATTGTCTCTAACAAACTGCACACGTTCACTACATGAACCAATCTGCCCGTCTTAATTCAATGAGTATAGCTTCTCTCATTCATTCAATGTGTCAATCTCACCATTCTCAAAAAATGCAACAAACTGCATTCATTGAATCATTGAATCAAACTCTACTCGTTGATTCAGTCAATTAAACCTTATTCCTTGTTTCAATCGAACAAGTTAACTCACTCATTTAGTGAATCCTACTACACTCTATCAAACCGACAGCACATGATAATTCAATGACTAAGGTACTCTCATTCGTTCAATGCCGCAAGCCTAACGCAATGATTCAATTAAACATATTGCACACATTTAATTCATGAAGCAAACTGCATTTGTCAATTCAATGAATACAGCTAGTCATTCATTCAATGTCACAAGCTTCACATATTGTCTCTAACAGACTGCACACATTCACTCCATGAACCAAACTGCACGTCTTAATTCAATGAGTAAAGCTTCTCTCATTCATTCAATTGGTCAAGCTTAACGCTTTCATTCAATGAAACAAACTGCATTCATTGAAAAATTGAATCAAGCTACAATCATTGATTCAATGAATCAAACCTTATTCCTTGCTGCAATGAAACAAACCGATCTCCCTTGTTTAGTGAACCAAATTGCATACGTTCATTCAATGAACGAGGCTGCAATTGTCAATTCAATGAGTAGAGCTACTCTCATTCATTCAATGGCACAGTCTCCCGCATTGTCTCTAACAAACTGCACACGTTCACTACATGAACCAATCTGCCCGTCTTAATTCAATGAGTTTCGCTTCTCTCATTCATTCAATGTGTTAATCTCACCAGTCTCAAAAAATGCATCAAACTGCATTCATTGAATCATTGAATCAAAATCTAATCATTGATTCAGTCAAACAAACCTTATTCCTTGTTTCAATCGAACAAGTTAACTCAATCATTTAGTGAATCCTACTACACTCTATCAAACAGACAGCACATGATAATTCAATGACTAAGGTACTCTCATTCGTTCAATGCCACAAGCATAATGCATTGATTCAATTAAACATATTGCACACATTAAATTCATGAAGCAAACTGCATTTGTCAATTCAATGAATACAGCTAGTCATTCATTCAATGTCACAAGCTTCACATATTGTCTCATTCAGACTGCACACATTCACTCCATGAACCAAACTGCACGTCTTAATTCAATAAGTAAAGCTTCTCTCATTCATTCAATTGGGTCAAACTTAACTCTTAAATTTAAAGAAACAAACTGCATTGTTAATTGTTTGAATCAAACTGTAATGATTGTTTCAATGAATCAAACGTTATTCAATGTTCCAATGAAACAAACTTAACACGCTTATTAAGTGAATGAAACTGCCGTTTATTCAATGAAAGAGGCTGCGGTTGTCAATTCAAAGAGTACAGATTCTCTCTTTCGTTCAATGCCTCAAGCTTAACGCATTGATTCTATCAAACAAATTGCACACATTTTGTTCATGAAGCAAACTGCATTTGTAAATTCAATGAATACAGCTACTCTCTTTCTCTCAAAGTCACAAGATTCACACATTGTCTCAATCAAACTGTACACGTGCACTCCATGAACCAAACTGTAACTGTTAATTCAATCATTCATTCAACGATTCAACTCAACGCTTCCATTCAATTATACAAACTGCATTCATTGAATCATTGAATCTAACTACGATTATTCGGTTGTTTCAAGAGAACAAATGTAACTGTGAATACTACTGCACTCATTCATTCAATGAAACAGACTGCAAATGATGGTTCAATGACTGGAGTTTCTCTCATTCTTTCAAAACCACAATCTTAACGCATTGATTCTATCAAACAAATTGCACACATTTTGTTGAATTCAATGAACACTGCTACTCTCTTTCTCTCAATGTCACAAGATTCACACATTGTCTCAACCAAACTGTTCACATTCACTCCATGAACCAAACTGTAACTGTTAATTCAATCACAGAGATTCTCTCATTCTTTCAAAGTTTCAACCTCAACGCTTCCATTCAATTATACAAACTGCATTCATTGAATCATTGAATCTAACTACGATTATTCGGTTGTTTCAATAGAATAAGTGTAACTGTGAATCCTACTGCACTCATTCATTCAATGAAACAGACTGCATGTGATGATTCAATGACTGGAGTTTCTCTCATTCGTTCAAAGCCACAAGCTTAATGCATTGATTCAATCAAACAAACTGCACACATTTCGTCCATGAAACAAAGTGCACCCGTTCATTCAAAGAGTAGAGCTCTTCTCTATCATTCAATGCCTCGTGCTTAACGCTTTATTTCAATGAAACAACCTTAATTCATTCACTCATTGATTCATATTTCATTCTTTGATTGAAAGAAACAATCGTAATTCATTGATTTAATTGTAGAAATTTCACTCACTTGTGGATTTAACTGCATTCATGTAATTAATGAATCGAGCTGCAAACATTCATTCAATGAGGAACACTGCAAGTCCTATTCCAATGAATCTAGCTTTTGCCATTCATTCAATGAAAGAAACTGCACGCGTTCATTAAACAATACAAATTGCATGGATTTATTAAATGAAACAGCCTTCTCTTGTAAATTCAATAAGTTAAGCTTTTCTTGTTTATTTAATGTCGCGAGCCAAACTCTTTCATTCAATGAAACCAAATGCATTGATTCAATCATTGAATCAAACTACAATCATTGAGTCAATGAATCAAACGGTATTAATGGATTCAATCAAACAAACTAAACTCATTTACTTCGTGAATCAACTACACCAATTCATTCAATGAAATGCATTGTATGTCTTTATTAAAAGAGTAGCGCTCCGGCCATTCATTCAATGCACGAGCAAAACGCATTCATTCAATGCAGCAAACTGCACTAATTTATTCAAAGATGCAGACCACTTCTTAATTCAATGAGTAGAGCTTTTCTTATTCATTCAATTGGTCAAGCTTAACGCTTTCATTCAATGAAACAAACTGCATTCATTGAAAAATTGAATCAAACTACAATCATTGATTCAATGAATCAAACCTTATTCCTTGCTGCAATGAAACAAACCGATCTCCCTTATTTAGTGAACCAAATTGCATACGTTCATTCAATGAACGAGGCTGCAATTGTCAATTCAATGAGTAGAGCTCATCTCATTCATTCAATGGTACAGTCTCCCGCATTGTCTCTAACAAACTGCACACGTTCACTGCATGAACCAATCTGCCCGTCTTAATTCAATGAGTATAGCTTCTCTCATTCATTCAATGTGTCAATCTCACCATTCTCAAAAAATGCAACAAACTGCATTCATTGAATCATTGAATCAAACTCTACTCGTTGATTCAGTCAATCAAACCTTATTCCTTGTTTCAATCGAACAAGTTAACTCACTCATTTAGTGAATCCTACTACACTCTATCAAACAGACAGCACATGATAATTCAATGACTAAGGTACTCTCATTCGTTCAAAACCACAAGCATAATGCATTGATTCAATTAAACATATTGCACACATTTAATTCATGAAGCAAACTGCATTTGTCAATTCAATGTCACAAGCTTCACATATTGACTCAATCAGACTGCACACATTCACTCCATGAACCAAACTGCACGTCTTAATTCAATGAGTAAAGCTTCTCTCATTCATTCAATTGGGTCAAGCTTAACTCTTAAATTTAAAGAAACAAACTGCATTGTTGATTGATTGAATCAAACTGTAATGATTGTTTCAATGAATCAAACGTTATTCAATGTTTCAATGAAACAAACTTAACACGCTTATTAAGTGAATGAAACTGCCGTTTATTCAATGAAAGAGGCTGCGGTTGTCAATTCAAAGAGTACAGATTCTCTCTTTCGTTCAATGCCTCAAGCTTAACGCATTCAATGAACGAGGCTGCACTTGTCAAATCAATGAGTAGAGCTACTCTCATTCATTCAATGGCACAAGTTTCCCGCATTGTCTCTAACAAACTGCACACGTTCACTACATGAACCAAACTGCCCGTCTTAATTCAATGAGGAGAGCTTCTCTCATTCATTCAATGTGTCAATCTCACCTTTTTCATTAAATGCAACAAACTGCATTCATTGAATCATTGAATCAAAATCTAATCATTGATTCAGTCAATCAAACCTTATTCCTTGTTTCAATCGAACAAGTTAACTCAATCATTTAGTGAATCCTACTACACTCTATCAAACAGACAGCACATGATAATTCAATGACTAAGGTACTCTCATTCGTTCAAGGCCACAAGCCTAACGCATTGATTCAATCAAACATATTGCCCACATTTAATTAATGAAGCAAACTGCATTTGTCAATTCAATGAATACAGCTAGTCATTCATTCAATGTCACAATCTTCACATATTGTCTCAATCAGACTGCACACATTCACTCCATGAACCAAACTTGACGTCTTAATTCAATGAGTAAAGCTTTTCTCATTCATTCAATTGGGTCAACCTTTGAATCATTGAATCTAACTACGATTATTCGGTTGTTTCAATAGAACAAATGTAACTGTGAATCCTACTGCACTCATTCATTCAATGAAACAGACTGCATATGATGATTCAATGACTGGAGTTTCTCTCATTCGTTCATAGCCTAACGCATTGATTCAATCAAACAAACTGCACACATTTAGTCCATGAAACAAAGTGCACCCGTTCATTCAAAGAGTAGAGCTCTTCTCTATCATTCAATGCCTCGTGCTTAACGCTTTATTTCAATGAAACAACCTTAATTCATTCATTCATTGATTCATATTTCAATCTTTGATTGAAAGAAACAATCGTAATTCATTGATTTAATGGTAGAAAATTCACTCACTTGTGGATTTAACTGCATTCATGCAATTAATGAATCGAACTGCAAACATTCATTCAATGAGGAACACTGCAAGCCCTATTCCAATGAATCTAGCTTTTGCCATTCATTCAATGAAAGAAACTGCACGCGTTAATACAATGATACAAACTGAATGCATTGATAAAATGAAACAGACTGCATGTGTAAATTCAATAAGTAAAGCTTTTCTTGTTTATTCAATGTCGCGAGCCAAACTCCTTCATTCAATGAAACCAACTGCATTGATTCAGTCATTGTATCAAACTGCAAACATTGAGTCAATGAATCAAACAATATTAATGGATTCAATCAAACAAACTTAACTCATTTACTTCGTGAATCAACTACACTAATTCATTCAATGAAATGCACTGTATGTCTTTCTTAAAAGAGTAGCGCTCCGGCCATTCATTCAATGCACGAGCAAAACGCATTCATTCAATGGAGCAAACTGCACTCATTTATTCAAAGATGGAGACCACGTCTTAATTCAAAGAGTAGAGCTTTTCTTATTCATTCAATGGGTCAAGCTTAACGCTTTCATTCAATGAAACAAACTGCATTCATTCAAAAATTGAATCAAACCTTATTCCTTGCTACAATGAAACAAACCAATCTCCCTTATTTAGTGAACCAAACTGCATACGTTCATTCATTGAACGAGGCTGCACTTGTTAAATCAATGAGTAGAGCTAATCTCATTCATTCAATGGCACACGTTTCCCGCATTGTCTCTAACAAACTGCACACGTTCACTACATGAACCAAACTGCCCGTCTTAATTCAATGAGGAGAGCTTCTCTCATTCATTCAATGTGTCAGTCTCACCTTTTTCATTAAATGCAACAAACTGCATTCATTGAATCATTGAATCAAAATCTAATCATTGATTCAGTCAATCAAACCTTGTGTCAATCGAACAAGTTAACTCAATCATTTAGTGAATCCTACTACACTCTAGCAAACAGACAGCACATGATAATTCAATGACTAAGGTACTCTCATTCGTTCAATGCCACAAGCCTAACGCAATGATTCAATTAAACATATTGCACACATTTAATTCATGAAGCAAATTGCATTTGTCAATTCAATGAATACAGCTAGTCATTCATTCAATGTCACAAGCTTCACATATTGTCTCTAACAGACTGCACACATTCACTCCATGAACCAAACTGCACGTCTTAATTCAATGAGTAAAGCTTCTCTCATTCATTCAATTGGTCAAGCTTAACGCTTTCATTCAATGAAACAAACTGCATTCATTGAAAAATTGAATCAAGCTACAATCATTGATTCAATGAATCAAACCTTATTCCTTGCTGCAATGAAACAAACCGATCTCCCTTGTTTAGTGAACCAAATTGCATACGTTCATTCAATGAACGAGGCTGCAATTGTCAATTCAATGAGTAGAGCTACTCTCATTCATTCAATGGCACAGTCTCCCGCATTGTCTCTAACAAACTGCACACGTTCACTACATGAACCAATCTGCCCGTCTTAATTCAATGAGTTTCGCTTCTCTCATTCATTCAATGTGTTAATCTCACCAGTCTCAAAAAATGCATCAAACTGCATTCATTGAATCATTGAATCAAAATCTAATCATTGATTCAGTCAAACAAACCTTATTCCTTGTTTCAATCGAACAAGTTAACTCACTCATTTAGTGAATCCTACTACACTCTATCAAACAGACAGCACATGATAATTCAATGACTAAGGTACTCTCATTCGTTCAATGCCACAAGCATAATGCATTGATTCAATTAAACATATTGCACACATTAAATTCATGAAGCAAACTGCATTTGTCAATTCAATGAATACAGCTAGTCATTCATTCAATGTCACAAGCTTCACATATTGTCTCATTCAGACTGCACACATTCACTCCATGAACCAAACTGCACGTCTTAATTCAATAAGTAAAGCTTCTCTCATTCATTCAATTGGGTCAATCTTAACTCTTAAATTTAAAGAAACAAACTGCATTGTTAATTGTTTGAATCAAACTGTAATGATTGTTTCAATGAATCAAACGTTATTCAATGTTCCAATGAAACAAACTTAACACGCTTATTAAGTGAATGAAACTGCCGTTTATTCAATGAAAGAGGCTGCGGTTGTCAATTCAAAGAGTACAGATTCTCTCTTTCGTTCAATGCCTCAAGCTTAACGCATTGATTCTATCAAACAAATTGCACACATTTTGTTCATGAAGCAAACTGCATTTGTAAATTCAATGAATACAGCTACTCTCTTTCTCTCAAAGTCACAAGATTCACACATTGTCTCAATCAAACTGTACACGTGCACTCCATGAACCAAACTGTAACTGTTAATTCAATCATTCATTCAACGATTCAACTCAACGCTTCCATTCAATTATACAAACTGCATTCATTGAATCATTGAATCTAACTACGATTATTCGGTTGTTTCAAGAGAACAAATGTAACTGTGAATACTACTGCACTCATTCATTCAATGAAACAGACTGCAAATGATGGTTCAATGACTGGAGTTTCTCTCATTCTTTCAAAACCACAATCTTAACGCATTGATTCTATCAAACAAATTGCACACATTTTGTTGAATTCAATGAACACTGCTACTCTCTTTCTCTCAATGTCACAAGATTCACACATTGTCTCAACCAAACTGTTCACATTCACTCCATGAACCAAACTGTAACTGTTAATTCAATCACAGAGATTCTCTCATTTTTTCAAAGTTTCAACCTCAACGCTTCCATTCAATTATACAAACTGCATTCATTGAATCATTGAATCTAACTACGATTATTCGGTTGTTTCAATAGAATAAGTGTAACTGTGAATCCTACTGCACTCATTCATTCAATGAAACAGACTGCATGTGATGATTCAATGACTGGAGTTTCTCTCATTCGTTCAAAGCCACAAGCTTAATGCATTGATTCAATCAAACAAACTGCACACATTTCGTCCATGAAACAAAGTGCACCCGTTCATTCAAAGAGTAGAGCTCTTCTCTATCATTCAATGCCTCGTGCTTAACGCTTTATTTCAATGAAACAACCTTAATTCATTCACTCATTGATTCATATTTCATTCTTTGATTGAAAGAAACAATCGTAATTCATTGATTTAATTGTAGAAATTTCACTCACTTGTGGATTTAACTGCATTCATGTAATTAATGAATCGAGCTGCAAACATTCCTTCAATGAGGAACACTGCAAGTCCTATTCCAATGAATCTAGCTTTTGCCATTCATTCAATGAAAGAAACTGCACGCGTTCATTAAACAATACAAACTGCATGGATTTATTAAATGAAACAGCCTTCTCTTGTAAATTCAATAAGTTAAGCTTTTCTTGTTTATTTAATGTCGCGAGCCAAACTCTTTCATTCAATGAAACCAAATGCATTGATTCAATCATTGAATCAAACTACAATCATTGAGTCAATGAATCAAACGGTATTAATGGATTCAATCAAACAAACTAAACTCATTTACTTCGTGAATCAACTACACCAATTCATTCAATGAAATGCATTGTATGTCTTTATTAAAAGAGTAGCGCTCCGGCCATTCATTCAATGCACGAGCAAAACGCATTCATTCAATGCAGCAAACTGCACTAATTTATTCAAAGATGCAGACCACTTCTTAATTCAATGAGTAGAGCTTTTCTTATTCATTCAATTGGTCAAGCTTAACGCTTTCATTCAATGAAACAAACTGCATTCATTGAAAAATTGAATCAAACTACAATCATTGATTCAATGAATCAAACCTTATTCCTTGCTGCAATGAAACAAACCGATCTCCCTTATTTAGTGAACCAAATTGCATACGTTCATTCAATGAACGAGGCTGCAATTGTCAATTCAATGAGTAGAGCTCATCTCATTCATTCAATGGTACAGTCTCCCGCATTGTCTCTAACAAACTGCACACGTTCACTACATGAACCAATCTGCCCGTCTTAATTCAATGAGTATAGCTTCTCTCATTCATTCAATGTGTCAATCTCACCATTCTCAAAAAATGCAACAAACTGCATTCATTGAATCATTGAATCAAACTCTACTCGTTGATTCAGTCAATCAAACCTTATTCCTTGTTTCAATCGAACAAGTTAACTCACTCATTTAGTGAATCCTACTACACTCGATCAAACAGACAGCACATGATAATTCAATGACTAAGGTACTCTCATTCGTTCAAAACCACAAGCATAATGCATTGATTCAATTAAACATATTGCACACATTTAATTCATGAAGCAAACTGCATTTGTCAATTCAATGTCACAAGCTTCACATATTGACTCAATCAGACTGCACACATTCACTCCATGAACCAAACTGCACGTCTTAATTCAATGAGTAAAGCTTCTCTCATTCATTCAATTGGGTCAAGCTTAACTCTTAAATTTAAAGAAACAAACTGCATTGTTGATTGATTGAATCAAACTGTAATGATTGTTTCAATGAATCAAACGTTATTCAATGTTTCAATGAAACAAACTTAACACGCTTATTAAGTGAATGAAACTGCCGTTTATTCAATGAAAGAGGCTGCGGTTGTCAATTCAAAGAGTACAGATTCTCTCTTTCGTTCAATGCCTCAAGCTTAACGCATTCAATGAACGAGGCTGCACTTGTCAAATCAATGAGTAGAGCTACTCTCATTCATTCAATGGCACAAGTTTCCCGCATTGTCTCTAACAAACTGCACACGTTCACTACATGAACCAAACTGCCCGTCTTAATTCAATGAGGAGAGCTTCTCTCATTCATTCAATGTGTCAATCTCACCTTTTTCATTAAATGCAACAAACTGCATTCATTGAATCATTGAATCAAAATCTAATCATTGATTCAGTCAATCAAACCTTATTCCTTGTTTCAATCGAACAAGTTAACTCAATCATTTAGTGAATCCTACTACACTCTATCAAACAGACAGCACATGATAATTCAATGACTAAGGTACTCTCATTCGTTCAATGCCTCAAGCTTAACGCATTGATTCTATCAAACAAATTGCACACATTTTGTTCATGAAGCAAACTGCATTTATCAATTCAATGAATACTGCTAGTCATTCATTCAATGTCACAAGCTTCACATATTGTCTCAATCAGACTGCACACATTCACTCCATGAACCAAACTGCACGTCTTAATTCAATGAGTAAAAACTGCCGTTTATTCATTGAAAGAGGCTGCGGTTGTCAAATCAAAGAGTATAGGTTCTCTCTTTCGTTCAATGCCTCAAGCTTAACGTATTGATTCTATCAAACAAATTGCACACATTTTGTTCATGAAGCAAACTGCATTTGTAAATTCAATGAATACAGCTACTCTCTTTCTCTCAAAGTCACAAGATTCACACATTGTCTCAATCAAACTGTACACGTGCACTCCATGAACCAAACTGTAACTGTTAATTCAATCATTCATTCAACGTTTCAAGCTCAACGCTTCCATTCAATTATACAAACTGCATTCATTGAATCATTGAATCTAACTACGATTATTCGGTTGTTTCAAGAGAACAAATGTAACTGTGAATACTACTGCACTCATTCATTCAATGAAACAGACTGCAAATGATGGTTCAATGACTGGAGTTTCTCTCATTCGTTCAAAACCACAAGCTTAACGCATTGATTCTATCAAACAAATTGCACACATTTTGTTGAATTCAATGAACACTGCTACTCTCTTTCTCTCAATGTCACAAGATTCACACATTGTCTCAACCAAACTGTTCACATTCACTCCATGAACCAAACTGTACGTGTTAATTCAATCACAGAGATTCTCTCATTCTTTCAAAGTTTCAACCTCAACGCTTCCATTCAATTATACAAACTGCATTCATTGAATCATTGAATCTAACTACGATTATTCGGTTGTTTCAATAGAATAAGTGTAACTGTGAATCCTACTGCACTCATTCATTCAATGAAACAGACTGCATGTGATGATTCAATGACTGGAGTTTCTCTCATTCGTTCAAAGCCACAAGCTTAATGCATTGATTCAATCAAACAAGCTGCACACATTTAGTCCATGAAACAAAGTGCACCCGTTCATTCAAAGAGTAGAGCTCTTCTCTATCATTCAATGCCTCGTGCTTAACGCTTTATTTCAATGAAACAACCTTAATTCATTCATTCATTGATTCATATTTCAATCTTTGATTGAAAGAAACAATCGTAATTCATTGATTTAATGGTAGAAAATTCACTCACTTGTGGATTTAACTGCATTCATGTAATTAATGAATCGAACTGCAAACATTCATTCAATGAGGAACACTGCAAGTCCTATTCCAATGAATCTAGCTTTTGCCATTCATTCAATGAAAGAAACTGCACGCGTTCATTAAATAATACAAACTGCATGGATTTATTAAATGAAACAGCCTTCTCGTGTAAATTCAATAAGTTAAGCTTTTCTTGTTTATTTAATGTCGCGAGCCAAACTCTTTCATTCAATGAAACCAACTGCATTGATTCAATCATTGAATCAAACTACAATCATTGAGTCAATGAATCAAACGGTATTAATGGATTCAATCAAACAAACTAAACTCATTTTCTTCGTGAATCAACTACACCAATTCATTCAATGAAATGCACTGTATGTCTTTATTAATAGAGTAGCGCTCCGGCCATTCATTCAATGCACGAGCAAAACGCATTCATTCAATGCAGCAAACTGCACTCATTTATTCAAAGATGCAGACCACTTCTTAATTCAATGAGTAGAGCTTTTCTTATTCATTCAATTGGTCAAGCTTAACGCTTTCATTCAATGAAACAAACTGCATTCATTGAAAAATTGAATCAAACTACAATCATTGATTCAATGAATCAAACCTTATTCCTTGCTGCAATGAAACAAACCGATCTCCCTTATTTAGTGAACCAAATTGCATACGTTCATTCAATGAACGAGGCTGCAATTGTCAAGTCAATGAGTAGAGCTACTCTCATTCATTCAATGGCACAGTCTCCCGCATTGTCTCTAACAATCTGCACACGTTCACTACATGAACCAATCTGCCCGTCTTAATTCAATAGGTATAGCTTCTCTCATTCATTCAATGTGTCAATCTCACCATTCTCAAAAAATGCAACAAACTGCATTCATTGAATCATTGAATCAAACTCTACTCGTTGATTCAGTCAATCAAACCTTATTCCTTGTTTCAATCGAACAAGTTAACTCACTCATTTAGTGAATCCTACTACACTCAATCAAACAGACGGCACATGATAATTCAATGACTAAGGTCTCTCATTCGTTCAATGCCACAAGCATAACGCATTGATTCAATTAAACATATTGCACACATTCAATTCATGAAGCAAACTGCATTTGTCAATTCAATTAATACAGCTAGTCATTCATTCAATGTCACAAGCTTCACATATTGTCTCATTCAGACTGCACACATTCACTCCACGAACCAAACTGCACGTCTTAATTCAATGAGTAAAGCTTCTCTCATTCATTCAATTGCGACAAGATTAACTCTGAAATTTAAAGAAACAAACGGTAATGATTGTTTCAATGAATCAAACGTTATTCAATGCTTCAATGAAACAGATTTAACACGCTTATTAAGTGAATGAAACTGCCGTTTATTCAATGAAAGAGGCTGCGGTTGTCAATTCAAAGAGTACAGATTCTCTCTTTCGTTCAATGCCTCAAGCTTAACGCATTGATTCTATCAAAACAATTGCACACATTTTGTTCATGAAGCAAACTGCATTTGTAAATTCAATGAATACAGCTACTCTCTTTCTCTCAAAGTCACAAGATTCACGCATTGTCTCAATCAAACTGTACACATGCACTCCATGAACCAAACTGTAACTGTTATTTCAATCAGTGAGATTCTCTCATTTATTCAACGTTTCAACCTCAACGCTTCCATTCGATTATACAGACTGCATTCATTGAATCATTGAATCTAACTACGATTATTCGGTTGTTTCAATAGAACAAATGTAACTCATTCATTCATTCAATGAAACAGACTGCATATGATGATTCAATGACTGGAGTTTCTCTCATTCGTTCAAAGCCACAAGCTTAATGCATTGATTCAATCAAACAAACTGCACACATTTAGTCCATGAAACAAACTGCACCCGTTCATTCAAAGAGTAGAGCTCTTCTCTATCATTCAATGCCTCGTGCTTAACGCTTTATTTCAATGAAACAACCATAATTCATTCATTCATTGATTCATATTTCAATCTTTGATTGAAAGAAACAATCGTAATTCATTGTTTTAATGGTAGAAAATTCACTCACTTGTGGATTTAACTGCATTCATGTAATTAATGAATCGAACTGCAAACATTCATTCAAAGAGGAACACTGCAAGTCCTATTCCAATGAATCTAGCTTTTGCCATTCATTCAATGAAAGAAACTGCACGCGTTCATTCAATAATACAAACCGCATGGATTTATTAAATGAAACAGCCTTCTCGTGTAAATTCAATAAGTTAAGCTTTTCTTGTTTATTTAATGTCGCGAGCCAAACTCTTTCATTCAATGAAACCAACTGCATTGATTCAATCATTGAATCAAACTACAATCATTGAGTCAATGAATCAAACGGTATTAATGGATTCAATCAAACAAACTTAACTCATTTACTTCGTGAATCAACTACACCAATTCATTCAATGAAATGCACTGTATGTCTTTCTTAAAAGAGTAGCGCTCCGGCCATTCATTCAATGCACGAGCAAAACGCATTCATTCAATGGAGCAAACTGCACTCATTTATTCAAAGATGGAGACCACGTCTTAATTCAAAGAGTAGAGCTTTTCTTATTCATTCAATGGGTCAAGCTTAACGCTTTCATTCAATGAAACAAACTGCATTCATTCAAAAATTGAATCAAACCTTATTCCTTGCTACAATGAAACAAACCAATCTCCCTTATTTAGTGAACCAAACTGCATACGTTCATTCATTGAACGAGGCTGCACTTGTCAAATCAATGAGTAGAGCTACTCTCATTCATTCAATGGCACAAGTTTCCCGCATTGTCTCGAACAAACTGCACACGTTCACTACATGAACCAAACTGCCCGTCTTAATTCAATGAGGAGAGCTTCTCTCATTCATTCAATGTGTCTATCTCATCTTTTTCATTAAATGCAACAAACTGCATTTATTGAATCATTGAATCAAAATCTAATCATTGATTCAGTCAATCAAACCTTATTCCTTGTTTCAATCGAACAAGTTAACTCAATCATTTAGTGAATCCTACTACACTCTATCAAACAGACAGCACATGATAATTCAATGACTAAGGTACTCTCATTCATTCAATGCCTCAAGCTTAACGCATTGATTCTATCAAACAAATTGCACACATTTTGTTCATGAAGCAAACTGCATTTATCAATTCAATGAATACTGCTAGTCATTCATTCAATGTCACAAGCATCACATATTGTCTCAATCAGACTGCACACATTCACTCCATGAACCAAACTGCACGTCTTAATTCAATGAGTAAAAACTGCCGTTTATTCATTGAAAGAGGCTGCGGTTGTCAAATCAAAGAGTATAGATTCTCTCTTTCGTTCAATGCCTCAAGCTTAACGCATTGATTCTATCAAACAAATTGCACACATTTTGTTCATGAAGCAAACTGCATTTGTAAATTCAATGAATACAGCTACTCTCTTTCTCTCAAAGTCACAAGATTCACACATTGTCTCAATCAAACTGTACACGTGCACTCCATGAACCAAACTGTAACTGTTAATTCAATCATTCATTCAACGTTTCAAGCTCAACGCTTCCATTCAATTATACAAACTGCATTCATTGAATCATTGAATCTAACTACGATTATTCGGTTGTTTCAAGAGAACAAATGTAACTGTGAATACTACTGCACTCATTCATTCAATGAAACAGACTGCAAATGATGGTTCAATGACTGGAGTTTCTCTCATTCTTTCAAAACCACAAGCTTAACGCATTGATTCTATCAAACAAATTGCACACATTTTGTTGAATTCAATGAACACTGCTACTCTCTTTCTCTCAATGTCACAAGATTCACACATTGTCTCAACCAAACTGTTCACATTCACTCCATGAACCAAACTGTACGTGTTAATTCAATCACAGAGATTCTCTCATTCTTTCAAAGTTTCAACCTCAACGCTTCCATTCAATTATACAAACTGCATTCATTGAATCATTGAATCTAACTACGATTATTCGGTTGTTTCAATAGAATAAGTGTAACTGTGAATCCTACTGCACTCATTCATTCAATGAAACAGACTGCATGTGATGATTCAATGACTGGAGTTTCTCTCATTCGTTCAAAGCCACAAGCTTAATGCATTGATTCAATCAAACAAACTGCACACATTTAGTCCATGAAACAAAGTGCACCCGTTCATTCAAAGAGTAGAGCTCTTCTCTATCATTCAATGCCTCGTGCTTAACGCTTTATTTCAATGAAACAACCTTAATTCATTCATTCATTGATTCATATTTCAATCTTTGATTGAAAGAAACAATCGTAATTCATTGATTTAATGGTAGAAAATTCACTCACTTGTGGATTTAACTGCATTCATGTAATTAATGAATCGAACTGCAAACATTCATTCAATGAGGAACACTGCAAGTCCTATTCCAATGAATCTAGCTTTTGCCATTCATTCAATGAAAGAAACTGCACGCGTTCATTAAATAATACAAACTGCATGGATTTATTAAATGAAACAGCCTTCTCGTGTAAATTCAATAAGTTAAGCTTTTCTTGTTTATTTAATGTCGCGAGCCAAACTCTTTCATTCAATGAAACCAACTGCATTGATTCAATCATTGAATCAAACTACAATCATTGAGTCAATGAATCAAACGGTATTAATGGATTCAATCAAACAAACTAAACTCATTTTCTTCGCGAATCAACTACACCAATTCATTCAATGAAATGCACTGTATGTCTTTATTAATAGAGTAGCGCTCCGGCCATTCATTCAATGCACGAGCAAAACGCATTCATTCAATGCAGCAAACTGCACTCATTTATTCAAAGATGCAGACCACTTCTTAATTCAATGAGTAGAGCTTTTCTTATTCATTCAATTGGTCAAGCTTAACGCTTTCATTCAATGAAACAAACTGCATTCATTGAAAAATTAAATCAAACTACAATCATTGATTCAATGAATCAAACCTTATTCCTTGCTGCAATGAAACAAACCGATCTACCTTAATTAGTGAACCAAATTGCATACGTTCATTCAATGAACGAGTCTGCAATTGTGAATTCAATGAGTAGAGCTACTCTCATTCATTCAATGGCACAGTCTCCCGCATTGTCTCTAACAAACTGCACACGTTCACTACATGAACCAATCTGCCCGTCTTAATTCAATAGGTATAGCTTCTCTCATTCATTCAATGTGTCAATCTCACCATTCTCAAAAAATGCAACAAACTGCATTCATTGAATCATTGAATCAAACTCTACTCGTTGATTCAGTCAATCAAACCTTATTCCTTGTTTCAATCGAACAAGTTAACTCACTCATTTAGTGAATCCTACTACACTCAATCAAACAGACAGCACATGATAATTCAATGACTAAGGTACTCTCATTCGTTCAATGCCACAAGCATAACGCATTGATTCAATTAAACATATTGCACATATTCAATTCATGAAGCAAACTGCATTTGTCAATTCAATTAATACAGCTAGTCATTCATTCAATGTCACGGGCTTCACATATTGTCTCATTCAGACTGCACACATTCACTCCATGAACCAAACTGCACGTCTTAATTCAATGAGTAAAGCTTCTCTCATTCATTCAATTGCGACAAGATTAACTCTGAAATTTAAAGAAACAAACGGCATTGTTGATTGATTGAATCAAACTGTAATGATTGTTTCAATGAATCAAACGTTATTCAATGTTTCAATGAAACAAACTTAACACGCTTATTAAGTGAATGAAACTGCCGTTTATTCAATGAAAGAGGCTGCGGTTGTCAATTCAAAGAGTACAGATTCTCTCTTTCGTTCAATGCCTCAAGCTTAACGCATTGATTCTATCAAACAAATTGCACACATTTTGTTCATGAAGCAAACTGCATTTGTAAATTCAATGAATATAGCTACTCTCTTTCTCTCAAAGTCACAAGATTCACGCATTGTCTCTATCAAACTGTACACATGCACTTCATGAACCAAACTGTAACTGTTATTTCAATTAGGAGAGATTCTCTCATTTATTCAACGTTTCAACCTCAACGCTTCCATTCAATTATACAGACTGCATTCATTGAATCGTTGAATCTAACTACGATTATTCGGTTGTTTCAATAGAACAAATGTAACTGTGAATCCTACTGCACTCATTCATTCAATGAAACAGACTGCATATGATGATTCAATGACTGGAGTTTCTCTCATTCGTTCAAAGCCACAAGCTTAATGCATTGATTCAATCAAACAAACTGCACACATTTAGTCCATGAAACAAAGTGCACCCGTTCATTCAAAGAGTAGAGCTCTTCTCTATCATTCAATGCCTCGTGCTTAACGCATTATTTCAATGAAACAACCTTAATTCATTCATTCATTGATTCATATTTCAATCTTTGATTGAAAGAAACAATCGTAATTCATTGATTTAATGGTAGAAAATTCACTCACTTGTGGATTTAACTGCATTCATGTAATTAATGAATCGAACTGCAAACATTCATTCAAAGAGGAACACTGCAAGTCCTATTCCAATGAATCTAGCTTTTGCCATTCATTCAATGAAAGAAACTGCACGCGTTCATTCAATAATACAAACTGCATGGATTTATTAAATGAAACAGCCTTCTCGTGTAAATTCAATAAGTTAAGCTTTTCTTGTTTATTTAATGTCGCGAGCCAAACTCTTTCATTCAATGAAACCAACTGCATTGATTCAATCATTGAATCAAACTACAATCATTGAGTCAATGAATCAAACGGTATTAATGGATTCAATCAAACAAACTTAACTCATTTACTTCGTGAATCAACTACACCAATTCATTCAATGAAATGCACTGTATGTCTTTCTTAAAAGAGTAGCGCTCCGGCCATTCATTCAATGCACGAGCAAAACGCATTCATTCAATGGAGCAAACTGCACTCATTTATTCAAAGATGGAGACCACGTCTTAATTCAAAGAGTAGAGCTTTTCTTATTCATTCAATGGGTCAAGCTTAACGCTTTCATTCAATGAAACAAACTGCATTCATTCAAAAATTGAATCAAACCTTATTCCTTGCTGCAATGAAACAAACCAATCTCCCTTATTTAGTGAACCAAACTGCATACGTTCATTCAATGAACGATGCTGCACTTGTCAAATCAATGAGTAGAGCTACTCTCATTCATTCAATGGCACAAGTTTCCCGCATTGTCTCTAACAAACTGCACACGTTCACTACATGAACCAAACTGCCCGTTTTAATTCAATGAGGAGAGCTTCTCTCATTCATTCAATGTGTCAATCTCACCTTTTTCATTAAATGCAACAAACTGCATTCATTGAATCATTGAATCAAAATCTAATCATTGATTCAGTCAATCAAACCTTATTCCTTGTGTCAATCGAACAAG
This sequence comes from Chiloscyllium plagiosum, assembly GCF_037043375.1. Taxonomy (NCBI): domain Eukaryota; kingdom Metazoa; phylum Chordata; class Chondrichthyes; order Orectolobiformes; family Hemiscylliidae; genus Chiloscyllium; species Chiloscyllium plagiosum. The sequence continues at coordinate 56,774,302 of NW_028270168.1, forward strand.
TTAACTCAATCATTTAGTGAATCCTACTACACTCTATCAAACAGACAGCACATGATAATTCAATGACTAAGGTACTCTCATTCGTTCAATGCCACAAGCCTAACGCGATGATTCAATTAAACATATTGCCCACATTTAATGCATGAAGCAAACTGCATTTGTCAATTCAATGAATACAGCTAGTCATTCATTCAATGTCACAAGCTTCACATATTGTCTCAATCAGACTGCACACATTCACTCCATGAACAAAACTGCACGTCTTAATTCAATGAGTAAAGCTTCTCTCATTCATTCAATTGGGTCAAGCTTAACTCTTAAATTTAAAGAAACAAACTGCATTGTTAATTGATTGAATCAAACTGTAATGATTGTTTCAATGAATCAAACGTTATTCAGTGTTTCAATGAAACAAACTTAACACGCTTATTTAGTGAATGAAACTGCCGTTTATTCAATGAAAGAGGCTGCGGTTGTCAATTCAAAGAGTAGCGATTCTCTCTTTCGTTCAATGCCTCAAGCTTAACGCATTGATTCTATCAAACAAATTGCAAACATTTTGTTCATGAAGCAAACTGCATTTATCAATTCAATGAATACTGCTAGTCATTAATTCAATGTCACAAGCTTCACATATTGTCTCAATCAGACTGCACACATTCACTCCATGAACCAAACTGCACGTCTTAATTCAATGAGTAAAGCTTCTCTCATTCATTCAATTGGGTCAAGTTTAACTCATTCATTTAAAGAAACAAACTGCATTGTTGATTGATTGAATAAAACTGTAATGATTGTTTCAATGAATCAAACGTTATTCAATGTTTCAATGAAACAAACTTAACACGCTTATTTAGTGAATGAAACTGCCGTTTATTCAATGAAAGAGGCTGCGATTGTCAATTCAAAGAGTCCAGATTCTCTCTTTCGTTCAATGGCTCAAGCTTAACGCATTGATTCTATCAAGCAAATTGCACACATTTTGCTCATGAAGCAAACTGCATTTGTCAATTCAATGAATACAGCTACTCTCTTTCTCTCAAAGTCACAAGATTCACACATTGTCTCAATCAAACTGTACACATGCTCTCCATGAACCAAACTGTAACTGTTAATTCAATCAGAGAGATTCTCTCATTTATTCAACGTTTCAACCTCAACGCTTCCATTCAATTATACAAACTGCATTCATTGAATCATTGAATCTAACTACGATTATTCGGTTGTTTCAATAGAACAAATGTAACTCATTCATTCATTCAATGAAACAGACTGCATATGATGATTCAATGACTGGAGTTTCTCTCATTCGTTCAAAGCCACAAGCTTAATGCATTGATTCAATCAAACAAACTGCACACATTTAGTCCATGAAACAAACTGCACCCGTTCATTCAAAGAGTAGAGCTCTTCTCTATCATTCAATGCCTCGTGCTTAACGCTTTATTTCAATGAAACAACCATAATTCATTCATTCATTGATTCATATTTCAATCTTTGATTGAAAGAAACAATCGTAATTCATTGATTTAATGGTAGAAAATTCACTCACTTGTGGATTTAACTGCATTCATGTAATTAATGAATCGAACTGCAAACATTCATTCAAAGAGGAACACTGCAAGTCCTATTCCAATGAATCTAGCTTTTGCCATTCATTCAATGAAAGAAACTGCACGCGTTCATTCAATAATACAAACCGCATGGATTTATTAAATGAAACAGCCTTCTCGTGTAAATTCAATAAGTTAAGCTTTTCTTGTTTATTTAATGTCGCGAGCCAAACTCTTTCATTCAATGAAACCAACTGCATTGATTCAATCATTGAATCAAACTACAATCATTGAGTCAATGAATCAAACGGTATTAATGGATTCAATCAAACAAACTTAACTCATTTACTTCGTGAATCAACTACACCAATTCATTCAATGAAATGCACTGTATGTCTTTCTTAAAAGAGTAGCGCTCCGGCCATTCATTCAATGCACGAGCAAAACGCATTCATTCAATGGAGCAAACTGCACTCATTTATTCAAAGATGGAGACCACGTCTTAATTCAAAGAGTAGAGCTTTTCTTATTCATTCAATGGGTCAAGCTTAACGCTTTCATTCAATGAAACAAACTGCATTCATTCAAAAATTGAATCAAACCTTATTCCTTGCTACAATGAAACAAACCAATCTCCCTTATTTAGTGAACCAAACTGCATACGTTCATTCAATGAACGAGGCTGCACTTGTCAAATCAATGAGTAGAGCTACTCTCATTCATTCAATGGCACAAGTTTCCCGCATTGTCTCGAACAAACTGCACACGTTCACTACATGAACCAAACTGCCCGTCTTAATTCAATGAGGAGAGCTTCTCTCATTCATTCAATGTGTCTATCTCATCTTTTCCATTAAATGCAACAAACTGCATTTATTGAATCATTGAATCAAAATCTAATCATTGATTCAGTCAATCAAACCTTATTCCTTGTTTCAATCGAACAAGTTAACTCAATCATTTAGTGAATCCTACTACACTCTATCAAACAGACAGCACATGATAATTCAATGACTAAGGTACTCTCATTCATTCAATGCCTCAAGCTTAACGCATTGATATTATCAAACAAATTGCACACATTTTGTTCATGAAGCAAACTGCATTTATCAATTCAATGAATACTGCTAGTCATTCATTCAATGTCACAAGCATCACATATTGTCTCAATCAGACTGCACACATTCACTCCATGAACCAAACTGCACGTCTTAATTCAATGAGTAAAAACTGCCGTTTATTCATTGAAAGAGGCTGCGGTTGTCAAATCAAAGAGTATAGATTTTCTCTTTCGTTCAATGCCTCAAGCTTAACGCATTGATTCTATCAAACAAATTGCACACATTTTGTTCATGAAGCAAACTGCATTTGTAAATTCAATGAATACAGCTACTCTCTTTCTCTCAAAGTCACAAGATTCACACATTGTCTCAATCAAACTGTACACGTGCACTCCATGAACCAAACTGTAACTGTTAATTCAATCATTCATTCAACGTTTCAAGCTCAACGCTTCCATTCAATTATACAAACTGCATTCATTGAATCATTGAATCTAACTACGATTATTCGGTTGTTTCAAGAGAACAAATGTAACTGTGAATACTACTGCACTCATTCATTCAATGAAACAGACTGCAAATGATGGTTCAATGACTGGAGTTTCTCTCATTCTTTCAAAACCACAAGCTTAACGCATTGATTCTATCAAACAAATTGCACACATTTTGTTGAATTCAATGAACACTGCTACTCTCTTTCTCTCAATGTCACAAGATTCACACATTGTCTCAACCAAACTGTTCACATTCACTCCATGAACCAAACTGTACGTGTTAATTCAATCACAGAGATTCTCTCATTCTTTCAAAGTTTCAACCTCAACGCTTCCATTCAATTATACAAACTGCATTCATTGAATCATTGAATCTAACTACGATTATTCGGTTGTTTCAATAGAATAAGTGTAACTGTGAATCCTACTGCACTCATTCATTCAATGAAACAGACTGCATGTGATGATTCAATGACTGGAGTTTCTCTCATTCGTTCAAAGCCACAAGCTTAATGCATTGATTCAATCAAACAAACTGCACACATTTAGTCCATGAAACAAAGTGCACCCGTTCATTCAAAGAGTAGAGCTCTTCTCTATCATTCAATGCCTCGTGCTTAACGCTTTATTTCAATGAAACAACCTTAATTCATTCATTCATTGATTCATATTTCAATCTTTGATTGAAAGAAACAATCGTAATTCATTGATTTAATGGTAGAAAATTCACTCACTTGTGGATTTAACTGCATTCATGTAATTAATGAATCGAACTGCAAACATTCATTCAATGAGGAACACTGCAAGTCCTATTCCAATGAATCTAGCTTTTGCCATTCATTCAATGAAAGAAACTGCACGCGTTCATTAAATAATACAAACTGCATGGATTTATTAAATGAAACAGCCTTCTCGTGTAAATTCAATAAGTTAAGCTTTTCTTGTTTATTTAATGTCGCGAGCCAAACTCTTTCATTCAATGAAACCAACTGCATTGATTCAATCATTGAATCAAACTACAATCATTGAGTCAATGAATCAAACGGTATTAATGGATTCAATCAAACAAACTAAACTCATTTTCTTCGTGAATCAACTACACCAATTCATTCAATGAAATGCACTGTATGTCTTTATTAATAGAGTAGCGCTCCGGCCATTCATTCAATGCACGAGCAAAACGCATTCATTCAATGCAGCAAACTGCACTCATTTATTCAAAGATGCAGACCACTTCTTAATTCAATGAGTAGAGCTTTTCTTATTCATTCAATTGGTCAAGCTTAACGCTTTCATTCAATGAAACAAACTGCATTCATTGAAAAATTAAATCAAACTACAATCATTGATTCAATGAATCAAACCTTATTCCTTGCTGCAATGAAACAAACCGATCTCCCTTATTTAGTGAACCAAATTGCATACGTTCATTCAATGAACGAGGCTGCAATTGTCAATTCAATGAGTAGAGCTACTCTCATTCATTCAATGGCACAGTCTCCCGCATTGTCTCTAACAAACTGCACACGTTCACTACATGAACCAATCTGCCCGTCTTAATTCAATAGGTATAGCTTCTCTCATTCATTCAATGTGTCAATCTCACCATTCTCAAAAAATGCAACAAACTGCATTCATTGAATCATTGAATCAAACTCTACTCGTTGATTCAGTCAATCAAACCTTATTCCTTGTGTCAATCGAACAAGTTAACTCACTCATTTAGTGAATCCTACTACACTCAATCAAACAGACAGCACATGATAATTCAATGACTAAGGTACTCTCATTCGTTCAATGCTACAAGCATAACGCATTGATTCAATTAAACATATTGCACACATTCAATTCATGAAGCAAACTGCATTTGTCAATTCAATTAATACAGCTAGTCATTCATTCAATGTCACAAGCTTCACATATTGTCTCATTCAGACTGCACACATTCACTCCATGAACCAAACTGCACGTCTTAATTCAATGAGTAAAGCTTCTCTCATTCATTCAATTGCGACAAGATTAACTCTGAAATTTAAAGAACCAAACGGCATTGTTGATTGATTGAATCAAACTGTAATGATTGTTGCAATGAATCAAACGTTATTCAATGTTTCAATGAAACAAATTTAACACGCTTATTAAGTGAATGAAACTGCCGTTTATTCAATGAAAGAGGCTGCGGTTGTCAATTCAAAGAGTACAGATTCTCTCTTTCGTTCAATGCCTCAAGCTTAACGCATTGATTCTATCAAAACAATTGCACACATTTTGTTCATGAAGCAAACTGCATTTGTAAATTCAATGAATACAGCTACTCTCTTTCTCTCAAAGTCACAAGATTCACGCATTGTCTCAATCAAACTGTACACATGCACTCCATGAACCAAACTGTAACTGTTATTTCAATCAGTGAGATTCTCTCATTTATTCAACGTTTCAACCTCAACGCTTCCATTCAATTATACAGACTGCATTCATTGAATCATTGAATCTAACTACGATTATTCGGTTGTTTTAATAGAACAAATGTAACTGTGAATCCTACTTCACTCATTCATTCAATGAAACAGACTGCATATGATGATTCAATGACTGGAGTTTCTCTCATTCGTTCAAAGCCACAAGCTTAACGCATTGATTCAATCAAACAAACTGCACACATTTAGTCCATGAAACAAAGTGCACCCGTTCATTCAAAGAGTAGAGCTCTTCTCTATCATTCAATGCCTCGTGCTTAACGCTTTATTTCAATGAAACAACCTTAATTCATTCATTCATTGATTCATATTTCAATCTTTGATTGAAAGAAACAATCGTAATTCATTGATTTAATGGTAGAAAATTCACTCACTTGTGGATTTAACTGCATTCATGTAATTAATGAATCGAACTGCAAACATTCATTCAAAGAGGAACACTGCAAGTCCTATTCCAATGAATCTAGCTTTTGCCATTCATTCAATGAAAGAAACTGCACGCGTTCATTCAATAATACAGACCGCATGGATTTATTAAATGAAACAGCCTTCTCGTGTAAATTCAATAAGTTAAGCTTTTCTTGTTTATTTAATGTCGCGAGCCAAACTCTTTCATTCAATGAAACCAACTGCATTGATTCAATCATTGAATCAAACTACAATCATTGAGTCAATGAATCAAACGGTATTAATGGATTCAATCAAACAAACTTAACTCATTTACTTCGTGAATCAACTACACCAATTCATTCAATGAAATGCACTGTATGTCTTTCTTAAAAGAGTAGCGCTCCGGCCATTCATTCAATGCACGAGCAAAACGCATTCATTCAATGGAGCAAACTGCACTCATTTATTCAAAGATGGAGACCACGTCTTAATTCAAAGAGTAGAGCTTTTCTTATTCATTCAATGGGTCAAGCTTAACGCTTTCATTCAATGAAACAAACTGCATTCATTCAAAAATTGAATCAAACCTTATTCCTTGCTACAATGAAACAAACCAATCTCCCTTATTTAGTGAACCAAACTGCATACGTTCATTCAATGAACGAGGCTGCACTTGTCAAATCAATGAGTAGAGCTACTCTCATTCATTCAATGGCACAAGTTTCCCGCATTGTCTCTAACAAACTGCACACGTTCACTACATGAACCAAACTGCCCGTCTTAATACAATGAGGAGAGCTTCTCTCATTCATTCAATGTGTCAATCTCACCTTTTTCATTAAATGCAACAAACTGCATTCATTGAATCATTGAATCAAAATCTAATCATTGATTCAGTCAATCAAACCTTATTCCTTGTTTCAATCGAACAAGTTAACTCAATCATTTAGTGAATCCTACTACACTCTATCAAACAGACAGCACATGATAATTCAATGACTCAGGTACTCTCATTCATTCAATGCCTCAAGCTTAACGCATTGATTCTATCAAACAAATTGCACACATTTTGTTCATGAAGCAAACTGCATTTATCAATTCAATGAATACTGCTAGTCATTCATTCAATGTCACAAGCATCACATATTGTCTCAATCAGACTGCACACATTCACTCCATGAACCAAACTGCACGTCTTAATTCAATGAGTAAAAACTGCCGTTTATTCATTGAAAGAGGCTTCGGTTGTCAAATCAAAGAGTATAGATTCTCTCTTTCGTTCAATGCCTCAAGCTTAACGCATTGATTCTATCAAACAAATTGCACACATTTTGTTCATGAAGCAAACTGCATTTGTAAATTCAATGAATACAGCTACTCTCTTTCTCTCAAAGTCACAAGATTCACACATTGTCTCAATCAAACTGTACACGTGCACTCCATGAACCAAACTGTAACTGTTAATTCAATCATTCATTCAACGTTTCAAGCTCAACGCTTCCATTCAATTATACAAACTGCATTCATTGAATCATTGAATCTAACTACGATTATTCGGTTGTTTCAAGAGAACAAATGTAACTGTGAATACTACTGCACTCATTCATTCAATGAAACAGACTGCAAATGATGGTTCAATGACTGGAGTTTCTCTCATTCTTTCAAAACCACAAGCTTAACGCATTGATTCTATCAAACAAATTGCACACATTTTGTTGAATTCAATGAACACTGCTACTCTCTTTCTCTCAATGTCACAAGATTCACACATTGTCTCAACCAAACTGTTCACATTCACTCCATGAACCAAACTGTACGTGTTCATTCAATCACAGAGATTCTCTCATTCTTTCAAAGTTTCAACCTCAACGCTTCCATTCAATTATACAAACTGCATTCATTGAATCATTGAATCTAACTACGATTATTCGGTTGTTTCAATAGAATAAGTGTAACTGTGAATCCTACTGCACTCATTCATTCAATGAAACAGACTGCATGTGATGATTCAATGACTGGAGTTTCTCTCATTCGTTCAAAGCCACAAGCTTAATGCATTGATTCAATCAAACAAACTGCACACATTTAGTCCATGAAACAAAGTGCACCCGTTCATTCAAAGAGTAGAGCTCTTCTCTATCATTCAATGCCTCGTGCTTAACGCTTTATTTCAATGAAACAACCTTAATTCATTCATTCATTGATTCATATTTCAATCTTTGATTGAAAGAAACAATCGTAATTCATTGATTTAATGGTAGAAAATTCACTCACTTGTGGATTTAACTGCATTCATGTAATTAATGAATCGAACTGCAAACATTCATTCAATGAGGAACACTGCAAGTCCTATTCCAATGAATCTAGCTTTTGCCATTCATTCAATGAAAGAAACTGCACGCGTTCATTAAATAATACAAACTGCATGGATTTATTAAATGAAACAGCCTTCTCGTGTAAATTCAATAAGTTAAGCTTTTCTTGTTTATTTAATGTCGCGAGCCAAACTCTTTCATTCAATGAAACCAACTGCATTGATTCAATCATTGAATCAAACTACAATCATTGAGTCAATGAATCAAACGGTATTAATGGATTCAATCAAACAAACTAAACTCATTTTCTTCGTGAATCAACTACACCAATTCATTCAATGAAATGCACTGTATGTCTTTATTAATAGAGTAGCGCTCCGGCCATTCATTCAATGCACGAGCAAAACGCATTCATTCAATGCAGCAAACTGCACTAATTTATTCAAAGATGCAGACCACTTCTTAATTCAATGAGTAGAGCTTTTCTTATTCATTCAATTGGTCAAGCTTAACGCTTTCATTCAATGAAACAAACTGCATTCATTGAAAAATTAAATCAAACTACAATCATTGATTCAATGAATCAAACCTTATTCCTTGCTGCAATGAAACAAACCGATCTACCTTAATTAGTGAACCAAATTGCATACGTTCATTCAATGAACGAGTCTGCAATTGTGAATTCAATGAGTAGAGGTACTCTCATTCATTCAATGGCACAGTCTCCCGCATTGTCTCTAACAAACTGCACACGTTCACTACATGAACCAATCTGCCCGTCTTAATTCAATAGGTATAGCTTCTCTCATTCATTCAATGTGTCAATCTCACCATTCTCAAAAAATGCAACAAACTGCATTCATTGAATCATTGAATCAAACTCTACTCGTTGATTCAGTCAATCAAACCTTATTCCTTGTTTCAATCGAACAAGTTAACTCACTCATTTAGTGAATCCTACTACACTCAATCAAACAGACAGCACATGATAATTCAATGACTAAGGTACTCTCATTCGTTCAATGCCACAAGCATAACGCATTGATTCAATTAAACATATTGCACATATTCAATTCATGAAGCAAACTGCATTTGTCAATTCAATTAATACAGCTAGTCATTCATTCAATGTCACGGGCTTCACATATTGTCTCATTCAGACTGCACACATTCACTCCATGAACCAAACTGCACGTCTTAATTCAATGAGTAAAGCTTCTCTCATTCATTCAATTGCGACAAGATTAACTCTGAAATTTAAAGAAACAAACGGCATTGTTGATTGATTGAATCAAACTGTAATGATTGTTTCAATGAATCAAACGTTATTCAATGTTTCAATGAAACAAACTTAACACGCTTATTAAGTGAATGAAACTGCCGTTTATTCAATGAAAGAGGCTGCGGTTGTCAATTCAAAGAGTACAGATTCTCTCTTTCGTTCAATGCCTCAAGCTTAACGCATTGATTCTATCAAACAAATTGCACACATTTTGTTCATGAAGCAAACTGCATTTGTAAATTCAATGAATATAGCTACTCTCTTTCTCTCAAAGTCACAAGATTCACGCATTGTCTCTATCAAACTGTACACATGCACTTCATGAACCAAACTGTAACTGTTATTTCAATTAGGAGAGATTCTCTCATTTATTCAACGTTTCAACCTCAACGCTTCCATTCAATTATACAGACTGCATTCATTGAATCGTTGAATCTAACTACGATTATTCGGTTGTTTCAATAGAACAAATGTAACTGTGAATCCTACTGCACTCATTCATTCAATGAAACAGACTGCATATGATGATTCAATGACTGGAGTTTCTCTCATTCGTTCAAAGCCACAAGCTTAATGCATTGATTCAATCAAACAAACTGCACACATTTAGTCCATGAAACAAAGTGCACCCGTTCATTCAAAGAGTAGAGCTCTTCTCTATCATTCAATGCCTCGTGCTTAACGCTTTATTTCAATGAAACAACCTTAATTCATTCATTCATTGATTCATATTTCAATCTTTGATTGAAAGAAACAATCGTAATTCATTGATTTAATGGTAGAAAATTCACTCACTTGTGGATTTAACTGCATTCATGTAATTAATGAATCGAACTGCAAACATTCATTCAAAGAGGAACACTGCAAGTCCTATTCCAATGAATCTAGCTTTTGCCATTCATTCAATGAAAGAAACTGCACGCGTTCATTCAATAATACAAACTGCATGGATTTATTAAATGAAACAGCCTTCTCGTGTAAATTCAATAAGTTAAGCTTTTCTTGTTTATTTAATGTCGCGAGCCAAACTCTTTCATTCAATGAAACCAACTGCATTGATTCAATCATTGAATCAAACTACAATCATTGAGTCAATGAATCAAACGGTATTAATGGATTCAATCAAACAAACTTAACTCATTTACTTCGTGAATCAACTACACCAATTCATTCAATGAAATGCACTGTATGTCTTTCTTAAAAGAGTAGCGCTCCGGCCATTCATTCAATGCACGAGCAAAACGCATTCATTCAATGGAGCAAACTGCACTCATTTATTCAAAGATGGAGACCACGTCTTAATTCAAAGAGTAGAGCTTTTCTTATTCATTCAATGGGTCAAGCTTAACGCTTTCATTCAATGAAACAAACTGCATTCATTCAAAAATTGAATCAAACCTTATTCCTTGCTGCAATGAAACAAACCAATCTCCCTTATTTAGTGAACCAAACTGCATACGTTCATTCAATGAACGAGGCTGCACTTGTCAAATCAATGAGTAGAGCTACTCTCATTCATTCAATGGCACAAGTTTCCCGCATTGTCTCTAACAAACTGCACACGTTCACTACATGAACCAAACTGCCCGTCTTAATTCAATGAGGAGAGCTTCTCTCATTCATTCAATGTGTCAATCTCACCTTTTTCATTAAATGCAACAAACTGCATTCATTGAATCATTGAATCAAAATCTAATCATTGATTCAGTCAATCAAACCTTATTCCTTGTGTCAATCGAACAAGTTAACTCAATCATTTAGTGAATCCTACTACACTCTATCAAACAGACAGCACATGATAATTCAATGACTAAGGTACTCTCATTCGTTCAATGCCACAAGCCTAACGCGATGATTCAATTAAACATATTGCCCACATTTAATGCATGAAGCAAACTGCATTTGTCAATTCAATGAATACAGCTAGTCATTCATTCAATGTCACAAGCTTCACATATTGTCTCAATCAGACTGCACACATTCACTCCATGAACAAAACTGCACGTCTTAATTCAATGAGTAAAGCTTCTCTCATTCATTCAATTGGGTCAAGCTTAACTCTTAAATTTAAAGAAACAAACTGCATTGTTAATTGATTGAATCAAACTGTAATGATTGTTTCAATGAATCAAACGTTATTCAGTGTTTCAATGAAACAAACTTAACACGCTTATTAAGTGAATGAAACTGCCGTTTATTCAATGAAAGAGGCTGCGGTTGTCAATTCAAAGAGTAGCGATTCTCTCTTTCGTTCAATGCCTCAAGCTTAACGCATTGATTCTATCAAACAAATTGCAAACATTTTGTTCATGAAGCAAACTGCATTTATCAATTCAATGAATACTGCTAGTCATTAATTCAATGTCACAAGCTTCACATATTGTCTCAATCAGACTGCACACTTTCACTCCATGAACCAAACTGCACGTCTTAATTCAATGAGTAAAGCTTCTCTCATTCATTCAATTGGGTCAAGTTTAACTCATTCATTTAAAGAAACAAACTGCATTGTTGATTGATTGAATAAAACTGTAATGATTGTTTCAATGAATCAAACGTTATTCAATGTTTCAATGAAACAAACTTAACACGCTTATTTAGTGAATGAAACTGCCGTTTATTCAATGAAAGAGGCTGCGATTGTCAATTCAAAGAGTACAGATTCTCTCTTTCGTTCAATGGCTCAAGCTTAACGCATTGATTCTATCAAGCAAATTGCACACATTTTGCTCATGAAGCAAACTGCATTTGTCAATTCAATGAATACAGCTACTCTCTTTCTCTCAAAGTCACAAGATTCACACATTGTCTCAATCAAACTGTACACATGCTCTCCATGAACCAAACTGTAACTGTTAATTCAATCAGAGAGATTCTCTCATTTATTCAACGTTTCAACCTCAACGCTTCCATTCAATTATACAAACTGCATTCATTGAATCATTGAATCTAACTACGATTATTCGGTTGTTCCAAGAGAAAAACTGTAACTGTGAATACTACTGCACTCATTCATTCAATGAAACAGACTGCAAATGATGGTTCAATGACTGGAGTTTCTCTCATTCGTTCAAAACCACAACCTTAACGCATTGATTCAATCAAACAAATTGCACACATTTTGTTGTATTCAATGAACACTGCTACTCTCTTTCTCTCAATGTCACAAGATTCACACATTGTCTCAACCAAACTGTACACATTCACTCCATGAACCAAACTGTACGTGTTCATTCAATCACAGAGATTCTCTCATTCTTTCAACGTTTCAAGCTCAACGCTTCCATTCAATTATACAAACTGCATTCATTGAATCATTGAATCTAACTACGATTATTCGGTTGTTTCAATAGAACAAATGTAACTGTGAATCCTACTTCACTCATTCATTCAATGAAACAGACTGCATATGATGATTCAATGACTGGAGTTTCTCTCATTCGTTCAAAGCCACAAGCTTAATGCATTGATTCAATCAAACACACTGCACACATTTAGTCCATGAAACAAAGTGCACCCGTTCATTCAAAGAGTAGAGCTCTTCTCTATCATTCAATGCCTCGTGCTTATCGCTTTACTTCAATGAAACAACCTTAATTCATTCATTCATTGATTCATATTTCAATCTTTGATTGAAAGCAACAATCGTAATTCATTGATTTAATGGTAGAAAATTCTCTCACTTCATTCATGTAATTAATGAATCGAACTGCAAACATTCATTCAATGAGGAACACTGCAAGTCCTATTCCAATGAATCTAGCTTTTGCCATTCATTCAATGAAAGAAACTGCACGCGTTAATACAATGACACAAACTGAATGCATTTATAAAATGAAACAGACTGCATGTGTAAATTCAATAAGTAAAGCTTTTCTTGTTTATTCAATGTCGTGAGCCAAACTCCTTCATTCAATGAAACCAACTGCATTGATTCAATCATTCAATCATTGAATCAAACTACACCCATTCATTCAATGAAATGCACTATATGTCTTTATAAAAAGAGTAGCGCTCCGGCCATTCATTCAATGCACGAGCAAAACGAATTCATCCAATGGAGCAAACTGCACTCATATATTCAAAGATGCAGACCACGTCTTAATTCAAAGAGTAGAGGTTTTCTCATTCATTCAATGGGTCAAGCTTAACGCTTTGATTCAAAGAAACAAACTGCATTCATTGAAAAATTGAATCAAACTACAATCATTGATTCAATGAATCAAACCTTATTCCTTGCTGCAATGAAATAAACCGATCTCCCTTATTTAGTGAAACAAACTGCATACGTTCATTCAATGAACGAGGCTGCACTTGTCAATTCAATGAGTAGAGCTACTCTCATTCATTCAATGGCACAAGTCTCCCGCATTGTCTCTAACAAACTGCACACGTTCACTACATGAACCAATCTGCCCGTCTTAATTCAATGAGTATAGCTTCTCTCATTCATTCAATGTGTCAATCTCACCATTCTCAAAAAATGCAACAAACTGCATTCATTGAATCATTGAATCAAACTCTACTCGTTGATTCAGTCAATTAAACCTTATTCCTTGTTTCAATCGAACAAGTTAACTCACTCATTTAGTGAATCCTACTACACTCTATCAAACCGACAGCACATGATAATTCAATGACTAAGGTACTCTCATTCGTTCAATGCCGCAAGCCTAACGCAATGATTCAATTAAACATATTGCACACATTTAATTCATGAAGCAAACTGCATTTGTCAATTCAATGAATACAGCTAGTCATTCATTCAATGTCACAAGCTTCACATATTGTCTCTAACAGACTGCACACATTCACTCCATGAACCAAACTGCACGTTGTAAATCAATGAGTAAAGCTTCTCTCATTCATTCAATTGGGTCAAGCTTAACTCTTAAATTTAAAGAAACAAACTGCATTCTTAATTGATTGAATCAAACTGTAATGATTGTTTCAATGAATCAAACGTTATTCAATGTTTCAATGAAACAAACTTAACACGCTTATTTAGTGAATGAAACTGCCGTTTATTCAATGAAAGAGGCTGCGGTTGTCAATTCAAAGAGTACAGATTCTCTCTTTCGTTCAATGCCTCAAGCTTAACGCATTGATTCTATCAAACAAATTGCACACATTTTGTTCATGAAGCAAACTGCATTTGTAAATTCAATGAATACAGCTACTGTCTTTCTCTCAAAGTCACAAGATTCACACATTGTCTCAATCAAACTGTACACATGCACTCCATGAACCAAACTGTAACTGTTAATTCAATCACAGAGATTCTCTCATTCATTCAACGTTTCAACCTCAACGCGTCCATTCAATTATACAAACTGCATTCTTTGAATCATTGAATCTAACTACGATTATTCGGTTGTTTCAAGAGAACAAATGTAACTGCACTCATTCATTCAATGAAACAGACTGCATATGATGATTCAATGACTGGAGTTTCTCTCATTCGTTCAAAGCCACAAGCTTAACGCATTGATTCAATCAAACAAACTGCACACATTTAGTTCATGAGACAAACTGCACCTGTTCATTCAATGAGTAGAGCTCTTATCTTTCATTCAATGCCTCGTGCTTAACGCTTTACTTCAATGAAAAAACCTGCATTCATTCATTCATTGATTCATATTTTAATCATTCATTGAAAGAAACAAACGCAATTCATTGATTTAATTGTAGAAATTTCACTCTCTCGTGGATTTAACTGCATTCATGCAATTAATGAATCGAACTGCAAACATTTATTCAATGAGGAACACTGCAAGTCCTATTCCAATGAATCTAGCTTTTGCCATTCATTCAATGAAAGAAACTGCACGCGTTAATACAATGATACAAACTGAGTGCATTTATAAAATGAAACAGACTGCATGTGTGAATTCAATAAGTAAAGCTTTTCTTGTTTATTCAATGTCGGGAGCGAAACTCCTTCATTCAATGAAACCAACTGCATTGAATCAATCATTGAATCAAACTGCAATCATTGAGTCAATGAATCAAACAATATTAATGGATTCAATCAAACAAACTTAACTCATTTACTTCGTGAATCAAACTACACCCATTCATTCAATGAAATGCACTGTATGTCTTTCTTAAAAGAGAAGCGCTCCGGCCATTCATTCAATGCACGAGCAAAACGAATTCATTGAATGGAGCAAACTGCACTCATTTATTCAAAGATGCAGACCACGTCTTAATTCAAAGAGTAGAGCTTTTCTCATTCATTCAATGGGTCAAGCTTAACGCTGTCATTCAAAGAAACAAACTGCATTCATTGAAAAATTGAATCAAACTACAATCATTGATTCAATGAATCAAACCTTATTCCTTGCTGCAATGAAACAAACCGATCTCCCTTATTTAGTGAACCAAACTGCATACGTTCATTCAATGAACGAGGCTGCACTTGTCAATTCAATGAGTCGAGCTCCTCTCATTCATTCAATGGCACAAGTCTCCCGCATTGTCTCTAACAAACTGCACACGTTCACTACATGAACCAAACTGCCCGTCTTAATTCAATGAGGAGAGCTTCTCTCATTCATTCAATGTGTCAATCTCACCGTTTTCATTAAATGCAGCAAACTGCATTCATTGAATCATTGAATCAAAATCTAATCATTGATTCAGTCAATCAAACCTTATTCCTTGTTTCAATCGAACAAGTTTCCTCACTTATTTAGTGAATCCTACTACACGCTATCAAACAGACAGCACATGATAATTCAATGACTAAGGTACTCTCATTCGTTCAAGGCCACAAGCCTAACGCATTGATTCAATTAAACATATTGCACACATTTAATTCATGAGGCAAACTGCATTTGTCAATTCAATGAATACAGCTAGTCATTCATTCAATGTCACAAGCTTCACATATTGTCTCAATCAGACTGCACACATTCACTCCATGAAACAAACTGCACGTCTTAATTCAATGAGTAAAGCTTCTCTCATTCATTCAATTGGGTCAACCTTAACTCTTAAATTTAAAGAAACAAACTGCATTGTTGATTGTTTGAATCAAACTGTAATGATTGTTCCAATGAATCAAACGTTATTCAATGTTTCAATGAAACAAACTTAACACGCTTATTAAGTGAATGAAACTGCCGTTTATTCAATGAAAGAGGTTGCGGTTGTCAATTCAAAGAGTACAGATTCACTCTTTCGTTCAATGCCTCAAGCTTAACGCATTGATTCAATCAAACAAATTACACACGTTTAGTTCATGAAACAAACTGGACGTGTTCATTCAATGAATAGAGCTCTTCTCTTTCATTCAATGCCTCGTGCTTAACGCTTTACTTCAATGAAACAACATGCATTCATTCATTATATGATTAATATTTTGATCATAGATTGAAAGAAACAAACGCAATTCATTGATTTAATTGTAGAAATTTCACTCACTTGTGGATTTAACTGCATTCATGCAATTAATGAATCGAACTGCAAACATTCATTCAATGAGGAACACTGCAAGTCCTATTCCAATGAATCTAGCTTTTGCCATTCATTCAATGAAAGAAACTGCACGCGTTAATACAATGATACAAACTGAATGCATTTATAAAATGAAACAGACTGCACGTGTAAATTCAATAAGTAAAGCTTTTCTTGTTTATTCAATGTCGCGAGCCAAACTCCTTCATTCAATGAAACCAACTGCATTGATTCAGTCATTGTATCAAACTGCAAACATTGAGTCAATGAATCAAACAATATTAATGGATTCAATCAAACAAACTTAACTCATTTACTTCGTGAATCAACTACACTAATTCATTCAATGAAATGCACTGTATGTCTTTCTTAAAAGAGTAGCGCTCCGGCCATTCATTCAATGCACGAGCAAAACGCATTCATTCAATGGAGCAAACTGCACTCATTTATTCAAAGATGGAGACCACGTCTTAATTCAAAGAGTAGAGCTTTTCTTATTCATTCAATGGGTCAAGCTTAACGCTTTCATTCAATGAAACAAACTGCATTCATTCAAAAATTGCATCAAACCTTATTCCTTGCTACAATGAAACAAACCAATCTCCCTTATTTAGTGAACCAAACTGCATACGTTCATTCATTGAACGAGGCTGCACTTGTTAAATCAATGAGTAGAGCTACTCTCATTCATTCAATGGCACACGTTTCCCGCATTGTCTCTAACAAACTGCACACGTTCACTACATGAACCAAACTGCCCGTCTTAATTCAATGAGGAGAGCTTCTCTCATTCATTCAATGTGTCAGTCTCACCTTTTTCATTAAATGCAACAAACTGCATTCATTGAATCATTGAATCAAAATCTAATCATTGATTCAGTCAATCAAACCTTGTGTCAATCGAACAAGTTAACTCAATCATTTAGTGAATCCTACTACACTCTAGCAAACAGACAGCACATGATAATTCAATGACTAAGGTACTCTCATTCGTTCAATGCCACAAGCCTAACGCAATGATTCAATTAAACATATTGCACACATTTAATTCATGAAGCAAATTGCATTTGTCAATTCAATGAATACAGTTAGTCATTCATTCAATGTCACAAGCTACACATATTGTCTCATTCAGACTGCACACATTCACTCCATGAACCAAACTGCACGTCTTAATTCAATGAGTAAAGCTTCTCTCATTCATTCAATTGGGTCAAGCTTAACTCTTAAATTTAAAGAAACAAACTGCATTCAATGTTTCAATGAAACAAAATTAACACGCTTATTTAGTGAATGAAACTGCCGTTTATTCAATGAAAGAGGCTGCAGTTGTCAATTCAAAGAGTAGAGATTCTCACTTTCGTTCAATGCCTCAAGCTTAACGCATTGATTCTATCAAACAAATTGCACACATTTTGTTCATGAAGCAAACTGCATTTGTAAATTCAATGAATACAGCTACTCTCTTTCTCTCAAAGTCACAAGATTCACACATTGTCTCAATCAAACTGTACACATGCACTCCATGAACCAAACTGTAACTGTTAATTCAATCACAGAGATTCTCTCATTCATTCAACATTTCAACCTCAACGCTTCCATTCAATTATACAAACTGCATTCATTGAATCATTGAATCTAACTACGATTATTCGGTTGTTTCAATAGAACAAATGTAACTGTGAATCCTCCTGCACTCATTCATTCAATGAAACAGACTGCATATGATGATTGAATGACTGGAGTTTCTCTCATTCGTTCAAAGCCACAAGCTTAACGCATTGATTCAATCAAACAAACTGCACACATTTAGTTCATGAAACAAACTGCAACTGTTCATTCAATGAGTAGAGCTCTTATCTTTCATTCAATGCCTCGTGCTTAACGCTTTGCTTCAATGAAAAAACCTGCATTCATTGATTCATATTTTAATCATTCATTGAAAGAAACAAACGCAATTCATTGATTTAATTGTAGAAATTTCACTCTCTCGTGGATTTAACTGCATTCATGCAATTAATGAATCGAACTGCAAACATTTATTCAATGAGGAACACTGCAAGTCCTATTCCAATGAATCTAGCTTTTGCCATTCATTCAATGAAAGAAACTGCACGCGTTAATACAATGATACAAACTGAGTGCATTTATAAAATGAAACAGACTGCATGTGTGAATTCAATAAGTAAAGCTTTTCTTGTTTATTCAATGTCGGGAGCGAAACTCCTTCATTCAATGAAACCAACTGCATTGAATCAATCATTGAATCAAACTGCAATCATTGAGTCAATGAATCAAACAATATTAATGGATTCAATCAAACAAACTTAACTCATTTACTTCGTGAATCAAACTACACCCATTCATTCAATGAAATGCACTGTATGTCTTTCTTAAAAGAGAAGCGCTCCGGCCATTCATTCAATGCACGAGCAAAACGAATTCATTGAATGGAGCAAACTGCACTCATTTATTCAAAGATGCAGACCACGTCTTAATTCAAAGAGTAGAGCTTTTCACATTCATTCAATGGGTCAAGCTTAACGCTTTCATTCAATGAAACAAACTGCATTCATTGAAAAATTGAATCAAACTACAATCATTGATTCAATGAATAAAACCTTATTCCTTGCTACAATGAAACAAACCGATCTCCCTTATTTAGTGAACTAAACTGCATTCGTTCATTCAATGCACCAGGCTGCACTTGTCAATTCAATGAGTAGAGCTACTCTCATTCATTCAAAGGCACAAGTCTCCCGCATTGTCTCTAACAAACTGCACACATTCACTACATGAACCAAACTGCCCATCTTAATTCAATGAGGAGAGCTTCTCTCATTCATTCAATGTGTCAATCTCACCGTTTTCATTAAATGCAGCAAACTGCATTCATTGAATCCTTGAATCAAAATCTAATCATTGATTCAGTCAATCAAACCTTATTCCATGTTTCAATCGAACAAGTTAACTCACTTATTTAGTGAATCCTAGTACACGCTATCAAACAGACAGCACATGATAATTCAATGACGAAGGTACTCTCATTCGTTCAAGGCAACAAGCCTAACGCATTGATTCAATTAAACATATTGCACACATTTAATTCATGAGGCAAACTGCATTTGTCAATTCAATCAATACAGCTAGTCATTCATTCAATGTCACAAGCTTCACATATTGTCTCAATCAGACTTCACACATTCACTCCATTAACCAAACTGCACGTCTTAATTCAATCAGTAAAGCTTCTCTCATTCATTCAATTGGGTCAACCTTAACTCTTAAATTTAAAGAAACAAACTGCATTCTTGATTGATTGAATCAAACTGTAATGATTGTTTCAATGAATCAAACGTTATTCAATGTTTCAATGAAACAAACTTAACACGCTTATTAAGTGAATGAAACTGCCGTTTATTCAATGAAAGAGGCTGCGGTTGTCAATTCAAAGAGTACAGATTCTCACTTTCGTTCAATGCCTCAAGCTTAACGCATTGATTCTATCAAACAAATTGCACACATTTTGTTCATGAAGAAAACTGCATTTGTAAATTCAATGAATACAGCTACTCTCTTTCTCTCAAAGTCACAAGATTCACACATTGTCTCAATCAAACTGTACACATGCACTCCATGAACCAAACCTTTACTGTTAATTCAATCAGAGAGATTCTCTCATTTATTCAACGTTTCAACCTCAACGCTTCCATTCAATTATACAAACTGCATTCATTGAATCATTGAATCTAACTACGATTATTCGGTTGTTTCAATAGAACAAATGTAACTGTGAATACTACTGCACTCATTCATTCAATGAAACAGACTGCATATGATGAATCAATGACTGGAGTTTCTCTCATTCGTTCAAAACCACAAGCTTAACGCATTGATTCAATCAAACAAATTACACACATTTAGTTCATGAAACAAACTGGACCTGTTCATTCAATGAATAGAGCTCTTCTCTTTCATTCAATGCCTCGTGCTTAACGCTTTACTTCAATGAAACAACATGCATTCATTCATTATATGATTATAGATTGAAAGAAACAAACGCAATTCATTGATTTAATTGTAGAAATTTCACTCTCTTGTGGATTTAACTGCATTCATGCAATTAATGAATCGAACTGCAAACATTCATTCAATGAGGAACACTGCAAGTCCTATTCCAATGAATCTAGTTTTTGCCATTCATTCAATGAAAGAAACTGCACGCGTTAATACAATGATACAAACTGAATGCATTTATAAAATGAAACAGACTGCACGTGTAAATTCAATAAGTAAAGCTTTTCTTGTTATTTCAATGTCGCGAGCCAAACTCTTTCATTCAATGAAACCAACTGCAATGATTCAATCATTGAGTCAATGAATCAAACAATATTAATGGATTCAATCAAACAAACTTAACTCATTTACTTCGTGAATCAACTACACCCATTCATTCAAGAAATGTACTGTATGTCTTTATTAAAAGAGTAGTGCTCCGGCCATTCATTCAATGCACGAGCAAAACGCATTCATTCAATGGAGCAAACTGCACTCATTTATTCAAAGATGCAGACCACTTCTTAATTCAATGAGTAGAGCTTTTCTCATTCATTCAATGGGTCAAGCTTAACGCTTTCATTCAATGAAACAAACTGCATTCATTGAAAAATTGAATCAAACTACAATCATTGATTCAATGAATAAAACCTTATTCCTTGCTACAATGAAACAAACCGATCTCCCTTATTTAGTGAACTAAACTGCATACGTTCATTCAATGCACCAGGCTGCACTTGTCAATTCAATGAGTAGAGCTACTCTCATTCATTCAATGGCACAGGTTTCCCGCATTGTCTCTAACAAACTGCACACGTTCACTACATGAACCAAACTGCCCGTCTTAATTCAATGAGGAGAGCTTTCCTCATTCATTCAATGGGTCAAGCTTAACGCTTTCATTCAATGAAACAAACTGCATTCATTGAAAAATTGAATCAAACTACAATCATTGATTCAATGAATAAAACCTTATTCCTTGTTACAATCAAACAAACCTATCTCTCTTATTTTGTGAACCAAACTGCATACGTTCATTCAATGAACGAGGCTGCACTTGTCAATTCAATGAGTAGAGCTACTGTCATTCATTCATTGGCACAAATCTCCCGCATTGTCTCTAACAAACTGCACACGTTCACTACATGAACCAAACTGCCCGTCTTAATTCAATGAGTATAGCTTCTCTCATTCATTCAATGTGTCAATCTCACCGTTTTCATTAAATGCAGCAAACTGCATTCATTGAATCAAAATCTAATCATTGATTCAGTCAATCAAACCTTATTCCTTGTTTCAATCGAACAAGTTAACTCACTTATTTAGTGAATCCTAGTACACGCAATCAAACAGACAGCACATGATAATTCAATGACTAAGGTACTCTCATTCGTTCAAGGCCACAAGCCTAACGCATTGATTCAATTAAACATATTGCACACATTTAATTCATGAGGCAAACTACATTTGTCAATTCAATGAATACAGCTAGTCATTCATTCAATGTCACAAGCTTCACATATTGTCTCATTCAGACTGCACACATTCACTCCATGAACCAAACTGCACGTCTTAATTCAATCAGTAAAGCTTCTCTCATTCATTCAATTGGGTCAACCTTAACTCTTAAATTTAAAGAAACAAACTGCATTCTTGATTGATTGAATCAAACTGTAATGATTGTTTCAATGAATCAAACGTTATTCAATGTTTCAATGAAACAAACTTAACACGCTTATTAAGTGAATGAAACTGCCGTTTATTCAATGAAAGAGGCTGCGGTTGTCAATTCAAAGAGTAGAGGTTCTCTCTTTCGTTCAATGCCTCAAGCTTAACGCATTGATTCTATCAAACAAATTGCACACATTTTGTTCATGAAGCAAACTGCATTTGTAAATTCAATGAATACAGCTACTCTCTTTCTCTCAATCTCACAAGATTCACACATTGTCTCAATCAAACTGTACACATGCACTCCATGAACCAAACTGTAAGTGTTAATTCAATCAGAGAGATTCTCTCATTCATTCAACGTTTCAAACTCAACGCTTCCATTCAATTATACAAACTGCATTCATTGTATCATTGAATCTAACTACGATTATTCGGTTGTTTCAATAGAACAAATGTAACTGTGAATCCTACTGCACTCATTCATTTAATGAAACAGACTGCATATGATGATTCAATGAAGGAGTTTCACTCATTCGTTCAAAGCTTAACGCATTGATTCAATCAAACAAACTGCACACATTTAGTCCATGAAACAAAGTGCACCCGTTCATTCAAAGAGTAGAGCTCTTCTCGATCATTCAATGCCTCGTGCTTAACGCTTTATTTCAATGAAACAACCTTAATTCATTCATTCATTGATTCATATTTCAATCTTTGATTGATAAAAACAGTCGTAATTTATTGATTTGATGGTCGAAATTTCACTCTCTTGTGGACGTAACAGCATTCATGCAATTAATGAAACAAACTGAAAACATTTATTCAATGAGGAACACTGCAAGTCCTATTCCAATGAATCTAGCTTTTGCCATTCATTCAATGAAAGAAACTGCACGAGTTCATTCAATAATACAAACTGCATGAATTTATTAAATGAAACAGACTGCACGTGTAAATTCAACGAGTAAAGCTTTTCTTCTTCATTCAATGTCTCGAGCTTAGCACTTCCATTCAATGAAACCAACTGCATTGAATCAATCATTGAATCAAACTGCAATCATTGAGTCAATGAATCAAACAGTATTAATGGATTAAATCAAACAAACTTAACTCATTTACTTCGTGAATCAAACTGCACCCATTCATTCAATGAAATGCACTGTATGTCTTTATTAAAAGAGTAGCGCTCCGGCCATTCATTCAATGCACGAGCAAAACGCATTCATTCAATGGAGCAAACTGCACTCATATATTCAAAGATGCAGACCACGTCTTAATTCAATGAGTAGAGCTTTTCTCATTCATTCAATGGGTCAAGCTTAACGCTTTCATTCAATGAAACAAACTGCATTCATTGAAAAATTGAATCAAACTACAATCATTGATTCAATGAATAAAACCTTATTCCTTGTTACAATCAAACAAACCTATCTCCCTTATTTAGTGAACCAAACTGCATACGTTCATTCAATGAACGAGGCTGCACTTGTCAATTCAATGAGTAGAGCTACTCTCATTCATTCAATGGCACAAATCTGCCGCATTGTCTCTAACAAACTGCACACGTTCACTACATGAACCAAACTGCCCGTCTTAATTCAATGAGTATAGCTTCTCTCATTCATTCAATGTGTCATGCTCACCGTTTTCATTTAATAAAACAAACTGCAGTCATTGAATCATTGAATCAAACTCCAATCATTTATTCAATCAATCAAACCTTATTTCCTGCTTCAATCGAACAAGTTAACTCACTTATGTAGTGACTCCTACTACACGCTATCAAACAGACAGCACATGATAATTCAATGAGTAGAGGTACGCTCACTCGTTCAATGCCACAAGGTTAACGCATTGATTCAATTAACCATATTGCACACATTTAATTCATGAGGCAAACTGCACTTGTCAATTCAATGAATACAGCTACTCATTCATTCAATGTCACAAGCTTCACATATTGTCTCAATCAGACTGCACACATTCACTCCATGAACCAAACTGCACGTTGTAAATCAATGAGTAAAGCTTCTCTCATTCATTCAATTGGGTCAACCTTAACTCTTAAATTTAAAGAAACAAACTGCATTCTTAATTGATTGAAACAAACTGTAATGATTGTTTCAATGAATCAAACGTTATTCAATGTTTCAATGAAACAAACTCAACACGCTTATTTAGTGAATGAAACTGCCGTTGTCAATTCAAAGAGTAGAGATTCTCAACTTCGTTCAATGCCTCAAGCTTAACGCATTGATTCTATCAAACAAATTGCACACATTTTGTTCATGAAGCAAACTGCATTTGTAAATTCAATGAATACAGCTACTCTCTTGCTCTCAATGTCACAAGATTCACACATTGTCTCAATCAAACTGTACACATGCACTCCATGAACCAAACTGTAAGTGTTAATTCAATCAGAGAGATTCTCTCATTCATTCAACGTTTCAAACTCAACGCTTCCATTCAATTATACAAACTGCATTCAATCATTGAATCTAACTACGATTATTCGGTTGTTTCAATAGAACAAATGTAACTGTGAATCCTACTGCACTCATTCATTCAATGAAACAGACTGCATATGATGATTCAATGACTGGAGTTTCTCTCATTCGTTCAAAGCCACAAGCTTAACGCATTGATTCAATCAAACAAACTGCACACATTTAGTCCATGAAACAAAGTGCACCCGTTCATTCAAAGAGTAGAGCTCTTCTCGATCATTCAATGCCTCGTGCTTAACGCTTTATTTCAATGAAACAACCTTAATTCATTCATTCATTGATTCATATTTCAATCTTTGATTGATAAAAACAGTCGTAATTTATTGATTTGATGGTCGAAATTTCACTCTCTTGTGGACGTAACAGCATTCATGCAATTAATGAAACAAACTGAAAACATTTATTCAATGAGGAACACTGCAAGTCCTATTCCAATGAATCTAGCTTTTGCCATTCATTCAATGAAAGAAACTGCACGAGTTCATTCAATAATACAAACTGCATGAATTTATTAAATGAAACAGACTGCACGTGTAAATTCAACGAGTAAAGCTTTTCTTCTTTATTCAATGTCTCGAGCTTAGCACTTCCATTCAATGAAACCAACTGCATTGAATCAATCATTGAATCAAACTGCAATCATTGAGTCAATGAATCAAACAGTATTAATGGATTAAATCAAACAAACTTAACTCATTTACTTCGTGAATCAAACTGCACCCATTCATTCAATGAAATGCACTGTATGTCTTTATTAAAAGAGTAGCGCTCCGGCCATTCATTCAATGCACGAGCAAAACGCATTCATTCAATGGAGCAAACTGCACTCATATATTCAAAGATGCAGACCACGTCTTAATTCAATGAGTAGAGCTTTTCTCATTCATTCAATGGGTCAAGCTTAACGCTTTCATTCAATGAAACAAACTGCATTCATTGAAAAATTGAATCAAACTACAATCATTGATTCAATGAATAAAACCTTATTCCTTGTTACAATCAAACAAACCTATCTCCCTTATTTAGTGAACCAAACTGCATACGTTCATTCAATGAACGAGGCTGCACTTGTCAATTCAATGAGTAGAGCTACTCTCATTCATTCAATGGCACAAATCTGCCGCATTGTCTCTAACAAACTGCACACGTTCACTACATGAACCAAACTGCCCGTCTTAATTCAATGAGGAGAGCTTCTCTCATTCATTCAATGTGTCATGCTCACCGTTTTCATTTAATAAAACAAACTGCAGTCATTGAATCATTGAATCAAACTCCAATCATTTATTCAATCAATCAAACCTTATTTCCTGCTTCAATCGAACAAGTTAACTCACTTATGTAGTGACTCCTACTACACGCTATCAAACAGACAGCACATGATAATTCAATGAGTAGAGGTACGCTCACTCGTTCAATGCCACAAGGTTAACGCATTGATTCAATTAACCATATTGCACACATTTAATTCATGAGGCAAACTGCACTTGTCAATTCAATGAATACAGCTACTCATTCATTCAATGTCACAAGCTTCACATATTGTCTCAATCAGACTGCACACATTCACTCCATGAACCAAACTGCACGTTGTAAATCAATGAGTAAAGCTTCTCTCATTCATTCAATTGGGTCAACCTTAACTCTTAAATTTAAAGAAACAAACTGCATTCTTAATTGATTGAAACAAACTGTAATGATTGTTTCAATGAATCAAACGTTATTCAATGTTTCAATGAAACAAACTCAACACGCTTATTTAGTGAATGAAACTGCCGTTGTCAATTCAAAGAGTAGAGATTCTCAACTTCGTTCAATGCCTCAAGCTTAACGCATTGATTCTATCAAACAAATTGCACACATTTTGTTCATGAAGCAAACTGCATTTGTAAATTCAATGAATACAGCTACTCTCTTGCTCTCAATGTCACAAGATTCACACATTGTCTCAATCAAACTGTACACATGCACTCCATGAACCAAACTGTAAGTGTTAATTCAATCAGAGAGATTCTCTCATTCATTCAACGTTTCAAACTCAACGCTTCCATTCAATTATACAAACTGCATTCAATCATTGAATCTAACTACGATTATTCGGTTGTTTCAATAGAACAAATGTAACTGTGAATCCTACTGCACTCATTCATTCAATGAAACAGACTGCATATGATGATTCAATGACTGGAGTTTCTCTCATTCGTTCAAAGCCACAAGCTTAACGCATTGATTCAATCAAACAAACTGCACACATTTAGTCCATGAAACAAAGTGCACCCGTTCATTCAAAGAGTAGAGCTCTTCTCGATCATTCAATGCCTCGTGCTTAACGCTTTATTTCAATGAAACAACCTTAATTCATTCATTCATTGATTCATATTTCAATCTTTGATTGATAAAAACAGTCGTAATTTATTGATTTGATGGTCGAAATTTCACTCTCTTGTGGACGTAACAGCATTCATGCAATTAATGAAACAAACTGAAAACATTTATTCAATGAGGAACACTGCAAGTCCTATTCCAATGAATCTAGCTTTTGCCATTCATTCAATGAAAGAAACTGCACGAGTTCATTCAATAATACAAACTGCATGAATTTATTAAATGAAACAGACTGCACGTGTAAATTCAACGAATAAAGCTTTTCTTCTTTATTCAATGTCTCGAGCTTAGCACTTCCATTCAATGAAACCAACTGCATTGAATCAATCATTGAATCAAACTGCAATCATTGAGTCAATGAATCAAACAGTATTAATGGATTAAATCAAACAAACTTAACTCATTTACTTCGTGAATCAAACTGCACCCATTCATTCAATGAAATGCACTGTATGTCTTTATTAAAAGAGTAGCGCTCCGGCCATTCATTCAATGCACGAGCAAAACGCATTCATTCAATGGAGCAAACTGCACTCATATATTCAAAGATGCAGACCACGTCTTAATTCAATGAGTAGAGCTTTTCTCATTCATTCAATGGGTCAAGCTTAACGCTTTCATTCAATGAAACAAACTGCATTCATTGAAAAATTGAATCAAACTACAATCATTGATTCAATGAATAAAACCTTATTCCTTGTTACAATCAAACAAACCTATCTCCCTTATTTAGTGAACCAAACTGCATACGTTCATTCAATGAACGAGGCTGCACTTGTCAATTCAATGAGTAGAGCTACTCTCATTCATTCAATGGCACAAATCTGCCGCATTGTCTCTAACAAACTGCACACGTTCACTACATGAACCAAACTGCCCGTCTTAATTCAATGAGTATAGCTTCTCTCATTCATTCAATGTGTCATGCTCACCGTTTTCATTTAATAAAACAAACTGCAGTCATTGAATCATTGAATCAAACTCCAATCATTTATTCAATCAATCAAACCTTATTTCCTGCTTCAATCGAACAAGTTAACTCACTTATGTAGTGACTCCTACTACACGCTATCAAACAGACAGCACATGATAATTCAATGAGTAGAGGTACGCTCACTCGTTCAATGCCACAAGGTTAACGCATTGATTCAATTAACCATATTGCACACATTTAATTCATGAGGCAAACTGCACTTGTCAATTCAATGAATACAGCTACTCATTCATTCAATGTCACAAGCTTCACATATTGTCTCAATCAGACTGCACACATTCACTCCATGAACCAAACTGCACGTTGTAAATCAATGAGTAAAGCTTCTCTCATTCATTCAATTGGGTCAACCTTAACTCTTAAATTTAAAGAAACAAACTGCATTCTTAATTGATTGAAACAAACTGTAATGATTGTTTCAATGAATCAAACGTTATTCAATGTTTCAATGAAACAAACTCAACACGCTTATTTAGTGAATGAAACTGCCGTTGTCAATTCAAAGAGTAGAGATTCTCAACTTCGTTCAATGCCTCAAGCTTAACGCATTGATTCTATCAAACAAATTGCACACATTTTGTTCATGAAGCAAACTGCATTTGTAAATTCAATGAATACAGCTACTCTCTTGCTCTCAATGTCACAAGATTCACACATTGTCTCAATCAAACTGTACACATGCACTCCATGAACCAAACTGTAAGTGTTAATTCAATCAGAGAGATTCTCTCATTCATTCAACGTTTCAAACTCAACGCTTCCATTCAATTATACAAACTGCATTCAATCATTGAATCTAACTACGATTATTCGGTTGTTTCAATAGAACAAATGTAACTGTGAATCCTACTGCACTCATTCATTCAATGAAACAGACTGCATATGATGATTCAATGACTGGAGTTTCTCTCATTCGTTCAAAGCCACAAGCTTAACGCATTGATTCAATCAAACAAACTGCACACATTTAGTCCATGAAACAAAGTGCACCCGTTCATTCAAAGAGTAGAGCTCTTCTCGATCATTCAATGCCTCGTGCTTAACGCTTTATTTCAATGAAACAACCTTAATTCATTCATTCATTGATTCATATTTCAATCTTTGATTGATAAAAACAGTCGTAATTTATTGATTTGATGGTCGAAATTTCACTCTCTTGTGGACGTAACAGCATTCATGCAATTAATGAAACAAACTGAAAACATTTATTCAATGAGGAACACTGCAAGTCCTATTC
Organism: Chiloscyllium plagiosum; assembly: GCF_037043375.1. Classification (NCBI taxonomy): domain Eukaryota; kingdom Metazoa; phylum Chordata; class Chondrichthyes; order Orectolobiformes; family Hemiscylliidae; genus Chiloscyllium; species Chiloscyllium plagiosum. The sequence continues at coordinate 56,804,191 of NW_028270168.1, forward strand.
CAATGAATCTAGCTTTTGCCATTCATTCAATGAAAGAAACTGCACGAGTTCATTCAATAATACAAACTGCATGAATTTATTAAATGAAACAGACTGCACGTGTAAATTCAACGAGTAAAGCTTTTCTTCTTCATTCAATGTCTCGAGCTTAGCACTTCCATTCAATGAAACCAACTGCATTGAATCAATCATTGAATCAAACTGCAATCATTGAGTCAATGAATCAAACAGTATTAATGGATTAAATCAAACAAACTTAACTCATTTACTTCGTGAATCAAACTGCACCCATTCATTCAATGAAATGCACTGTATGTCTTTATTAAAAGAGTAGCGCTCCGGCCATTCATTCAATGCACGAGCAAAACGCATTCATTCAATGGAGCAAACTGCACTCATATATTCAAAGATGCAGACCACGTCTTAATTCAATGAGTAGAGCTTTTCTCATTCATTCAATGGGTCAAGCTTAACGCTTTCATTCAATGAAACAAACTGCATTCATTGAAAAATTGAATCAAACTACAATCATTGATTCAATGAATAAAACCTTATTCCTTGTTACAATCAAACAAACCTATCTCCCTTATTTAGTGAACCAAACTGCATACGTTCATTCAATGAACGAGGCTGCACTTGTCAATTCAATGAGTAGAGCTACTCTCATTCATTCAATGGCACAAATCTGCCGCATTGTCTCTAACAAACTGCACACGTTCACTACATGAACCAAACTGCCCGTCTTAATTCAATGAGTATAGCTTCTCTCATTCATTCAATGTGTCATGCTCACCGTTTTCATTTAATAAAACAAACTGCAGTCATTGAATCATTGAATCAAACTCCAATCATTTATTCAATCAATCAAACCTTATTTCCTGCTTCAATCGAACAAGTTAACTCACTTATGTAGTGACTCCTACTACACGCTATCAAACAGACAGCACATGATAATTCAATGAGTAGAGGTACGCTCACTCGTTCAATGCCACAAGGTTAACGCATTGATTCAATTAACCATATTGCACACATTTAATTCATGAGGCAAACTGCACTTGTCAATTCAATGAATACAGCTACTCATTCATTCAATGTCACAAGCTTCACATATTGTCTCAATCAGACTGCACACATTCACTCCATGAACCAAACTGCACGTCGTAAATCAATGAGTAAAGCTTCTCTCATTCATTCAATTGGGTCAACCTTAACTCTTAAATTTAAAGAAACAAACTGCATTCTTAATTGATTGAAACAAACTGTAATGATTGTTTCAATGAATCAAACGTTATTCAATGTTTCAATGAAACAAACTCAACACGCTTATTTAGTGAATGAAACTGCCGTTGTCAATTCAAAGAGTAGAGATTCTCAACTTCGTTCAATGCCTCAAGCTTAACGCATTGATTCTATCAAACAAATTGCACACATTTTGTTCATGAAGCAAACTGCATTTGTAAATTCAATGAATACAGCTACTCTCTTGCTCTCAATGTCACAAGATTCACACATTGTCTCAATCAAACTGTACACATGCACTCCATGAACCAAACTGTAAGTGTTAATTCAATCAGAGAGATTCTCTCATTCATTCAACGTTTCAAACTCAACGCTTCCATTCAATTATACAAACTGCATTCAATCATTGAATCTAACTACGATTATTCGGATGTTTCAATAGAACACATGTAACTGTGAATCCTACTGCACTCATTCATTTAATGAAACAGACTGCATATGATGATTCAATGAAGGAGTTTCACTCATTCGTTCAAAGCTTAACGCATTGATTCAATCAAACAAACTGCACACATTTAGTCCATGAAACAAAGTGCACCCGATCATTCAAAGAGTAGAGCTCTTCTCTATCATTCAATGCCTTGTGCTTAACGCTTTACTTCAATGAAACAACCTTAATTCATTCATTCATTCATTTATTCATTCATGCATTCATATGTCAATCTTGGATTGATAAAACAGTCGTAATGTATTGATTTAATGGTCGACATTTCACTCTCTTGTGGACGTAACAGCATTCATGCAATTAATGAAACAAACTGAAAACATTTATTCAATGAGGAACACTGCAAGTCCTATTCCAATGAATCTAGCTTTTGCCATTCATTCAATGAAAGAAACTGCACGAGTTCATTCAATAATACAAACTGCATGAATTTATTAAATGAAACAGACTGCACGTGTAAATTCAACGAATAAAGCTTTTCTTCTTTATTCAATGTCTCGAGCTTAGCACTTCCATTCAATGAAACCAACTGCATTGAATCAATCATTGAATCAAACTGCAATCATTGAGTCAATGAATCAAACAGTATTAATGGATTAAATCAAACAAACTTAACTCATTTACTTCGTGAATCAAACTGCACCCATTCATTCAATGAAATGCACTGTATGTCTTTATTAAAAGAGTAGCGCTCCGGCCATTCATTCAATGCACGAGCAAAACGCATTCATTCAATGGAGCAAACTGCACTCATATATTCAAAGATGCAGACCACGTCTTAATTCAATGAGTAGAGCTTTTCTCATTCATTCAATGGGTCAAGCTTAACGCTTTCATTCAATGAAACAAACTGCATTCATTGAAAAATTGAATCAAACTACAATCATTGATTCAATGAATAAAACCTTATTCCTTGTTACAATCAAACAAACCTATCTCCCTTATTTAGTGAACCAAACTGCATACGTTCATTCAATGAACGAGGCTGCACTTGTCAATTCAATGAGTAGAGCTACTCTCATTCATTCAATGGCACAAATCTGCCGCATTGTCTCTAACAAACTGCACACGTTCACTACATGAACCAAACTGCCCGTCTTAATTCAATGAGTATAGCTTCTCTCATTCATTCAATGTGTCATGCTCACCGTTTTCATTTAATAAAACAAACTGCAGTCATTGAATCATTGAATCAAACTCCAATCATTTATTCAATCAATCAAACCTTATTTCCTGCTTCAATCGAACAAGTTAACTCACTTATGTAGTGACTCCTACTACACGCTATCAAACAGACAGCACATGATAATTCAATGAGTAGAGGTACGCTCACTCGTTCAATGCCACAAGGTTAACGCATTGATTCAATTAACCATATTGCACACATTTAATTCATGAGGCAAACTGCACTTGTCAATTCAATGAATACAGCTACTCATTCATTCAATGTCACAAGCTTCACATATTGTCTCAATCAGACTGCACACATTCACTCCATGAACCAAACTGCACGTTGTAAATCAATGAGTAAAGCTTCTCTCATTCATTCAATTGGGTCAACCTTAACTCTTAAATTTAAAGAAACAAACTGCATTCTTAATTGATTGAAACAAACTGTAATGATTGTTTCAATGAATCAAACGTTATTCAATGTTTCAATGAAACAAACTCAACACGCTTATTTAGTGAATGAAACTGCCGTTGTCAATTCAAAGAGTAGAGATTCTCAACTTCGTTCAATGCCTCAAGCTTAACGCATTGATTCTATCAAACAAATTGCACACATTTTGTTCATGAAGCAAACTGCATTTGTAAATTCAATGAATACAGCTACTCTCTTGCTCTCAATGTCACAAGATTCACACATTGTCTCAATCAAACTGTACACATGCACTCCATGAACCAAACTGTAAGTGTTAATTCAATCAGAGAGATTCTCTCATTCATTCAACGTTTCAAACTCAACGCTTCCATTCAATTATACAAACTGCATTCAATCATTGAATCTAACTACGATTATTCGGTTGTTTCAATAGAACAAATGTAACTGTGAATCCTACTGCACTCATTCATTCAATGAAACAGACTGCATATGATGATTCAATGACTGGAGTTTCTCTCATTCGTTCAAAGCCACAAGCTTAACGCATTGATTCAATCAAACAAACTGCACACATTTAGTCCATGAAACAAAGTGCACCCGTTCATTCAAAGAGTAGAGCTCTTCTCGATCATTCAATGCCTCGTGCTTAACGCTTTATTTCAATGAAACAACCTTAATTCATTCATTCATTGATTCATATTTCAATCTTTGATTGATAAAAACAGTCGTAATTTATTGATTTGATGGTCGAAATTTCACTCTCTTGTGGACGTAACAGCATTCATGCAATTAATGAAACAAACTGAAAACATTTATTCAATGAGGAACACTGCAAGTCCTATTCCAATGAATCTAGCTTTTGCCATTCATTCAATGAAAGAAACTGCACGAGTTCATTCAATAATACAAACTGCATGAATTTATTAAATGAAACAGACTGCACGTGTAAATTCAACGAGTAAAGCTTTTCTTCTTCATTCAATGTCTCGAGCTTAGCACTTCCATTCAATGAAACCAACTGCATTGAATCAATCATTGAATCAAACTGCAATCATTGAGTCAATGAATCAAACAGTATTAATGGATTAAATCAAACAAACTTAACTCATTTACTTCGTGAATCAAACTGCACCCATTCATTCAATGAAATGCACTGTATGTCTTTATTAAAAGAGTAGCGCTCCGGCCATTCATTCAATGCACGAGCAAAACGCATTCATTCAATGGAGCAAACTGCACTCATATATTCAAAGATGCAGACCACGTCTTAATTCAATGAGTAGAGCTTTTCTCATTCATTCAATGGGTCAAGCTTAACGCTTTCATTCAATGAAACAAACTGCATTCATTGAAAAATTGAATCAAACTACAATCATTGATTCAATGAATAAAACCTTATTCCTTGTTACAATCAAACAAACCTATCTCCCTTATTTAGTGAACCAAACTGCATACGTTCATTCAATGAACGAGGCTGCACTTGTCAATTCAATGAGTAGAGCTACTCTCATTCATTCAATGGCACAAATCTGCCGCATTGTCTCTAACAAACTGCACACGTTCACTACATGAACCAAACTGCCCGTCTTAATTCAATGAGTATAGCTTCTCTCATTCATTCAATGTGTCATGCTCACCGTTTTCATTTAATAAAACAAACTGCAGTCATTGAATCATTGAATCAAACTCCAATCATTTATTCAATCAATCAAACCTTATTTCCTGCTTCAATCGAACAAGTTAACTCACTTATGTAGTGACTCCTACTACACGCTATCAAACAGACAGCACATGATAATTCAATGAGTAGAGGTACGCTCACTCGTTCAATGCCACAAGGTTAACGCATTGATTCAATTAACCATATTGCACACATTTAATTCATGAGGCAAACTGCACTTGTCAATTCAATGAATACAGCTACTCATTCATTCAATGTCACAAGCTTCACATATTGTCTCAATCAGACTGCACACATTCACTCCATGAACCAAACTGCACGTCGTAAATCAATGAGTAAAGCTTCTCTCATTCATTCAATTGGGTCAACCTTAACTCTTAAATTTAAAGAAACAAACTGCATTCTTAATTGATTGAAACAAACTGTAATGATTGTTTCAATGAATCAAACGTTATTCAATGTTTCAATGAAACAAACTCAACACGCTTATTTAGTGAATGAAACTGCCGTTGTCAATTCAAAGAGTAGAGATTCTCAACTTCGTTCAATGCCTCAAGCTTAACGCATTGATTCTATCAAACAAATTGCACACATTTTGTTCATGAAGCAAACTGCATTTGTAAATTCAATGAATACAGCTACTCTCTTGCTCTCAATGTCACAAGATTCACACATTGTCTCAATCAAACTGTACACATGCACTCCATGAACCAAACTGTAAGTGTTAATTCAATCAGAGAGATTCTCTCATTCATTCAACGTTTCAAACTCAACGCTTCCATTCAATTATACAAACTGCATTCAATCATTGAATCTAACTACGATTATTCGGATGTTTCAATAGAACACATGTAACTGTGAATCCTACTGCACTCATTCATTTAATGAAACAGACTGCATATGATGATTCAATGAAGGAGTTTCACTCATTCGTTCAAAGCTTAACGCATTGATTCAATCAAACAAACTGCACACATTTAGTCCATGAAACAAAGTGCACCCGATCATTCAAAGAGTAGAGCTCTTCTCTATCATTCAATGCCTTGTGCTTAACGCTTTACTTCAATGAAACAACCTTAATTCATTCATTCATTCATTTATTCATTCATGCATTCATATGTCAATCTTGGATTGATAAAACAGTCGTAATGTATTGATTTAATGGTCGACATTTCACTCTCTTGTGGACGTAACAGCATTCATGCAATTAATGAAACAAACTGAAAACATTTATTCAATGAGGAACACTGCAAGTCCTATTCCAATGAATCTAGCTTTTGCCATTCATTCAATGAAAGAAACTGCACGAGTTCATTCAATAATACAAACTGCATGAATTTATGAAATGAAACAGACTGCACGTGTAAATTCAACGAGTAAAGCTTTTCTTCTTTATTCAATGTCTCGAGCTTAGCACTTTCATTCAATGAAACCAACTGCATTGAATCAATCATTGAATCAAACTGCAATCATTGAGTCAATGAATCAAACAGTATTAATGGATTAAATCAAACAAACTTAACTCATTTACTTCGTGAATCAAACTGCACCCATTCATTCAATGAAATGCACTGTATGTCTTTATTAAAAGAGTAGCGCTCCGGCCATTCATTCAATGCACGAGCAAAACGCATTCATTCAATGGAGCAAACTGCACTCATATATTCAAAGATGCAGACCACGTCTTAATTCAATGAGTAGAGCTTTTCTCATTCATTCAATGGGTCAAGCTTAACGCTTTCATTCAATGAAACAAACTGCATTCATTGAAAAATTGAATCAAACTACAATCATTGATTCAATGAATAAAACCTTATTCCTTGTTACAATCAAACAAACCTATCTCCCTTATTTAGTGAACCAAACTGCATACGTTCATTCAATGAACGAGGCTGCACTTGTCAATTCAATGAGTAGAGCTACTCTCATTCATTCAATGGCACAAATCTGCCGCATTGTCTCTAACAAACTGCACACGTTCACTACATGAACCAAACTGCCCGTCTTAATTCAATGAGTATAGCTTCTCTCATTCATTCAATGTGTCATGCTCACCGTTTTCATTTAATAAAACAAACTGCAGTCATTAAATCATTGAATCAAACTCCAATCATTTATTCAATCAATCAAACCTTATTTCCTGCTTCAATCGAACAAGTTAACTCACTTATTTAGTGACCCCTACTACACGCTATCAAACAGACAGCACATGATAATTCAATGAGTAGAGGTACTCTCACTCGTTCAATGCCACAAGGTTAATGCATTGATTCAATTAACCATATTGCACACATTTAATTCATGAGGCAAACTGCACTTGTCAATTCAATGAATACAGCTACTCATTCATTCAATGTCACAAGCTTCACATATTGTCTCAATCAGACTGCACACATTCACTCCATGAACCAAACTGCACGTCTTAATTCAATGAGTAAAGCTTCTCTCATTCATTCAATTGGGTCAACCTTAACTCTTAAATTTAAAGAAACAAACTGCATTCTTAATTGATTGAAACAAACTGTAATGATTGTTTCAATGAATCAAACGTTATTCAATGTTTCAATGAAACAAACTCAACACGCTTATTTAGTGAATGAAACTGCCGTTGTCAATTCAAAGAGTAGAGATTCTCAACTTCGTTCAATGCCTCAAGCTTAACGCATTGATTCTATCAAACAAATTGCACACATTTTGTTCATGAAGCAAACTGCATTTGTAAATTCAATGAATACAGCTACTCTCTTGCTCTCAATGTCACAAGATTCACACATTGTCTCAATCAAACTGTACACATGCACTCCATGAACCAAACTGTAAGTGTTAATTCAATCAGAGAGATTCTCTCATTCATTCAACGTTTCAAACTCAACGCTTCCATTCAATTTTACAAACTGCATTCAATCATTGAATCTAACTACGATTATTCGGTTGTTTCAATAGAACAAATGTAACTGTGAATCCTACTGCACTCATTCATTTAATGAAACAGACTGCATATGATGATTCAATGAAGGAGTTTCACTCATTCGTTCAAAGCTTAACACATTGATTCAATCAAACAAACTGCACACATTTAGTCCATGAAACAAAGTGCTCCCGATCATTCAAAGAGTAGAGCTCTTCTCTATCATTCAATGCCTCGTGCTTAACGCTTCACTTCAATGAAACAACCTTAATTCATTCATTCATTCATTCATTCATTCATTCATTCATTCATTCATTCATATTTCAATCTTGGATTGATAAAACAGTCGTAATTTATTGATTTAATGGTCGAAATTTCACTCTCTTGTGGAGGTAACAGCATTCATGCAATTAATGAATCAAACTGAAAACATTTATTCAATGAGGAAGACTGCAAGTCCTTTCCAATGAATCTAGCTTTTGCCATTCATTCAATGAAAGAAACTGCACGAGTTCATTCAATAATACAAACTGCATGAATTTATTAAATGAAACAGACTGCACGTGTAAATTCAATGAGTAAAGCTTTTCTTCTTTATTCAATGTCTCGAGCTTAGCACTTTCATTCAATGAAACCAACTGCATTGAATCAATCATTGAATCAAACTGCAATCATTGAGTCAATGAATCAAACAGTATTAATGGATTAAATCAAACAAACTTAACTCATTTACTTCGTGAATCAAACTACACCCATTCATTCAATGAAATGCACTGTATGTCTTTATTAAAAGAGTAGCGCTCCGGCCATTCATTCAATGCACGAGCAAAACGCATTCATTCAATGGAGCAAACTGCACTCATATATTCAAAGATGCAGACCACGTCTTAATTCAATGAGTAGAGCTTTTCACATTCATTCAATGGGTCAAGCTTAACGCTTTCATTCAATGAAACAAACTGCATTCATTGAAAAATTGAATCAAACTACAATCATTGATTCAATGAATAAAACCTTATTCCTTGTTTCAATCAAACAAACCTATCTCCCTTATTTAGTGAACCAAACTGCATACGTTCATTCAATGAACGAGGCTGCACTTGTCAATTCAATGAGTAGAGCTACTCTCATTCATTCAATGGCACAAATCTGCCGCATTGTCTCTAACAAACTGCACACGTTCACTACATGAACCAAACTGCCCGTCTTAATTCAATGAGTATAGCTTCTCTCATTCATTCAATGTGTCATGCTCACCGTTTTCATTTAATAAAACAAACTGCAGTCATTGAATCATTGAATCAAACTCCAATCATTTATTCAATCAATCAAACCTTATTTCCTGCTTCAATCGAACAAGTTAACTCACTTATTTAGTGACTCCTACTACACGCTATCAAACAGACAGCACATGATAATTCAATGAGTAGAGGTACTCTCACTCGTTCAATGCCACAAGGTTAACGCATTGATTCAATTAACCATATTGCACACATTTAATTCATGAGGCAAACTGCACTTGTCAATTCAATGAATACAGCTTCTCATTTATTCAATGTCACAAGCTTCACATATTGTCTCAATCAGACTGCACACATTCACTCCATGAACCAAACTGCACGTCGTAAATCAATGAGTAAAGCTTCTCTCATTCATTCAATTGGGTCAACCTTAACTCTTAAATTTAAAGAAACAAACTGCATTCTTAATTGATTGAAACAAACTGTAATGATTGTTTCAATGAATCAAACGTTATTCAATGTTTCAATGAAACAAACTCAACACGCTTATTTAGTGAATGAAACTGCCGTTGTCAATTCAAAGAGTAGAGATTCTCAACTTCGTTCAATGCCTCAAGCTTAACGCATTGATTCTATCAAACAAATTGCACACATTTTGTTCATGAAGCAAACTGCATTTGTAAATTCAATGAATACAGCTACTCTCTTTCTCTCAATGTCACAAGATTCACACATTGTCTCAATCAAACTGTACACATGCACTCTATGAACCAAACAGAAAGTGTTAATTCAATCAGAGAGATTCTCTCATTGATTCAACGTTTCAAACTCAACGCTTCCATTCAATTATACAAACTGCATTCATTGTATCATTGAATCTAACTACGATTATTCGGTTGTTTCAATAGAACAAATGTAACTGTGAATCCTACTGCACTCATTCATTTAATGAAACAGACTGCATATGATGATTCAATGAAGGAGTTTCACGCATTCGTTCAAAGCTTAACGCATTGATTCAATCAAACAAACTGCACACATTTAGTCCATGAAACAGAGTGCACCCGTTCATTCAAAGAGTAGAGCTCTTCTCTATCATTCAATGCCTCGTGCTTAACGCTTTACTTCAATGAAACAACCTTAATTCATTCATTCATTCATTCATTCATTCATTCATTCATTCATTCATTCATATTTCAATCTTGGATTGATAAAAACAGTCGTAATTTATTGATTTAATGGTCGAAATTTCACTCTCTTGTGGAGTTAACAGCATTCATGCAATTAATGAAACAAACTGAAAACATTTATTCAATGAGGAACACTGCAAGTCCTATTCCAATGAATCTAGCTTTTGCCATTCATTCAATGAAATAAACTGCACGAGTTCATTCAATAATACAAACTGCATGAATTTATGAAATGAAACAGACTGCACGTGTAAATTCAACGAGTAAAGCTTTTCTTCTTTATTCAATGTCTCGAGCTTAGCACTTTCATTCAATGAAACCAACTGCATTGAATCAATCATTGAATCAAACTGCAATCATTGAGTCAATGAATCAAACAGTATTAATGGATTACATCAAACAAACTTAACTCATTTACTTCGTGAATCAAACTGCACCCATTCATTCAATGAAATGCACTGTATGTCTTTATAAAAAGAGTAGCGCTCCGGCCATTCATTCAATGCACGAGCAAAACGCATTCATTCAATGGAGCAAACTGCACTCATATATTCAAAGATGCAGACCACGTCTTAATTCAATGAGTAGAGCTTTTCACATTCATTCAATGGGTCAAGCTTAACGCTTTCATTCAATGAAACAAACTGCATTCATTGAAAAATTGAATCAAACTACAATCATTGATTCAATGAATAAAACCTGATTCCTTGTTACAATCAAACAAACCTATCTCCCTTATTTAGTGAACCAAACTGCATACGTTCATTCAATGAACGAGGCTGCACTTGTCAATTCAATGAGTAGAGCTACTCTCATTCATTCAATGGCACAAATCTGCCGCATTGTCTCTCACAAACTGCACACGTTCACTACATGAACCAAACTGCCCGTCTTAATTCAATGAGTATAGCTTCTCTCATTCATTCAATGTGTCATGCTCACCGTTTTCATTTAATAAAACAAACTGCAGTCATTGAATCATTGAATCAAACTCCAATCATTTATTCAATCAATCAAACCTTATTTCCTGCTTCAATCGAACAAGTTAACTCACTTATGTAGTGACTCCTACTACACGCTATCAAACAGACAGCACATGATAATTCAATGAGTAGAGGTACTCTCACTCGTTCAATGCCACAAGGTTAACGCATTGATTCAATTAACCATATTGCACACATTTAATTCATGAGGCAATCTGCACTTGTCAATTCAATGAACACAGCTACTCATTCATTCAATGTCACAAGCTTCACATATTGTCTCAATCAGACTGCACACATTCACTCCATGAACCAAACTGCACGTCGTAAATCAATGAGTAAAGCTTCTCTCATTCATTCAATTGGGTCAACCTTAACTCTTAAATTTAAAGAAACAAACTGCATTCTTAATTGATTGAAACAAACTGTAATGATTGTTTCAATGAATCAAACGTTATTCAATGTTTCAATGAAACAAACTCAACACGCTTATTTAGTGAATGAAACTGCCGTTGTCAATTCAAAGAGTAGAGATTCTCCACTTCGTTCAATGCCTCAAGCTTAACGCATTGATTCTATCAAACAAATTGCACACATTTTGTTCATGAAGCAAACTGCATTTGTAAATTCAATGAATACAGCTACTCTCTTTCTCTCAATGTCACAAGATTCACACATTGTCTCAATCAAACTGTACACATGCACTCCATGAACCAAACTGTAAGTGTTAATTCAATTAGAGAGATTCTCTCATTCATTCAACCTTTCAAACTCAACGCTTCCATTCAATTATACAAACTGCATTCAATCATTGAATCTAACTACGATTATTCGGTTGTTTCAATAGAACAAATGTAACTGTGAATCCTACTGCACTCATTCATTTAATGAAACAGACTGCATATGATGATTCAATGAAGGAGTTTCACTCATTCTTTCAAAGCTTAACGCATTGATTCAATCAAACAAACTGCACACATTTAGTCCATGAAACAAAGTGCACCCGATCATTCAAAGAGTAGAGCTCTTCTCTATCATTCAATGCCTTGTGCTTAACGCTTTACTTCAATGAAACAACCTTAATTCATTCATTCATTCATTCATTCATTCATTCATTCATGCATTCATATTTCAATCTTGGATTGATAAAACAGTCGTAATTTATTGATTTAATGGTCGAAATTTCACTCTCTTGTGGACGTAACAGCATTCATGCAATTAATGAAACAAACTGAAAACATTTATTCAATGAGGAAGACTGCAAGTCCTATTCCAATGAATCTAGCTTTTGCCATTCATTCAATGAAAGAAACTGCACGAGTTCATTCAATAATACAAACTGCATGAATTTATTAAATGAAACAGACTGCACGTGTAAATTCAACGAGTAAAGCTTTTCTTCTTTATTCAATGTCTCGAGCTTAGCACTTTCATTCAATGAAACCAACTGCATTGAATCAATCATTGAATCAAACTGCAATCATTGAGTCAATGAATCAAACAGTATTAATGGATTAAATCAAACAAACTTAACTCATTTACTTCGTGAATCAAACTGCACCCATTCATTCAATGAAATGCACTGTATGTCTTTATTAAAAGAGTAGCGCTCCGGCCATTCATTCAATGCACGAGCAAAACGCATTCATTCAATGGAGCAAACTGCACTCATATATTCAAAGATGCAGACCACGTCTTAATTCAATGAGTAGAGCTTTTCTCATTCATTCAATGGGTCAAGCTTAACGCTTTCATTCAATGAAACAAACTGCATTCATTGAAAAATTGAATCAAACTACAATCATTGATTCAATGAATAAAACCTTATTCCTTGTTACAATCAAACAAACCTATCTCCCTTATTTAGTGAACCAAACTGCATACGTTCATTCAATGAACGAGGCTGCACTTGTCAATTCAATGAGTAGAGCTACTCTCATTCATTCAATGGCACAAATCTGCCGCATTGTCTCTAACAAACTGCACACGTTCACTACATGAACCAAACTGCCCGTCTTAATTCAATGAGTATAGCTTCTCTCATTCATTCAATGTGTCATGCTCACCGTTTTCATTTAATAAAACAAACTGCAGTCATTGAATCATTGAATCAAACTCCAATCATTTATTCAATCAATCAAACCTTATTTCCTGCTTCAATCGAACAAGTTAACTCACTTATGTAGTGACTCCTACTACACGCTATCAAACAGACAGCACATGATAATTCAATGAGTAGAGGTACGCTCACTCGTTCAATGCCACAAGGTTAACGCATTGATTCAATTAACCATATTGCACACATTTAATTCATGAGGCAAACTGCACTTGTCAATTCAATGAATACAGCTACTCATTCATTCAATGTCACAAGCTTCACATATTGTCTCAATCAGACTGCACACATTCACTCCATGAACCAAACTGCACGTTGTAAATCAATGAGTAAAGCTTCTCTCATTCATTCAATTGGGTCAACCTTAACTCTTAAATTTAAAGAAACAAACTGCATTCTTAATTGATTGAAACAAACTGTAATGATTGTTTCAATGAATCAAACGTTATTCAATGTTTCAATGAAACAAACTCAACACGCTTATTTAGTGAATGAAACTGCCGTTGTCAATTCAAAGAGTAGAGATTCTCAACTTCGTTCAATGCCTCAAGCTTAACGCATTGATTCTATCAAACAAATTGCACACATTTTGTTCATGAAGCAAACTGCATTTGTAAATTCAATGAATACAGCTACTCTCTTGCTCTCAATGTCACAAGATTCACACATTGTCTCAATCAAACTGTACACATGCACTCCATGAACCAAACTGTAAGTGTTAATTCAATCAGAGAGATTCTCTCATTCATTCAACGTTTCAAACTCAACGCTTCCATTCAATTATACAAAATGCATTCAATCATTGAATCTAACTACGATTATTCGGTTGTTTCAATAGAACAAATGTAACTGTGAATCCTACTGCACTCATTCATTCAATGAAACAGACTGCATATGATGATTCAATGACTGGAGTTTCTCTCATTCGTTCAAAGCCACAAGCTTAACGCATTGATTCAATCAAACAAACTGCACACATTTAGTTCATGAAACAAACTGCACCTGTTCTTTCAATGACTAGAGCTCTTATCTTTCATTCAATGCCTCGTGCTTAACGCTTTACTTCAATGAAAAAACCTGCATTCATTCATTCATTGATTCATATTTTAATCATTCATTGAAAGAAACAAACGCAATTCATTGATTTAATTGTAGAAATTTCACTCTCTCGTGGATTTAACTGCATTCATGCAATTAATGAATCGAACTGCAAACATTCATTCAATGAGGAACACTGCAAGTCCTATTCCAATGACTCTAGCTTTTGCCATTCATTCAATGAAAGAAACTGCACGAGTTCATTCAATAATACAAACTGCATGAATTTATAAAATGAAACAGACTGCATGTGTAAATTCAATAAGTAAAGCTTTTCTTGTTTATTCAATGTCGCGAGCCAAACTCCTTCATTCAATGAAACCAACTGCATTGATTCAATCATTGAATCAAACTGCAATCATTGAGTCAATGAATCCAACGGTATTAATGGATTCAATCAAACAAACTTAACTCATTTACTTCGTGAATCAAACTGCACCCATTCATTCAATGAAATGCACTGTATGTCTTTATTAAAAGAGTAGCGCTCCGGCCATTCATTCAATGCACGAGCAAAACGCATTCATTCAATGGAGCAAACTGCACTCATATATTCAAAGATGCAGACCACGTCTTAATTCAATGAGTAGAGCTTTTCTCATTCATTCAATGGGTCAAGCTTAACGCTTTCATTCAATGAAACAAACTGCATTCATTGAAAAATTGAATCAAACTACAATCATTGATTCAATGAATAAAACCTTATTCCTTGTTACAATCAAACAAACCTATCTCCCTTATTTAGTGAACCAAACTGCATACGTTCATTCAATGAACGAGGCTGCACTTGTCAATTCAATGAGTAGAGCTACTCTCATTCATTCAATGGCACAAATCTGCCGCATTGTCTCTAACAAACTGCACACGTTCACTACATGAACCAAACTGCCCGTCTTAATTCAATGAGTATAGCTTCTCTCATTCATTCAATGTGTCATGCTCACCGTTTTCATTTAATAAAACAAACTGCAGTCATTGAATCATTGAATCAAACTCCAATCATTTATTCAATCAATCAAACCTTATTTCCTGCTTCAATCGAACAAGTTAACTCACTTATGTAGTGACTCCTACTACACGCTATCAAACAGACAGCACATGATAATTCAATGAGTAGAGGTACGCTCACTCGTTCAATGCCACAAGGTTAACGCATTGATTCAATTAACCATATTGCACACATTTAATTCATGAGGCAAACTGCACTTGTCAATTCAATGAATACAGCTACTCATTCATTCAATGTCACAAGCTTCACATATTGTCTCAATCAGACTGCACACATTCACTCCATGAACCAAACTGCACGTCGTAAATCAATGAGTAAAGCTTCTCTCATTCATTCAATTGGGTCAACCTTAACTCTTAAATTTAAAGAAACAAACTGCATTCTTAATTGATTGAAACAAACTGTAATGATTGTTTCAATGAATCAAACGTTATTCAATGTTTCAATGAAACAAACTCAACACGCTTATTTAGTGAATGAAACTGCCGTTGTCAATTCAAAGAGTAGAGATTCTCAACTTCGTTCAATGCCTCAAGCTTAACGCATTGATTCTATCAAACAAATTGCACACATTTTGTTCATGAAGCAAACTGCATTTGTAAATTCAATGAATACAGCTACTCTCTTGCTCTCAATGTCACAAGATTCACACATTGTCTCAATCAAACTGTACACATGCACTCCATGAACCAAACTGTAAGTGTTAATTCAATCAGAGAGATTCTCTAATTCATTCAACGTTTCAAACTCAACGCTTCCATTCAATTATACAAACTGCATTCAATCATTGAATCTAACTACGATTATTCGGATGTTTCAATAGAACACATGTAACTGTGAATCCTACTGCACTCATTCATTTAATGAAACAGACTGCATATGATGATTCAATGAAGGAGTTTCACTCATTCGTTCAAAGCTTAACGCATTGATTCAATCAAACAAACTGCACACATTTAGTCCATGAAACAAAGTGCACCCGATCATTCAAAGAGTAGAGCTCTTCTCTATCATTCAATGCCTTGTGCTTAACGCTTTACTTCAATGAAACAACCTTAATTCATTCATTCATTCATTTATTCATTCATGCATTCATATGTCAATCTTGGATTGATAAAACAGTCGTAATGTATTGATTTAATGGTCGACATTTCACTCTCTTGTGGACGTAACAGCATTCATGCAATTAATGAAACAAACTGAAAACATTTATTCAATGAGGAAGACTGCAAGTCCTATTCCAATGAATCTAGCTTTTGCCATTCATTCAATGAAAGAAACTGCACGAGTTCATTCAATAATACAAACTGCATGAATTTATGAAATGAAACAGACTGCACGTGTAAATTCAACGAGTAAAGCTTTTCTTCTTTATTCAATGTCTCGAGCTTAGCACTTTCATTCAATGAAACCAACTGCATTGAATCAATCATTGAATCAAACTGCAATCATTGAGTCAATGAATCAAACAGTATTAATGGATTAAATCAAACAAACTTAACTCATTTACTTCGTGAATCAAACTGCACCCATTCATTCAATGAAATGCACTGTATGTCTTTATTAAAAGAGTAGCGCTCCGGCCATTCATTCAATGCACGAGCAAAACGCATTCATTCAATGGAGCAAACTGCACTCATATATTCAAAGATGCAGACCACGTCTTAATTCAATGAGTAGAGCTTTTCTCATTCATTCAATGGGTCAAGCTTAACGCTTTCATTCAATGAAACAAACTGCATTCATTGAAAAATTGAATCAAACTACAATCATTGATTCAATGAATAAAACCTTATTCCTTGTTACAATCAAACAAACCTATCTCCCTTATTTCGTGAACCAAACTGCATACGTTCATTCAATGAACGAGGCTGCACTTGTCAATTCAATGAGTAGAGCTACTCTCATTCATTCAATGGCACAAATCTGCCGCATTGTCTCTAACAAACTGCACACGTTCACTACATGAACCAAACTGCCCGTCTTAATTCAATGAGTATAGCTTCTCTCATTCATTCAATGTGTCATGCTCACCGTTTTCATTTAATAAAACAAACTGCAGTCATTAAATCATTGAATCAAACTCCAATCATTTATTCAATCAATCAAACCTTATTTCCTGCTTCAATCGAACAAGTTAACTCACTTATTTAGTGACCCCTACTACACGCTATCAAACAGACAGCACATGATAATTCAATGAGTAGAGGTACTCTCACTCGTTCAATGCCACAAGGTTAATGCATTGATTCAATTAACCATATTGCACACATTTAATTCATGAGGCAAACTGCACTTGTCAATTCAATGAATACAGCTACTCATTCATTCAATGTCACAAGCTTCACATATTGTCTCAATCAGACTGCACACATTCACTCCATGAACCAAACTGCACGTCGTAAATCAATGAGTAAAGCTTCTCTCATTCATTCAATTGGGTCAACCTTAACTCTTAAATTTAAAGAAACAAACTGCATTCTTAATTGATTGAAACAAACTGTAATGATTGTTTCAATGAATCAAACGTTATTCAATGTTTCAATGAAACAAACTCAACACGCTTATTTAGTGAATGAAACTGCCGTTGTCAATTCAAAGAGTAGAGATTCTCAACTTCGTTCAATGCCTCAAGCTTAACGCATTGATTCTATCAAACAAATTGCACACATTTTGTTCATGAAGCAAACTGCATTTGTAAATTCAATGAATACAGCTACTCTCTTTCTCTCAATGTCACAAGATTCACACATTGTCTCAATCAAACTGTACACATGCACTCCATGAACCAAACTGTAAGTGTTAATTCAATCAGAGAGATTCTCTCATTCATTCAACGTTTCAAACTCAACGCTTCCATTCAATTATACAAACTGCATTCAATCATTGAATCTAACTACGATTATTCGGTTGTTTCAATAGAACAAATGTAACTGTGAATCCTACTGCACTCATTCATTTAATGAAACAGACTGCATATGATGATTCAATGAAGGAGTTTCACTCATTCGTTCAAAGCTTAACGCATTGATTCAATCAAACAAACTGCACACATGTAGTCCATGAAACAAAGTGCACCCGATCATTCAAAGAGTAGAACTCTTCTCTATCATTCAATGCCTTGTGCTTAACGCTTTACTTCAATGAAACAACCTTAATTCATTCATTCATTCATTCATTCATTCATGCATTCATATTTCAATCTTGGATTGATAAAACAGTCGTAATTTATTGATTTAATGGTCGAAATTTCACTCTCTTGTGGAGGTAACAGCATTCATGCAATTAATGAAACAAACTGAAAACATTTATTCAATGAGGAACACTGCAAGTCCTATTCCAATGAATCTAGCTTTTGCCATTCATTCAATGAAAGAAACTGCACGAGTTCATTCAATAATACAAACTGCATGAATTTATGAAATGAAACAGACTGCACGTGTAAATTCAACGAGTAAAGCTTTTCTTCTTTATTCAATGTCTCGAGCTTAGCACTTTCATTCAATGAAACCAACTGCATTGAATCAATCATTGAATCAAACTGCAATCATTGAGTCAATGAATCAAACAGTATTAATGGATTAAATCAAACAAACTTAACTCATTTACTTCGTGAATCAAACTGCACCCATTCATTCAATGAAATGCACTGTATGTCTTTATTAAAAGAGTCGCGCTCCGGCCATTCATTCAATGCACGAGCAAAACGCATTCATTCAATGGAGCAAACTGCACTCATATATTCAAAGATGCAGACCACGTCTTAATTCAATGAGTAGAGCTTTTCTCATTCATTCAATGGGTCAAGCTTAACGCTTTCATTCAATGAAACAAACTGCATTCATTGAAAAATTGAATCAAACTACAATCATTGATTCAATGAATAAAACCTTATTCCTTGTTACAATCAAACAAACCTATCTCCCTTATTTAGTGAACCAAACTGCATACGTTCATTCAATGAACGAGGCTGCACTTGTCAATTCAATGAGTAGAGCTACTCTCATTCATTCAATGGCACAAATCTGCCGCATTGTCTCTAACAAACTGCACACGTTCACTACATGAACCAAACTGCCCGTCTTAATTCAATGAGTATAGCTTCTCTCATTCAATCAATGTGTCATGCTCACCGTTTTCATTTAATAAAACAAACTGCAGTCATTGAATCATTGAATCAAACTCCAATCATTTATTCAGTCAATCAAACCTTATTTCCTGCTTCAATCTAACAAGTTAACTCACTTATTTAGTGACTCCTACTACACGCTCTCAAACAGACAGCACATGATAATTCAATGAGTAGAGGTAATCTCACTCGTTCAATGCCACAAGGTTAACGCATTGATTCAATTAACCATATTGCACACATTTAATTCATGAGGCAAACTGCACTTGTCAATTCAATGAATACAGCTACTCATTCATTCAATGTCACAAGCTTCACATATTGTCTCAATCAGACTGCACACCTTCACTCGATGAACCAAACTGCACGTCTTAATTCAATGAGTAAAGCTTCTCTCATTCATTCAATTGGGTCAACCTTAACTCTTAAATTTAAAGAAACAAACTGCATTCTTAATTGATTGAAACAAACTGTAATGATTGTTTCAATGAATCAAACGTTATTCAATGTTTCAATGAAACAAACTCAACACGCTTATTTAGTGAATGAAACTGCCGTTGTCAATTCAAAGAGTAGAGATTCTCAACTTCGTTCAATGCCTCAAGCTTAACGCATTGATTCTATCAAACAAATTGCACACATTTTGTTCATGAAGCAAACTGCATTTGTAAATTCAATGAATACAGCTACTCTCTTGCTCTCAATGTCACAAGATTCACACATTGTCTCAATCAAACTGTACACATGCACTCCATGAACCAAACTGTAAGTGTTAATTCAATCAGAGAGATTCTCTCATTCATTCAACGTTTCAAACTCAACGCTTCCATTCAATTTTACAAACTGCATTCAATCATTGAATCTAACTACGATTATTCGGTTGTTTCAATAGAACAAATGTAACTGTGAATCCTACTGCACTCATTCATTTAATGAAACAGACTGCATATGATGATTCAATGAAGGAGTTTCACTCATTCGTTCAAAGCTTAACACATTGATTCAATCAAACAAACTGCACACATTTAGTCCATGAAACAAAGTGCTCCCGATCATTCAAAGAGTAGAGCTCTTCTCTATCATTCAATGCCTCGTGCTTAACGCTTCACTTCAATGAAACAACCTTAATTCATTCATTCATTCATTCATTCATTCATTCATTCATTCATTCATTCATATTTCAATCTTGGATTGATAAAACAGTCGTAATTTATTGATTTAATGTTCGAAATTTCACTCTCTTGTGGAGGTAACAGCATTCATGCAATTAATGAATCAAACTGAAAACATTTATTCAATGAGGAAGACTGCAAGTCCTTTCCAATGAATCTAGCTTTTGCCCTTCATTCAATGAAAGAAACTGCACGAGTTCATTCAATAATACAAACTGCATGAATTTATTAAATGAAACAGACTGCACGTGTAAATTCAATGAGTAAAGCTTTTCTTCTTTATTCAATGTCTCGAGCTTAGCACTTTCATTCAATGAAACCAACTGCATTGAATCAATCATTGAATCAAACTGCAATCATTGAGTCAATGAATCAAACAGTATTAATGGATTAAATCAAACAAACTTAACTCATTTACTTCGTGAATCAAACTACACCCATTCATTCAATGAAATGCACTGTATGTCTTTATTAAAAGAGTAGCGCTCCGGCCATTCATTCAATGCACGAGCAAAACGCATTCATTCAATGGTGCAAACTGCACTCATATATTCAAAGATGCAGACCACGTCTTAATTCAATGAGTAGAGCTTTTCACATTCATTCAATGGGTCAAGCTTAACGCTTTCATTCAATGAAACAAACTGCATTCATTGAAAAATTGAATCAAACTACAATCATTGATTCAATGAATAAAACCTTATTCCTTGTTTCAATCAAACAAACCTATCTCCCTTATTTAGTGAACCAAACTGCATACGTTCATTCAATGAACGAGGCTGCACTTGTCAATTCAATGAGTAGAGCTACTCTCATTCATTCAATGGCACAAATCTGCCGCATTGTCTCTAACAAACTGCACACGTTCACTACATGAACCAAACTGCCCGTCTTAATTCAATGAGTATAGCTTCTCTCATTCATTCAATGTGTCATGCTCACCGTTTTCATTTAATAAAACAAACTGCAGTCATTGAATCATTGAATCAAACTCCAATCATTTATTCAATCAATCAAACCTTATTTCCTGCTTCAATCGAACAAGTTAACTCACTTATTTAGTGACTCCTACTACACGCTATCAAACAGACAGCACATGATAATTCAATGAGTAGAGGTACTCTCACTCGTTCAATGCCACAAGGTTAACGCATTGATTCAATTAACCATATTGCACACATTTAATTCATGAGGCAAACTGCACTTGTCAATTCAATGAATACAGCTTCTCATTTATTCAATGTCACAAGCTTCACATATTGTCTCAATCAGACTGCACACATTCACTCCATGAACCAAACTGCACGTCGTAAATCAATGAGTAAAGCTTCTCTCATTCATTCAATTGGGTCAACCTTAACTCTTAAATTTAAAGAAACAAACTGCATTCTTAATTGATTGAAACAAACTGTAATGATTGTTTCAATGAATCAAACGTTATTCAATGTTTCAATGAAACAAACTCAACACGCTTATTTAGTGAATGAAACTGCCGTTGTCAATTCAAAGAGTAGAGATTCTCAACTTCGTTCAATGCCTCAAGCTTAACGCATTGATTCTATCAAACAAATTGCACACATTTTGTTCATGAAGCAAACTGCATTTGTAAATTCAATGAATACAGCTACTCTCTTTCTCTCAATGTCACAAGATTCACACATTGTCTCAATCAAACTGTACACATGCACTCTATGAACCAAACAGAAAGTGTTAATTCAATCAGAGAGATTCTCTCATTGATTCAACGTTTCAAACTCAACGCTTCCATTCAATTATACAAACTGCATTCATTGTATCATTGAATCTAACTACGATTATTCGGTTGTTTCAATAGAACAAATGTAACTGTGAATCCTACTGCACTCATTCATTTAATGAAACAGACTGCATATGATGATTCAATGAAGGAGTTTCACGCATTCGTTCAAAGCTTAACGCATTGATTCAATCAAACAAACTGCACACATTTAGTCCATGAAACAGAGTGCACCCGTTCATTCAAAGAGTAGAGCTCTTCTCTATCATTCAATGCCTCGTGCTTAACGCTTTACTTCAATGAAACAACCTTAATTCATTCAGTCATTCATTCATTCATTCATTCATTCATTCATTCATTCATATTTCAATCTTGGATTGATAAAAACAGTCGTAATTTATTGATTTAATGGTCGAAATTTCACTCTCTTGTGGAGTTAACAGCATTCATGCAATTAATGAAACAAACTGAAAACATTTATTCAATGAGGAACACTGCAAGTCCTATTCCAATGAATCTAGCTTTTGCCATTCATTCAATGAAATAAACTGCACGAGTTCATTCAATAATACAAACTGCATGAATTTATGAAATGAAACAGACTGCACGTGTAAATTCAACGAGTAAAGCTTTTCTTCTTTATTCAATGTCTCGAGCTTAGCACTTTCATTCAATGAAACCAACTGCATTGAATCAATCATTGAATCAAACTGCAATCATTGAGTCAATGAATCAAACAGTATTAATGGATTACATCAAACAAACTTAACTCATTTACTTCGTGAATCAAACTGCACCCATTCATTCAATGAAATGCACTGTATGTCTTTATAAAAAGAGTAGCGCTCCGGCCATTCATTCAATGCACGAGCAAAACGCATTCATTCAATGGAGCAAACTGCACTCATATATTCAAAGATGCAGACCACGTCTTAATTCAATGAGTAGAGCTTTTCACATTCATTCAATGGGTCAAGCTTAACGCTTTCATTCAATGAAACAAACTGCATTCATTGAAAAATTGAATCAAACTACAATCATTGATTCAATGAATAAAACCTGATTCCTTGTTACAATCAAACAAACCTATCTCCCTTATTTAGTGAACCAAACTGCATACGTTCATTCAATGAACGAGGCTGCACTTGTCAATTCAATGAGTAGAGCTACTCTCATTCATTCAATGGCACAAATCTGCCGCATTGTCTCTCACAAACTGCACACGTTCACTACATGAACCAAACTGCCCGTCTTAATTCAATGAGTATAGCTTCTCTCATTCATTCAATGTGTCATGCTCACCGTTTTCATTTAATAAAACAAACTGCAGTCATTGAATCATTGAATCAAACTCCAATCATTTATTCAATCAATCAAACCTTATTTCCTGCTTCAATCGAACAAGTTAACTCACTTATGTAGTGACTCCTACTACACGCTATCAAACAGACAGCACATGATAATTCAATGAGTAGAGGTACTCTCACTCGTTCAATGCCACAAGGTTAACGCATTGATTCAATTAACCATATTGCACACATTTAATTCATGAGGCAATCTGCACTTGTCAATTCAATGAACACAGCTACTCATTCATTCAATGTCACAAGCTTCACATATTGTCTCAATCAGACTGCACACATTCACTCCATGAACCAAACTGCACGTCGTAAATCAATGAGTAAAGCTTCTCTCATTCATTCAATTGGGTCAACCTTAACTCTTAAATTTAAAGAAACAAACTGCATTCTTAATTGATTGAAACAAACTGTAATGATTGTTTCAATGAATCAAACGTTATTCAATGTTTCAATGAAACAAACTCAACACGCTTATTTAGTGAATGAAACTGCCGTTGTCAATTCAAAGAGTAGAGATTCTCAACTTCGTTCAATGCCTCAAGCTTAACGCATTGATTCTATCAAACAAATTGCACACATTTTGTTCATGAAGCAAACTGCATTTGTAAATTCAATGAATACAGCTACTCTCTTTCTCTCAATGTCACAAGATTCACACATTGTCTCAATCAAACTGTACACATGCACTCCATGAACCAAACTGTAAGTGTTAATTCAATTAGAGAGATTCTCTCATTCATTCAACCTTTCAAACTCAACGCTTCCATTCAATTATACAAACTGCATTCAATCATTGAATCTAACTACGATTATTCGGTTGTTTCAATAGAACAAATGTAACTGTGAATCCTACTGCACTCATTCATTTAATGAAACAGACTGCATATGATGATTCAATGAAGGAGTTTCACTCATTCTTTCAAAGCTTAACGCATTGATTCAATCAAACAAACTGCACACATTTAGTCCATGAAACAAAGTGCACCCGATCATTCAAAGAGTAGAGCTCTTCTCTATCATTCAATGCCTTGTGCTTAACGCTTTACTTCAATGAAACAACCTTAATTCATTCATTCATTCATTCATTCATTCATTCATTCATGCATTCATATTTCAATCTTGGATTGATAAAACAGTCGTAATTTATTGATTTAATGGTCGAAATTTCACTCTCTTGTGGACGTAACAGCATTCATGCAATTAATGAAACAAACTGAAAACATTTATTCAATGAGGAAGACTGCAAGTCCTATTCCAATGAATCTAGCTTTTGCCATTCATTCAATGAAAGAAACTGCACGAGTTCATTCAATAATACAAACTGCATGAATTTATGAAATGAAACAGACTGCACGTGTAAATTCAACGAGTAAAGCTTTTCTTCTTTATTCAATGTCTCGAGCTTAGCACTTTCATTCAATGAAACCAACTGCATTGAATCAATCATTGAATCAAACTGCAATCATTGAGTCAATGAATCAAACAGTATTAATGGATTAAATCAAACAAACTTAACTCATTTACTTCGTGAATCAAACTGCACCCATTCATTCAATGAAATGCACTGTATGTCTTTATTAAAAGAGTAGCGCTCCGGCCATTCATTCAATGCACGAGCAAAACGCATTCATTCAATGGAGCAAACTGCACTCATATATTCAAAGATGCAGACCACGTCTTAATTCAATGAGTAGAGCTTTTCACATTCATTCAATGGGTCAAGCTTAACGCTTTCATTCAATGAAACAAACTGCATTCATTGAAAAATTGAATCAAACTACAATCATTGATTCAATGAATAAAACCTTATTCCTTGTTACAATCAAACAAACCTATCTCCCTTATTTAGTGAACCAAACTGCATACGTTCATTCAATGAACGAGGCTGCACTTGTCAATTCAATGAGTAGAGCTACTCTCATTCATTCAATGGCACAAATTTGCCGCATTGTCTCTAACAAACTGCACACGTTCACTACATGAACCAAACTGCCCGTCTTAATTCAATGAGTATAGCTTCTCTCATTCATTCAATGTGTCATGCTCACCGTTTTCATTTAATAAAACAAACTGCAGTCATTGAATCATTGAATCAAACTCCAATCATTCATTCAATCAATCAAACCTTATTTCCTGCTTCAATCGAACAAGTTAACTCACTTATTTAGTGACTCCTACTACACGCTCTCAAACAGACAGCACATGATAATTCAATGAGTAGAGGTACTCTCACTCGTTCAATGCCACAAGGTTAACGCATTGATTCAATTAACCATATTGCACACATTTAATTCATGAGGCAAACTGCACTTGTCAATTCAATGAATACAGCTACTCATTCATTCAATGTCACAAGCTTCACATATTGTCTCAATCAGACTGCACACCTTCACTCGATGAACCAAACTGCACGTCTTAATTCAATGAGTAAAGCTTCTCTCATTCATTCAATTGGGTCAACCTTAACTCTTAAATTTAAAGAAACAAACTGCATTCTTAATTGATTGAAACAAACTGTAATGATTGTTTCAATGAATCAAACGTTATTCAATGTTTCAATGAAACAAACTCAACACGCTTATTTAGTGAATGAAACTGCCGTTGTCAATTCAAAGAGTAGAGATTCTCAACTTCGTTCAATGCCTCAAGCTTAACGCATTGATTCTATCAAACAAATTGCACACATTTTATTCATGAAGCAAACTGCATTTGTAAATTCAATGAATACAGCTACTCTCTTTCTCTCACTGTCACAAGATTCACACATTGTCTCAATCAAACTGTACACATGCACTCCATGAACCAAACTGTAAGTGTTAATTCAATCAGAGAGATTCTCTCATTCATTCAACGTTTCAAACTCAACGCTTCCATTCAATTTTACAAACTGCATTCAATCATTGAATCTAACTACGATTATTCGGTTGTTTCAATAGAACAAATGTAACTGTGAATCCTACTGCACTCATTCATTTAATGAAACAGACTGCATATGATGATTCAATGAAGGAGTTTCACTCATTCTTTCTAAGCTTAACGCATTGATTCAATCAAACAAACTGCACACATTTAGTCCATGAAACAAAGTGCACCCGATCATTCAAAGAGTAGAGCTCTTCTCTATCATTCAATGCCTCGTGCTTAACGCTTCACTTCAATGAAACAACCTTAATTCATTCATTCTTTCATTCATTCATTCATTCATGCATTCATTCATTCATGCATTCATATTTCAATCTTGGATTGATAAAAACAGTCGTAATTTATTGATTTAATGGTCGAAATTTCACTCTCTTGTGGAGGTAACAGCATTCATGCAATTAATGAATCAAACTGAAAACATTTATTCAATGAGGAAGACTGCAAGTCCTTTCCAATGAATCTAGCTTTTGCCATTCATTCAATGAAAGAAACTGCACGGGTTCATTCAATAATACAAACTGCATGAATTTATTAAATGAAACAGACTGCACGTGTAAATTCAATGAGTAAAGCTTTTCTTCTTTCTTCAATGTCTCGAGCTTAGCACTTTCATTCAATGAAACCAACTACATTGAATCAATCATTGAATCAAACTGCAATCATTGAGTCAATGAATCAAACAGTATTAATGGATTAAATCAAACAAACTTAACTCATTTACTTCGTGAATCAAACTGCACCCATTCATTCAATGAAATGCACTGTATGTCTTTATTCAAAGAGTAGCGCTCCGGCCATTCATTCAATGCACGAGCAAAACGCATTCATTCAATGGTGCAAATTGCACTCATATATTCAAAGATGCAGACCACGTCTTAATTCAATGAGTAGAGCTTTTCACATTCATTCAATGGGTCAAGCTTAACGCTTTCATTCAATGAAACAATCTGCATTCATTGAAAAATTGAATCAAACTACAATCATTGATTCAATGAATAAAACCTTATTCCTTGTTACAATCAAACAAACCTATCTCCCTTATTTAGTGAACCAAACTGCATACGTTCATTCAATGAACGAGGCTGCACTTGTCATTTCAATGAGTAGAGCTACTCTCATTCATTCAATGGCACAAATCTGCCGCATTGTCTCTAACAAACTGCACACGTTCACTACATGAACCAAACTGCCCGTCTTAATTCAATGAGTATAGCTTCTCTCATTCATTCAATGTGTCATGCTCACCGTTTTCATTTAATAAAACAAACTGCAGTCATTGAATCATTGAATCAAACTCCAATCATTTATTCAATCAATCAAACCTTATTTCCTGCTTCAATCGAACAAGTTAACTCACTTATTTAGTGACTCCTACTACACGCTATCAAACAGACAGCACATGATAATTCAATGATAACTCTCACTCGTTCAATGCCACAAGGTTAACGCATTGATTCAATTAACCATATTGCACACATTTAATTCATGAGGCAAACTGCACTTGTCAATTCAATGAATACAGCTACTCATTCATTCAATGTCACAAGCTTCACATATTGTCTCAATCAGACTGCACACATTCACTCCATGAACCAAACTGCACGTCGTAAATCAATGAGTAAAGCTTCTCTCATTCATTCAATTGGGTCAACCTTAACTCTTAAATTTAAAGAAACAAACTGCATTCTTAATTGATTGAAACAAACTGTAACGATTGTTTCAATGAATCAAACGTTATTCAATGTTTCAATGAAACAAACTCAACACGCTTATTTAGTGAATGAAACTGCCGTTGTCAATTCAAAGAGTAGAGATTCTCAACTTCGTTCAATGCCCAAAGCTTAACGCATTGATTCTATCAAACAAATTGCACACATTTTGTTCATGAAGCAAACTGCATTTGTAAATTCAATGAATACAGCTACTCTCTTTCGCTCAATGTCACAAGATTCACACATTGTCTCAATCAAACTGTACACATGCACTCCATGAAACAAACTGTAAATGTTAATTCAATCAGAGAGATTCTCTCATTCATTCAACGTTTCAAACTCAACGCTTCCATTCAATTATACAAACTGCATTCATTGTATCATTGAATCTAACTACGATTATTCGGTTGTTTCAATAGAACAAATGTAACTGTGAATCCTACTGCACTCATTCATTTAATGAAACAGACTGCATATGATGATTCAATGAAGGAGTTTCACGCATTCGTTCAAAGCTTAACGCATTGATTCAATCAAACAAACTGCACACATTTAGTCCATGAAACAAAGTGCACCCGTTCATTCAAAGAGTAGAGCTCTTCTCTATCATTCAATGCCTCGTGCTTAACGCTTTACTTCAATGAAACAACCTTAATTCATTCAGTCATTCATTCATTCATTCATTCATTCATTCATATTTCAATTGATAAAAACAGTCGTAATTTATTGATTTAATGGTCGAAATTTCACTCTCTTGTGGAGGTAACAGCATTCATGCAATTAATGAAACAAACTGAAAACATTTATTCAATGAGGAAGACTGCAAGTCCTATTCCAATGAATCTAGTTTTTGCCATTCATTCAATGAAAGAAACTGCACGAGTTCATTCAATAATACAAACTGCATGAATTTATTAAATGAAACAGACTGCACGTGTAAATTCAATGAGTAAAGCTTTTCTTCTTTATTCAATGTCTCGAGCTTAGCACTTTCATTCAATGAAACCAACTGCATTGAATCAATCATTGAATCAAACTGCAATCATTGAGTCAATGAATCAAACAGTATTAATGGATTAAATCAAACAAACTTAACTCATTTACTTCGTGAATCAAACTGCACCCATTCATTCAATGAAATGCACTGTATGTCTTTATTCAAAGAGTAGCGCTCCGGCCATTCATTCAATGCACGAGCAAAACGCATTCGTTCAATGGTGCAAACTGCACTCATACATTCAAAGATGCAGACCACGTCTTAATTCAATGAGTAGAGCTTTTCACATTCATTCAATGGGTCAAGCTTAACGCTTTCATTCAATGAAACAAACTGCATTCATTGAAAAATTGAATCAAACTACAATCATTGATTCAATGAATAAAACCTTATTCCTTGTTACAATTAAACAAACCTATCTCCCTTATTTAGTGAACCAAACTGCATACGTTCATTCAATGAACGAGGCTGCACTTGTCAATTCAATGAGTAGAGCTACTCTCATTCATTCAATGGCACAAATCTGCCGCATTGTCTCTAACAAACTGCACACGTTCACTACATGAACCAAACTGCCCGTCTTAATTCAATGAGTATAGCTTCTCTCATTCATTCAATGTGTCATGCTCACCGTTTTCATTTAATAAAACAAACTGCAGTCATTGAATCATTGAATCAAACTCCAATCATTTATTCAATCAATCAAAACCTTATTTCCTACTTCAATCGAACAAGTTAACACACTTATTTAGTGACTCCTACTACACGCTATCAAACAGACAGCACATGATAATTCAATGAGTAGAGGTACTCTCACTCGTTCAATGCCACAAGGTTAACGCATTGATTCAATTAACCATATTGCACACATTTAATTCATGAGGCAAACTGCACTTGTCAATTCAATGAATACAGCTACTCATTCATTCAATGTCACAAGCTTCACATATTGTCTCAATCAGACTGCACACTTTCACTCCATGAACCAAACTGCACGTCGTAAATCAATGAGTAAAGCTTCTCTCATTCATTCAATTGGGTCAACCTTAACTCTTAAATTTAAAGAAACAAACTGCATTCTTAATTGATTGAAACAAACTGTAATGATTGTTTCAATGAATCAAACGTTATTCAATGTTTCAATGAAACAAACTCAACACGCTTATTTAGTGAATGAAACTGCCGTTGTCAATTCAAAGAGTAGAGATTCTCAACTTCGTTCAATGCCTCAAGCTTAACGCATTGATTCTATCAAACAAATTGCACACATTTTGTTCATGAAGCAAACTGCATTTGTAAATTCAATGAATACAGCTACTCTCTTTTTCTCAATGTCACAAGATTCACACATTGTCTCAATCAAACTGTACACATGCACTCCATGAACCAAACTGTAAGTGTTAATTCAATCAGAGAGATTCTCTCATTCATTCAACGTTTCAAACTCAACGCTTCCATTCAATTATACAAACTGCATTCATTGTATCATTGAATCTAACTACGATTATTCGGTTGTTTCAATAGAACAAATGTAACTGTGAATCCTACTGCACTCATTCATTTAATGAAACAGACTGCATATGATGATTCAATGAAGGAGTTTCACGCATTCGTTCAAAGCTTAACGCATTGATTCAATCAAACACACTGTACACATTTAGTCCATGAAACAAAGTGCACCCGTTCATTCAAAGAGTAGAGCTCTTCTCTATCATTCAATGCCTTGTGCTTAACGCTTTACTTCAATGAAACAACCTTAATTCATTCAGTCATTCATTCATTCATTCATTCATATTTCAATCTTGGATTGATAAAAACAGTCGTAATTTATTGATTTAATGGTCGAAATTTCACTCTCTTGTGGACGTAACAGCATTCATGCAATTAATGAAACAAACTGAAAACATTTATTCAATGAGGAACACTGCAAGTCCTATTCCAATGAATCTAGCTTTTGCCATTCATTCAATGAAAGAAACTGCACGAGTTCATTCAATAATACAAACTGCATGAATTTATTAAATGAAACAGACTGCACGTGTAAATTCAATGAGTAAAGCTTTTCTTCTTTATTCAATGTCTCGAGCTTAGCACTTTCATTCAATGAAACCAACTGCATTGAATCAATCATTGAATCAAACTGCAATCATTGAGTCAATGAATCAAACAGTATTAATGGATTAAATCAAACAAACTTAATTCATTTACTTCGTGAATCAAACTGCACCCATTCATTCAATGAAATGCACTGTATGTCTTTATTCAAAGAGTAGCGCTCCGGCCATTCATTCAATGCACGAGCAAAACGCATTCATTCAATGGTGCAAACTGCACTCATATATTCAAAGATGCAGACCACGTCTTAATTCAATGAGTAGAGCTTTTCACATTCATTCAATGGGTCAAGCTTAACGCTTTCATTCAATGAAACAAACTGCATTCATTGAAAAATTGAATCAAACTACAATCATTGATTCAATGAATAAAACCTTATTCCTTGTTACAATCAAACAAACCTATCTCCCTTATTTCGTGAACCAAACTGCATACGTTCATTCAATGAACGAGGCTGCACTTGTCAATTCAATGAGTAGAGCTACTCTCATTCATTCAATGGCACAAATCTGCCGCATTGTCTCTAACAAACTGCACACGTTCACTACATGAACCAAACTGCCCGTCTTAATTCAATGAGTATAGCTTCTCTCATTCATTCAATGTGTCATGCTCACCGTTTTCATTTAATAAAACAAACTGCAGTCATTGAATCATTGAATCAAACTCCAATCATTTATTCAATCAATCAAACCTTATTTCCTGCTTCAATCGAACAAGTTAACTCACTTATTTAGTGACTCCTACTACACGCTATCAAACAGACAGCACATGATAATTCAATGAGTAGAGGTACTCTCACTCGTTCAATGCCACAAGGTTAACGCATTGATTCAATTAACCATATTGCACACATTTAATTCATGAGGCAAACTGCACTTGTCAATTCAATGAATACAGCTACTCATTCATTCAATGTCACAAGCTTCACATATTGTCTCAATCAGGCTGCACACATTCACTCCATGAACCAAACTGCACGTCGTAAATCAATGAGTAAAGCTTCTCTCATTCATTCAATTGGGTCAACCTTAACTCTTAAATTTAATGAAACAAACTGCATTCTTAATTGATTGAAACAAACTGTAATGATTGTTTCAATGAATCAAACGTTATTCAATGTTTCAATGAAACAAACTCAACACGCTTATTTAGTGAATGAAACTGCCGTTGTCAATTCAAAGAGTAGAGATTCTCAACTTCGTTCAATGCCTCAAGCTTAACGCATTGATTCGATCAAACAAATTGCACACATTTTGTTCATGAAGCAAACTGCATTTGTAAATTCAATGAATACAGCTACTCTCTTTCTCTCAATGTCACAAGACTCACACATTGTCTCAATCAAACTGTACACATGCACTCCATGAACCAAACTGTAAGTGTTAATTCAATCAGAGAGATTCTCCCATTCATTCAACGTTTCAAACTCAACGCTTCCATTCAATTATACAAACTGCATTCATTGTATCATTGAATCTAACTACGATTATTCGGTTGTTTCAACAGAACAAGTGTAACTGTGAATCCTACTGCACTCATTCATTTAATGAAACAGACTGCATATGATGATTCAATGAAGGAGTTTCACGCATTCGTTCAAAGCTTAACGCATTGATTCAATCAAACAAACTGCACACATTTAGTCCATGAAACAAAGTGCACCCGTTCATTCAAAGAGTAGAGCTTTTCTTTATCATTCAATGCTTAATGCCTCGTGCTTAACGCTTTACTTCAATGAAATAACATTAATTAATTAATTAATTAATTCATTCATTCATTCATTCATATTTCAATCTTGGATTGATAAAAACAGTCTTAATTTATTGATTTAATGGTCGAAATTTCACTCTCTTGTGGAGGTAACAGC
The DNA here is from genome assembly GCF_037043375.1 of Chiloscyllium plagiosum. NCBI lineage: Eukaryota > Metazoa > Chordata > Chondrichthyes > Orectolobiformes > Hemiscylliidae > Chiloscyllium > Chiloscyllium plagiosum. The sequence goes on from NW_028270168.1 coordinate 56,837,798, forward strand.
ATTCATGCAATTAATGAAACAAACTGAAAACATTTATTCAATGAGGAAGACTGCAAGTCCTATTCCAATGAATCTAGCTTTTGCCATTCATTCAATGAAAGAAACTGCACGAGTTCATTCAATAATACAAACTGCATGAATTTATTAAATGAAACAGACTGCACGTGTAAATTCAATGAGTAAAGCTTTTCTTCTTTATTCAATGTCTCGAGCTTAGCACTTTCATTCAATGAAACCAACTGCATTGAATCAATCATTGAATCAAACTGCAATCATTGAGTCAATGAATCAAACAGTATTAATGGATTAAATCAAACAAACTTAACTCATTTACTTCGTGAATCAAACTGCACCCATTCATTCAATGAAATGCACTGTATGTCTTTATTCAAAGAGTAGAGCTCCGGCCATTCATTCAATGCACGAGCAAAACGCATTCATTCAATGGTGCAAACTGCACTCAAAGATGCAGACCATGTCTTAATTCAATGAGTAGAGCTTTTCACATTCATTCAATGGGTCAAGCTTAACGCTTTCATTCAATGAAACAAACTGCATTCATTGAAAAATTGAATCAAACTACAATCATTGATTCAATGAATAAAACCTTATTCCTTGTTACAATCAAACAAACCTATCTCCCTTATTTCGTGAACCAAACTGCATACGTTCATTCAAAGAACGAGGCTGCACTTGTCAATTCAATGAGTAGAGCTACTCTCATTCATTCAATGGCACAAATCTGCCGCATTGTCTCTAACAAACTGCACACGTTCACTACATGAACCAAACTGCCCGTCTTAATTCAATGAGTATAGCTTCTCTCATTCATTCAATGTGTCATGCTCACCGTTTTCATTTAATACAACAAACTGCAGTCATTGAATCATTGAATCAAACTCCAATCATTTATTCAATCAATCAAACCTTATTTCCTGCTTCAATCGAACAAGTTAACTCACTTATTTAGTGACTCAAACAGGCAGCACATGATAATTCAATGAGTAGAGGTACTCTCACTCGTTCAATGCCACAAGGTTAACGCATTGATTCAATTAACCATATTGCACACATTTAATTCATGAGGCAAACTGCACTTGTCAATTCAATGAATACAGCTACTCATTCATTCAATGTCACAAGCTTCACAAAATGTCTCAATCAGACTGCACACATTCACTCCATGAACCAAACTGCACGTCGTAAATCAATGAGTAAAGTTTCTCTCATTCATTCAATTGGGTCAACCTTAACTCTTAAATTTAAAGAAACAAACTGCATTCTTAATTGATTGAAACAAACTGTAACGATTGTTTCAATGAATCAAACGTTATTCAATGTTTCAATGAAACAAACTCAACACGCTTATTTAGTGAATGAAACTGCCGTTGTCAATTCAAAGAGTAGAGATTCTCAACTTCGTTCAATGCCTCAAGCTTAACGCATTGATTCTCTCAAACAAATTGCACACATTTTGTTCATGAAGCAAACTGCATTTGTAAATTCAATGAATACAGCTACTCTCTTTCTCTCAATGTCACAAGATTCACACATTGTCTCAATCAAACTGTACACATGCACTCCATGAACCAAACTGTAAATGTTAATTCAATCAGAGAGATTCTCTCATTCATTCAACGTTTCAAACTCAACGCTTCCATTCAATTATACAAACTGCATTCATTGTATCATTGAATCTAACTACGATTATTCGGTTGTTTCAATAGAACAAATGTAACTGTGAATCCTACTGCACTCATTCATTTAATGAAACAGACTGCATATGATGATTCAATGAAGGAGTTTCACGCATTCGTTCAAAGCGTAACGCATTGATTCAATCAAACAAACTGCACACATTTAGTCCATGAAACAAAGTGCACCCGTTCATTCAAAGAGTAGAGCTCTTCTCTATCATTCAATGCCTCGTGCTTAACGCTTTACTTCAATGAAACAACCTTAATTCATTCAGTCATTCATTCATTCATTCATTCATTCATATTTCAATCTTGGATTGATAAAAACAGTCGTAATTTATTGATTTAATGGTCGAAATTTCACTCTCTTGTGGACGTAACAGCATTCATGCAATTAATGAAACAAACTGAAAACATTTATTCAATGAGTAAGACTGCAAGTCCTATTCCAATGAATCTAGCTTTTGCCATTCATTCAATGAAAGAAACTGCACGAGTTCATTCAATAATACAAACTGCATGAATTTATGAAATGAAACAGACTGCACGTGTAAATTCAATGAGTAAAGCTTTTCTTCTTTATTCAATGTCTCGAGCTTAGCACTTTCATTCAATGAAACCAACTGCATTGAATCAATCATTGAATCAAACTGCAATCATTGAGTCAATGAATCAAACAGTATTAATGGATTAAATCAAACAAACTTAACTCATTTACTTCGTGAATCAAACTGCACCCATTCATTCAATGAAATGCACTGTATGTCTTTATTCAAAGAGTAGCGCTCCGGCCATTCATTCAATGCACGAGCAAAACGCATTCATTCAATGGTGCAAACTGCACTCATATATTCAAAGATGCAGACCACGTCTTAATTCAATGAGTAGAGCTTTTCACATTCATTCAATGGGTCAAGCTTAACGCTTTCATTCAATGAAACAAACTGCATTCATTGAAAAATTGAATCAATCTACAATCATTGATTCAATGAATAAGACCTTATTCCTTGTTACAATCAAACAAACCTATCTCTCTTATTTAGTGAAACAAACTGCATACGTTCATTCAATGAACGAGGCTGCACTTGTCAATTCAATGAGTAGAGCTACTCTCATTCATTCAATGGCACAAATCTGCCGCATTGTCTCTCACAAACTGCACACGTTCACTCCATGAACCAAACTGCCCGTCTTAATTCAATGAGTATAGCTTCTCTCATTCATTCAATGTGTCATGCTCACCGTTTTCATTTAACAAAACAAACTGCAGTCATTGAATCATTGAATCAAACTCCAATCATTTATTCAATCAATCAAACCTTATTTCCTGCTTCAATCGAACAAGTTAACTCACTTATTTAGTGACTCCTACTACAGGCTATCAAACAGACAGCACATGATAATTCAATGAGTAGAGGTACTCTCACTCGTTCAATGCCACAAGGTTAACGCATTGATTCAATTAACCATATTGCACACATTTAATTCATGAGGCAAACTGCACTTGTCAATTCAATGAATACAGCTACTCATTCATTCAATGTCACAAGCTTCACATATTGTCTCAATCAGACTGCACACATTCACTCCATGAACCAAACTGCACGTCGTAAATCAATGAGTAAAGCTTCTCTCATTCATTCAATTGGGTCAACCTTAACTCTTAAATTTAAAGAAACAAACTGCATTCTTAATTGATTGAAACAAACTGTAATGATTGTTTCAATGAATCAAACGTTATTCAATGTTTCAATGAAACAAACTCAACACACTTATTTAGTGAATGAAACTGCCGTTGTCAATTCAAAGAGTAGAGATTCTCAACTTCGTTCAATGCCTCAAGCTTAACGCATTGATTCTATCAAACAAATTGCACACATTTTGTTCATGAAGCAAACTGCATTTGTAAATTCAATGAATACAGCTCCTCTCTTTCTCTCAATGTCACAAGATTCACACATTGTCTCAATCAAACTGTACACATGCACTCCATGAACCAAACTGGAAGTGTTAATTCAATCAGAGAGATTCTCTCATTCATTCAACGCTTCAAACTCAACGCTTCCATTCAATTATACAAACTGCATTCATTGTATCATTGAATCTAACTACGATTATTCGGTTGTTTCAATAGAACAAATGTAACTGTGAATCCTACTGCACTCATTCATTTAATGAAACAGACTGCATATGATGAGTCAATGAAGGAGTTTCACGCATTCGTTCAAAGCTTAACGCATTGATTCAATCAAACAAACTGCACACATTTAGTCCATGATACAAAGTGCACCCGTTCATTCAAAGAGTAGAGCTCTTCTCTATCATTCAATGCCTCGTGCTTAACGCTTTACTTCAATGAAACAACCTTAATTCATTCAGTCATTCATTCATTCATTCATTCATTCATTCATTCATATTTCAATCTTGGATTGATAAAAACAGTCGTAATTTATTGATTTAATGGTCGAAATTTCACTCTCTTGTGGAGGTAACAGCATTCATGCAATTAATGAAACAAACTGAAAACTTTTATTCAATGAGGAAGACTGCAAGTCCTATTCCAATGAATCTAGCTTTTGCCATTCATTCAATGAAAGAAACTGCACGAGTTCATTCAATAATACAAACTGCATGAATTTATGAAATGAAACAGACTGCACGTGTAAATTCAATGAGTAAAGCTTTTCTTCTTTATTCAATGTCTCGAGCTTAGCACTTTCATTCAATGAAACCAACTGCATTGAATCAATCATTGAATCAAACTGCAATCATTGAGTCAATGAATCAAACAGTATTTAAGGATTAAATCAAACAAACTTAACTCATTTACTTCGTGAATCAAACTGCCCCCATTCATTCAATGAAATGCACTGTATGTCTTTATTCAAAGAGTAGCGCTCCGGTCATTCATTCAATGCACGAGCAAAACGCATTCATTCAATGGTGCAAACTGCACTCATACATTCAAAGATTCAGACCACGTCTTAATTCAATGAGTAGAGCTTTTCACATTCATTCAATGGGTCAAGCTTAACGCTTTCATTCAATGAAACAAACTGCATTCATTGAAAAATTGAATCAAACCACAATCATTGATTCAATGAATAAAACCTTATTCCTTGTTACAATCAAACAAACCTATCTCCCTTATTTAGTGAACCAAACTGCATACGTTCATTCAATGAACGAGGCTGCACTTGTCAATTCAATGAGTAGAGCTACTCTCATTCATTCAATGGCACAAATCTGCCGCATTGTCTCTAACAAACTGCACACGTTCACTACATGAACCAAACTGCCCGTCTTAATTCAATGAGTATAGCTTCTCTCATTCATTCAATGTGTCATGCTCACCGTTTTCATTTAATAAAACAAACTGCAGTCATTGAATCATTGAATCAAACTCCAATCATTTATTCAATCAATCAAACCTTATTTCCTGCTTCAATCGAACAAGTTAACTCACTTATTTAGTGACTCCTACTACACGCTATCAAACAGACAGCACATGATAATTCAATGAGTAGAGGTACTCTCACTCGTTCAATGCCACAAGGTTAACGCATTGATTCAATTAACCATATTGCACACATTTAATTCATGAGGCAAACTGCACTTGTCAATTCAATGAATACAGCTACTCATTCATTCAATGTCACAAGCTTCACATATTGTCTCAATCAGACTGCACACATTCACTCCATGAACCAAACTGCACGTCGTAAATCAATGAGTAAAGCTTCTCTCATTCATTCAATTGGGTCAACCTAAACTCTTAAATTTAAAGAAACAAACTGCATTCTTAATTGATTGAAACAAACTGTAATGATTGTTTCAATGAATCAAACGTTATTCAATGTTTCAATGAAACAAACTCAACACGCTTATTTAGTGAATGAAACTGCCGTTGTCAATTCAAAGAGTAGAGATTCTCAACCTCGTTTAATGCCTCAAGCTTAACGCATTGATTCTATCAAACAAATTGCACACATTTTGTTCATGAAGCAAACTGCATTTGTAAATTCAATGAATACAGCTACTCTCTTTCTCTCAATGTCACAAGATTCACACATTGTCTCAATCAAACTGTACACATGCACTCCATGAACCAAACTGTAAGTGTTAATTCAATCAGAGAGATTCTCTCATTCATTCAACGTTTCAAACTCAACGCTTCCATTCAATTATACAAACTGCATTCATTGTATCATTGACTCTAACTACGATTATTCGGTTGTTTCAATAGAACAAATGTAACTGTGAATCCTACTGCACTCATTCATTTAATGAAACAGACTGCATATGATGATTCAATGAAGGACTTTCACGCATTCGTTCAAAGCTTAACGCATTGATTCAATCAAACAAACTGCACACATTTAGTCCATGAAACAAAGTGCACCCGTTCATTCAAAGAGTAGAGCTCTTCTCTATCATTCAATGCTTAATGCCTCGTGCTTAACGCTTTACTTCAATGAAACAACCTTAATTAATTAATTAATTAATTCATTCATTCATTCATTCATTCATATTTCAATCTTGGATTGATAAAAACAGTCGTAATTTATTGATTTCATGGTCGAAATTTCACTCTCTTGTGGACGTAACAGCATTCATGCAATTAATGAAACAAACTGAAAACATTTATTCAATGAGGAAGACTGCAAGTCCTATTCCAATGAATCTAGCTTTTGCCATTCATTCAATGAAAGAAACTGCACGAGTTCATTCAATAATACAAACTGCATGAATTTATTAAATGAAACAGACTGCACGTGTAAATTCAATGAGTAAAGCTTTTCTTCTTTATTCAATGTCTCGAGCTTAGCACTTTCATTCAATGAAACCAACTGCATTGAATCAATCATTGAATCAAACTGCAATCATTGAGTCAATGAATCAAACAGTATTAATGGATTAAATCAAACAAACTTAACTCATTTACTTCGTGAATCAAACTGCACCCATTCATTCAATGAAATGCACTGTATGTCTTTATTCAAAGAGTAGCGCTCCGGCCATTCATTCAATGCACGAGCAAAACGCATTCATTCAATGGAGCAAACTGCACTCATACATTCAAAGATGCAGACCACGTCTTAATTCAATGAGTAGAGCTTTTCACATTCATTCAATGGGTCAAGCTTAACGCTTTCATTCAATGAAACAAACTGCATTCATTGAAAAATTGAATCAAACTACAATCATTGATTCAATGAATAAAACCTTATTCCTTGTTACAATCAAACAAACCTATCTCCCTTATTTAGTGAACCAAACTGCATACGTTCATTCAATGAACGAGGCTGCACTTGTCAATTCAATGAGTAGAGCTACTCTCATTCTTTCAATGGCACAAATCTGCCGCATTGTCTCTAACAAACTGCACACGTTCACTACATGAACCAAACTGCCCGTCTTAATTCAATGAGTATAGCTTCTCTCATTCATTCAATGTGTCATGCTCACCGTTTTCATTTAATAAAACAAACTGCAGTCATTGAATCATTGAATCAAACTCCAATCATTTATTCAATCAATCAAAACCTTATTTCCCACTTCAATCGAACAAGTTAGCACACTTATTTAGTGACTCCTACTACACGCTATCAAACAGACAGCACACGATAATTCAATGAGTAGAGGTACTCTCACTCGTTCAATGCCACAAGGTTAACGCATTGATTCAATTAACCATATTGCACACATTTAATTCATGAGGCAAACTGCACTTGTCAATTCAATGAATACAGCTACTCATTCATTCAATGTCACAAGCTTCACATATTGTCTCAATCAGACTGCACACTTTCACTCCATGAACCAAACTGCACGTCGTAAATCAATGAGTAAAGCTTCTCTCATTCATTCAATTGGGTCAACCTTAACTCTTAAATTTAAAGAAACAAACTGCATTCTTAATTGATTGAAACAAACTGTAATGATTGTTTCAATGAATCAAACGTTATTCAATGTTTCAATGAAACAAACTCAACACGCTTATTTAGTGAATGAAACTGCCGTTGTCAATTCAAAGAGTAGAGATTCTCAACTTCGTTCAATGCCTCAAGCTTAACGCATTGATTCTATCAAACAAATTGCACACATTTTGTTCATGAAGCAAACTGCATTTGTAAATTCAATGAATACAGCTACTCTCTTTCTCTCAATGTCACAAGATTCACACATTGTCTCAATCAAACTGTACACATGCACTCCATGAACCAAACTGGAAGTGTTAATTCAATCAGAGAGATTCTCTCATTCATTCAACGCTTCAAACTCAACGCTTCCATTCAATTATACAAACTGCATTCATTGTATCATTGAATCTAACTACGATTATTCGGTTGTTTCAATAGAACAAATGTAACTGTGAATCCTACTGCACTCATTCATTTAATGAAACAGACTGCATATGATGATTCAATGAAGGAGTTTCACTCATTCGTTCAAAGCTTAATGCATTGATTCAATCAAACAAACTGCACACATTTAGTCCATGAAACAAAGTGCACCCGTTCATTCAAAGAGTAGAGCTCTTCTCTATCATTCAATGCCTCGTGCTTAACGCTTTACTTCAATGAAACAACCTTAATTCATTCAGTCATTCATTCATTCATTCATTCATATTTCAATCTTGGATTGATAAAAACAGTCGTAATTTATTGATTTAATGGTCGAAATTTCACTCTCTTGTGGACGTAACAGCATTCATGCAATTAATGAAACAAACTGAAAACATTTATTCAATGAGGAACACTGCAAGTCCTATTCCAATGAATCTAGCTTTTGCCATTCATTCAATGAAAGAAACTGCACGAGTTCATTCAATAATACAAACTGCATGAATTTATTAAATGAAACAGACTGCACGTGTAAATTCAATGAGTAAAGCTTTTCTTCTTTATTCAATGTCTCGAGCTTAGCACTTTCATTCAATGAAACCAACTGCATTGAATCAATCATTGAATCAAACTGCAATCATTGAGTCAATGAATCAAACAGTATTAATGGATTAAATCAAACAAACTTAACTCATTTACTTCGTGAATCAAACTGCACCCATTCATTCAATGAAATGCACTGTATGTCTTTATTCAAAGAGTAGCGCTCCGGCCATTCATTCAATGCACGAGCAAAACGCATTCATTCAATGGTGCAAACTGCACTCATATATTCAAAGATGCAGACCACGTCTTAATTCAATGAGTAGAGCTTTTCACATTCATTCAATGGGTCAAGCTTAACGCTTTCATTCAATGAAACAAACTGCATTCATTGAAAAATTGAATCAAACTACAATCATTGATTCAATGAATAAAACCTTATTCCTTGTTACAATCAAACAAACCTATCTCCCTTATTTAGTGAACCAAACTGCATACGTTCATTCAATGAACGAGGCTGCACTTGTCAATTCAATGAGTAGAGCTACTCTCATTCATTCAATGGCACAAATCTGCCGCATTGTCTCTAACAAACTGCACACGTTCACTACATGAACCAAACTGCCAGTCTTAATTCAATGAGTATAGCTTCTCTCATTCATTCAATGTGTCATGCTCACCGTTTTCATTTAATAAAACAAACTGCAGTCATTGAATCATTGAATCAAACTCCAATCATTTATTCAATCAATCAAACCTTATTTCCTGCTTCAATCGAACAAGTTAACTCACTTATTTAGTGACTCCTACTACACGCTATCAAACAGACAGCACATGATAATTCAATGAGTAGAGGTACTCTCACTCGTTCAATGCCACAAGGTTAACGCATTGATTCAATTAACCATATTGCACACATTTAATTCATGAGGCAAACTGCACTTGTCAATTCAATGAATACAGCTACTCATTCATTCAATGTCACAAGCTTCACATATTGTCTCAATCAGACTGCACACATTCACTCCATGAACCAAACTGCACGTTGTAAATCAATGAGTAAAGCTTCTCTCATTCATTCAATTGGGTCAACCTTAACTCTTAAATTTAAAGAAACAAACTGCATTCTTAATTGATTGAAACAAACTGTAACGATTGTTTCAATGAATCAAACGTTATTCAATGTTTCAATGAAACAAACTCAACACGCTTATTTAGTGAATGAAACTGCCGTTGTCAATTCAAAGAGTAGAGATTCTCAACTTCGTTCAATGCCTCAAGCTTAACGCATTGATTCTCTCAAACAAATTGCACACATTTTGTTCATGAAGCAAACTGCATTTGTAAATTCAATGAATACAGCTACTCTCTTTCTCTCAATGTCACAAGATTCACACATTGTCTCAATCAAACTGTACACATGCACTCCATGAACCAAACTGTAAATGTTAATTCAATCAGAGAGATTCTCTCATTCATTCAACGTTTCAAACTCAACGCTTCCATTCAATTATACAAACTGCATTCATTGTATCATTGAATCTAACTACGATTATTCGGTTGTTTCAATAGAACAAATGTAACTGTGAATCCTACTGCACTCATTCATTTAATGAAACAGACTGCATATGATGATTCAATGAAGGAGTTTCACGCATTCGTTCAAAGCGTAACGCATTGATTCAATCAAACAAACTGCACACATTTAGTCCATGAAACAAAGTGCACCCGTTCATTCAAAGAGTAGAGCTCTTCTCTATCATTCAATGCCTCGTGCTTAACGCTTTACTTCAATGAAACAACCTTAATTCATTCAGTCATTCATTCATTCATTCATTCATTCATATTTCAATCTTGGATTGATAAAAACAGTCGTAATTTATTGATTTAATGGTCGAAATTTCACTCTCTTGTGGACGTAACAGCATTCATGCAATTAATGAAACAAACTGAAAACATTTATTCAATGAGTAAGACTGCAAGTCCTATTCCAATGAATCTAGCTTTTGCCATTCATTCAATGAAAGAAACTGCACGAGTTCATTCAATAATACAAACTGCATGAATTTATGAAATGAAACAGACTGCACGTGTAAATTCAATGAGTAAAGCTTTTCTTCTTTATTCAATGTCTCGAGCTTAGCACTTTCATTCAATGAAACCAACTGCATTGAATCAATCATTGAATCAAACTGCAATCATTGAGTCAATGAATCAAACAGTATTAATGGATTAAATCAAACAAACTTAACTCATTTACTTCGTGAATCAAACTGCACCCATTCATTCAATGAAATGCACTGTATGTCTTTATTCAAAGAGTAGCGCTCCGGCCATTCATTCAATGCACGAGCAAAACGCATTCATTCAATGGTGCAAACTGCACTCATATATTCAAAGATGCAGACCACGTCTTAATTCAATGAGTAGAGCTTTTCACATTCATTCAATGGGTCAAGCTTAACGCTTTCATTCAATGAAACAAACTGCATTCATTGAAAAATTGAATCAATCTACAATCATTGATTCAATGAATAAGACCTTATTCCTTGTTACAATCAAACAAACCTATCTCTCTTATTTAGTGAAACAAACTGCATACGTTCATTCAATGAACGAGGCTGCACTTGTCAATTCAATGAGTAGAGCTACTCTCATTCATTCAATGGCACAAATCTGCCGCATTGTCTCTAACAAACTGCACACGTTCACTCCATGAACCAAACTGCCCGTCTTAATTCAATGAGTATAGCTTCTCTCATTCATTCAATGTGTCATGCTCACCGTTTTCATTTAACAAAACAAACTGCAGTCATTGAATCATTGAATCAAACTCCAATCATTTATTCAATCAATCAAACCTTATTTCCTGCTTCAATCGAACAAGTTAACTCACTTATTTAGTGACTCCTACTACAGGCTATCAAACAGACAGCACATGATAATTCAATGAGTAGAGGTACTCTCACTCGTTCAATGCCACAAGGTTAACGCATTGATTCAATTAACCATATTGCACACATTTAATTCATGAGGCAAACTGCACTTGTCAATTCAATGAATACAGCTACTCATTCATTCAATGTCACAAGCTTCACATATTGTCTCAATCAGACTGCACACATTCACTCCATGAACCAAACTGCACGTCGTAAATCAATGAGTAAAGCTTCTCTCATTCATTCAATTGGGTCAACCTTAACTCTTAAATTTAAAGAAACAAACTGCATTCTTAATTGATTGAAACAAACTGTAATGATTGTTTCAATGAATCAAACGTTATTCAATGTTTCAATGAAACAAACTCAACACACTTATTTAGTGAATGAAACTGCCGTTGTCAATTCAAAGAGTAGAGATTCTCAACTTCGTTCAATGCCTCAAGCTTAACGCATTGATTCTATCAAACAAATTGCACACATTTTGTTCATGAAGCAAACTGCATTTGTAAATTCAATGAATACAGCTCCTCTCTTTCTCTCAATGTCACAAGATTCACACATTGTCTCAATCAAACTGTACACATGCACTCCATGAACCAAAGTGGAAGTGTTAATTCAATCAGAGAGATTCTCTCATTCATTCAACGCTTCAAACTCAACGCTTCCATTCAATTATACAAACTGCATTCATTGTATCATTGAATCTAACTACGATTATTCGGTTGTTTCAATAGAACAAATGTAACTGTGAATCCTACTGCACTCATTCATTTAATGAAACAGACTGCATATGATGAGTCAATGAAGGAGTTTCACGCATTCGTTCAAAGCTTAACGCATTGATTCAATCAAACAAACTGCACACATTTAGTCCATGATACAAAGTGCACCCGTTCATTCAAAGAGTAGAGCTCTTCTCTATCATTCAATGCCTCGTGCTTAACGCTTTACTTCAATGAAACAACCTTAATTCATTCAGTCATTCATTCATTCATTCATTCATTCATTCATTCATATTTCAATCTTGGATTGATAAAAACAGTCGTAATTTATTGATTTAATGGTCGAAATTTCACTCTCTTGTGGAGGTAACAGCATTCATGCAATTAATGAAACAAACTGAAAACATTTATTCAATGAGGAAGACTGCAAGTCCTATTCCAATGAATCTAGCTTTTGCCATTCATTCAATGAAAGAAACTGCACGAGTTCATTCAATAATACAAACTGCATGAATTTATGAAATGAAACAGACTGCACGTGTAAATTCAATGAGTAAAGCTTTTCTTCTTTATTCAATGTCTCGAGCTTAGCACTTTCATTCAATGAAACCAACTGCATTGAATCAATCATTGAATCAAACTGCAATCATTGAGTCAATGAATCAAACAGTATTTAAGGATTAAATCAAACAAACTTAACTCATTTACTTCGTGAATCAAACTGCCCCCATTCATTCAATGAAATGCACTGTATGTCTTTATTCAAAGAGTAGCGCTCCGGTCATTCATTCAATGCACGAGCAAAACGCATTCATTCAATGGTGCAAACTGCACTCATACATTCAAAGATTCAGACCACGTCTTAATTCAATGAGTAGAGCTTTTCACATTCATTCAATGGGTCAAGCTTAACGCTTTCATTCAATGAAACAAACTGCATTCATTGAAAAATTGAATCAAACCACAATCATTGATTCAATGAATAAAACCTTATTCCTTGTTACAATCAAACAAACCTATCTCCCTTATTTAGTGAACCAAACTGCATACGTTCATTCAATGAACGAGGCTGCACTTGTCAATTCAATGAGTAGAGCTACTCTCATTCATTCAATGGCACAAATCTGCCGCATTGTCTCTAACAAACTGCACACGTTCACTACATGAACCAAACTGCCCGTCTTAATTCAATGAGTATAGCTTCTCTCATTCATTCAATGTGTCATGCTCACCGTTTTCATTTAATAAAACAAACTGCAGTCATTGAATCATTGAATCAAACTCCAATCATTTATTCAATCAATCAAACCTTATTTCCTGCTTCAATCGAACAAGTTAACTCACTTATTTAGTGACTCCTACTACAGGCTATCAAACAGACAGCACATGATAATTCAATGAGTAGAGGTACTCTCACTCGTTCAATGCCACAAGGTTAACGCATTGATTCAATTAACCATATTGCACACATTTAATTCATGAGGCAAACTGCACTTGTCAATTCAATGAATACAGCTACTCATTCATTCAATGTCACAAGCTTCACATATTGTCTCAATCAGACTGCACACATTCACTCCATGAACCAAACTGCACGTCGTAAATCAATGAGTAAAGCTTCTCTCATTCATTCAATTGGGTCAACCTAAACTCTTAAATTTAAAGAAACAAACTGCATTCTTAATTGATTGAAACAAACTGTAATGATTGTTTCAATGAATCAAACGTTATTCAATGTTTCAATGAAACAAACTCAACACGCTTATTTAGTGAATGAAACTGCCGTTGTCAATTCAAAGAGTAGAGATTCTCAACCTCGTTTAATGCCTCAAGCTTAACGCATTGATTCTATCAAACAAATTGCACACATTTTGTTCATGAAGCAAACTGCATTTGTAAATTCAATGAATACAGCTACTCTCTTTCTCTCAATGTCACAAGATTCACACATTGTCTCAATCAAACTGTACACATGCACTCCATGAACCAAACTGTAAGTGTTAATTCAATCAGAGAGATTCTCTCATTCATTCAACGTTTCAAACTCAACGCTTCCATTCAATTATACAAACTGCATTCATTGTATCATTGACTCTAACTACGATTATTCGGTTGTTTCAATAGAACAAATGTAACTGTGAATGCTACTGCACTCATTCATTTAATGAAACAGACTGCATATGATGATTCAATGAAGGACTTTCACGCATTCGTTCAAAGCTTAACGCATTGATTCAATCAAACAAACTGCACACATTTAGTCCATGAAACAAAGTGCACCCGTTCATTCAAAGAGTAGAGCTCTTCTCTATCATTCAATGCTTAATGCCTCGTGCTTAACGCTTTACTTCAATGAAACAACCTTAATTAATTAATTAATTAATTCATTCATTCATTCATTCATTCATATTTCAATCTTGGATTGATAAAAACAGTCGTAATTTATTGATTTAATGGTCGAAATTTCACTCTCTTGTGGACGTAACAGCATTCATGCAATTAATGAAACAAACTGAAAACATTTATTCAATGAGGAAGACTGCAAGTCCTATTCCAATGAATCTAGCTTTTGCCATTCATTCAATGAAAGAAACTGCACGAGTTCATTCAATAATACAAACTGCATGAATTTATTAAATGAAACAGACTGCACGTGTAAATTCAATGAGTAAAGCTTTTCTTCTTTATTCAATGTCTCGAGCTTAGCACTTTCATTCAATGAAACCAACTGCATTGAATCAATCATTGAATCAAACTGCAATCATTGAGTCAATGAATCAAACAGTATTAATGGATTAAATCAAACAAACTTAACTCATTTACTTCGTGAATCAAACTGCACCCATTCATTCAATGAAATGCACTGTATGTCTTTATTCAAAGAGTAGCGCTCCGGCCATTCATTCAATGCACGAGCAAAACGCATTCATTCAATGGAGCAAACTGCACTCATACATTCAAAGATGCAGACCACGTCTTAATTCAATGAGTAGAGCTTTTCACATTCATTCAATGGGTCAAGCTTAACGCTTTCATTCAATGAAACAAACTGCATTCATTGAAAAATTGAATCAAACTACAATCATTGATTCAATGAATAAAACCTTATTCCTTGTTACAATCAAACAAACCTATCTCCCTTATTTAGTGAACCAAACTGCATACGTTCATTCAATGAACGAGGCTGCACTTGTCAATTCAATGAGTAGAGCTACTCTCATTCATTCAATGGCACAAATCTGCCGCATTGTCTCTAACAAACTGCACACGTTCACTACATGAACCAAACTGCCCGTCTTAATTCAATGAGTATAGCTTCTCTCATTCATTCAATGTGTCATGCTCACCGTTTTCATTTAATAAAACAAACTGCAGTCATTGAATCATTGAATCAAACTCCAATCATTTATTCAATCAATCAAAACCTTATTTCCCACTTCAATCGAACAAGTTAGCACACTTATTTAGTGACTCCTACTACACGCTATCAAACAGACAGCACACGATAATTCAATGAGTAGAGGTACTCTCACTCGTTCAATGCCACAAGGTTAACGCATTGATTCAATTAACCATATTGCACACATTTAATTCATGAGGCAAACTGCACTTGTCAATTCAATGAATACAGCTACTCATTCATTCAATGTCACAAGCTTCACATATTGTCTCAATCAGACTGCACACTTTCACTCCATGAACCAAACTGCACGTCGTAAATCAATGAGTAAAGCTTCTCTCATTCATTCAATTGGGTCAACCTTAACTCTTAAATTTAAAGAAACAAACTGCATTCTTAATTGATTGAAACAAACTGTAATGATTGTTTCAATGAATCAAACGTTATTCAATGTTTCAATGAAACAAACTCAACACGCTTATTTAGTGAATGAAACTGCCGTTGTCAATTCAAAGAGTAGAGATTCTCAACTTCGTTCAATGCCTCAAGCTTAACGCATTGATTCTATCAAACAAATTGCACACATTTTGTTCATGAAGCAAACTGCATTTGTAAATTCAATGAATACAGCTACTCTCTTTCTCTCAATGTCACAAGATTCACACATTGTCTCAATCAAACTGTACACATGCACTCCATGAACCAAACTGTAAGTGTTAATTCAATCAGAGAGATTCTCTCATTCATTCAACGTTTCAAACTCAACGCTTCCATTCAATTATACAAACTGCATTCATTGTATCATTGAATCTAACTACGATTATTCGGTTGTTTCAATAGAACAAATGTAACTGTGAATCCTACTGCACTCATTCATTTAATGAAACAGACTGCATATGATGATTCAATGAAGGAGTTTCACGCATTCGTTCAAAGCTTAACGCATTGATTCAATCAAACAAACTGCACACATTTACTCCATGAAACAAAGTGCACCCGTTCATTCAAAGAGTAGAGCTCTTCTCTATCATTCAATGCCTTGTGCTTAACGCTTTACTTCAATGAAACAACCTTAATTCATTCAGTCATTCATTCATTCATTCATTCATTCATATTTCAATCTTGGATTGATAAAAACAGTCATAATTTATTGATTTAATGGTCGAAATTTCACTCTCTTGTGGAGGTGACAGCATTCATGCAATTAATGAAACAAACTGAAAACATTTATTCAATGAGGAAGACTGCAAGTCCTATTCCAATGAATCTAGCTTTTGCCATTCATTCAATGAAAGAAACTGCACGAGTTCATTCAATAATACAAACTGCATGAATTTATGAAATGAAACAGACTGCACGTGTAAATTCAATGAGTAAAGCTTTTCTTCTTTATTCAATGTCTCGAGCTTAGCACTTTCATTCAATGAAACCAACTGCATTGAATCAATCATTGAATCAAACTGCAATCATTGAGTCAATGAATCAAACAGTATTAATGGATTAAATCAAACAAACTTAACTCATTTACTTCGTGAATCAAACTGCACCCATTCATTCAATGAAATGCACTGTATGTCTTTATTCAAAGAGTAGCGCTCCGGCCATTCATTCAATGCACGAGCAAAACGCAATCATTCAATGGTGCAAACTGCACTCATATTCAAAGATGCACACAACGTCTTAATTCAATGAGTAGAGCTTTTCACATTCATTCAATGGGTCAAGCTTAACGCTTTCATTCAATGAAACAAACTGCATTCATTGAAAAATTGAATCAAACTACAATCATTGATTCAATGAATAAAACCTTATTCCTTGTTACAATCAAACAAACCTATCTCCCTTATTTAGTGAACCAAACTGCATACGTTCATTCAATGAACGAGGCTGCACTTGTCAATTCAATAAGTAGAGCTACTCTCATTCATTCAATGGCACAAATCTGCCGCATTGTCTCTAACAAACTGCACACGTTCACTACATGAACCAGACTGCCCGTGTTAATTCAATGAGTATAGCTTCTCTCATTCATTCAATGTGTCATGCTCACCGTTTTCATTTAATAAAACAAACTGCAGTCATTGAATCATTGAATCAAACTCCAATCATTTATTCAATCAATCAAACCTTATTTCCTGCTTCAATCGAACAAGTTAACTCACTTATTTAGTGACTCCTACTACAGGCTATCAAACAGACAGCACATGATAATTCAATGAGTAGAGGTACTCTCACTCGTTCAATGCCACAAGGTTAACGCATTGATTCAATTAACCATATTGCACACATTTAATTCATGAGGCAAACTGCACTTGTCAATTCAATGAATACAGCTACTCATTCATTCAATGTCACAAGCTTCACATATTGTCTCAATCAGACTGCACACATTCACTCCATGAACCAAACTGCTCGTCGTAAATCAATGAGTAAAGCTTCTCTCATTCATTCAATTGGGTCAACCTTAACTCTTAAATTTAAAGAAACAAACTGCATTCTTAATTGATTGAAACAAACTGTAACGATTGTTTCAATGAATCAAACGTTATTCAATGTTTCAATGAAACAAACTCAACACGCTTATTTAGTGAATGAAACTGCCGTTGTCAATTCAAAGAGTAGAGATTCTCAACTTCGTTCAATGCCCAAAGCTTAACGCATTGATTCTATCAAACAAATTGCACACATTTTGTTCATGAAGCAAACTGCATTTGTAAATTCAATGAATACAGCTACTCTCTTTCTCTCAATGTCACAAGATTCACACATTGTCTCAATCAAACTGTACACATGCACTCCATGAACCAAACTGTAAATGTTAATTCAATCAGAGAGATTCTCTCATTCATTCAACGTTTCAAACTCAACGCTTCCATTCAATTATACAAACTGCATTCATTGTATCATTGAATCTAACTACGATTATTCGGTTGTTTCAATAGAACAAATGTAACTGTGAATCCTACTGCACTCATTCATTTAATGAAACAGACTGCATATGATGATTCAATGAAGGAGTTTCACGCATTCGTTCAAAGCTTAATGCATTGATTCAATCAAACAAACTGCACACATTTAGTCCATGAAACAAAGTGCACCCGTTCATTCAAAGAGTAGAGCTCTTCTCTATCATTCAATGCCTCGTGCTTAACGCTTTACTTCAATGAAACAACCTTAATTCATTCAGTCATTCATTCATTCATTCATTCATTCATATTTCAATCTTGGATTGATAAAAACAGTCGTAATTTATTGATTTAATGGTCGAAATTTCACTCTCTTGTGGACGTAACAGCATTCATGCAATTAATGAAACAAACTGAAAACATTTATTCAATGAGGAAGACTGCAAGTCCTATTCCAATGAATCTAGCTTTTGCCATTCATTCAATGAAAGAA
The DNA here is from genome assembly GCF_037043375.1 of Chiloscyllium plagiosum. Lineage (NCBI taxonomy): Eukaryota > Metazoa > Chordata > Chondrichthyes > Orectolobiformes > Hemiscylliidae > Chiloscyllium > Chiloscyllium plagiosum. The sequence goes on from NW_028270168.1 coordinate 56,856,848, forward strand.
ACTGCACGAGTTCATTCAATAATACAAACTGCATGAATTTATTAAATGAAACAGACTGCACGTGTAAATTCAATGAGTAAAGCTTTTCTTCTTTATTCAATGTCTCGAGCTTAGCACTTTCATTCAATGAAACCAACTGCATTGAATCAATCATTGAATCAAACTGCAATCATTGAGTCAATGAATCAAACAGTATTAATGGATTAAATCAAACAAACTTAACTCATTTACTTCGTGAATCAAACTGCACCCATTCATTCAATGAAATGCACTGTATGTCTTTATACAAAGAGTAGCGCTCCGGCCATTCATTCAATGCACGAGCAAAACGCATTCATTCAATGGTGCAAACTGCACTCATATTCAAAGATGCAGACCACGTCTTAATTCAATGAGTAGAGCTTTTCACATTCATTCAATGGGTCAAGCTTAACGCTTTCATTCAATGAAACAAACTGCATTCATTGAAAAATTGAATCAAACTACAATCATTGATTCAATGAATAAAACCTTATTCCTTGTTACAATCAAACAAACCTATCTCCCTTATTTAGTGAACCAAACTGCATACGTTCATTCAATGAACGAGGCTGCACTTGTCAATTCAATGAGTAGAGCTACTCTCATTCATTCAATGGCACAAATTTGCCGCATTGTCTCTAACAAACTGCACACGTTCACTACATGAACCAAACTGCCCGTCTTAATTCAATGAGTATAGCTTCTCTCATTCATTCAATGTGTCATGCTCACCGTTTTCATTTAATAAAACAAACTGCAGTCATTGAATCATTGAATCAAACTCCAATCATTTATTCAATCAATCAAACCTTATTTCCTGCTTCAATCGAACAAGTTAACTCACTTATTTAGTGACTCCTACTACACGCTATCAAACAGACAGCACATGATAATTCAATGAGTAGAGGTACTCTCACTCGTTCAATGCCACAAGGTTAACGCATTGATTCAATTAACCATATTGCACACATTTAATTCATGAGGCAAACTGCACTTGTCAATTCAATGAATACAGCTACTCATTCATTCAATGTCACAAGCTTCACATATTGTCTCAATCAGACTGCACACATTCACTCCATGAACCAAACTGCACGTCGTAAATCAATGAGTAAAGCTTCTCTCATTCATTCAATTGGGTCAACCTTAACTCTTAAATTTAAAGAAACAAACTGCATTCTTAATTGATTGAAACAAACTGTAATGATTGTTTCATAGAATCAAACGTTATTCAATGTTTCAATGAAACAAACTCAACACGCTTATTGAGTGAATGAAACTGCCGTTGTCAATTCAAAGAGTAGAGATTCTCAACTTCGTTCAATGCCTCAAGCTTAACGCATTGATTCTCTCAAACAAATTGCACACATTTTGTTCATGAAGCAAACTGCATTTGTAAATTCAATGAATACAGCTACTCTCTTTCTCTCAATGTCACAAGATTCACACATTGTTTTAATCAAACTGTACACATGCACTCCATGAACCAAACTGTAAATGTTAATTCAATCAGAGAGATTCTCTCATTCATTCAACGTTTCAAACTCAACGCTTCCATTCAATTATACAAACTGCATTCATTGTATCATTGAATCTAACTACGATTATTCGGTTGTTTCAATAGAACAAATGTAACTGTGAATCCTACTGCACTCATTCATTTAATGAAACAGACTGCATATGACGATTCAATGAAGGAGTTTCACGCATTCGTTCAAAGCTTAACGCATTGATTCAATCAAACAAACTGCACACATTTAGTCCATGAAACAAAGTGCACCCGTTCATTCAAAGAGTAGAGCTCTTCTCTATCATTCAATGCCTCGTGCTTAACGCTTTACTTCAATGAAACAACCTTAATTCAGTCATTCATTCATTCATTCATTCATTCATTCATTCATTCATTCATTCATATTTCAATCTTGGATTGATAAAAACAGTCATAATTTATTGATTTAATGGTCGAAATTTCACTCTCTTGTGGAGGTAACAGCATTCATGCAATTAATGAAACAAACTGAAAACATTTGTTCAATGAGGCAGACTGCAAGTCCTATTCCAATGAATCTAGCTTTTGCCATTCATTCAATGAAAGAAACTGCACGAGTTCATTCAATAATACAAACTGCATGAATTTATGAAATGAAACAGACTGCACGTGTAAATTCAATGAGTAAAGCTTTTCTTCTTTATTCAATGTCTCGAGCTTAGCACTTTCATTCAATGAAACCAACTGCATTGAATCAATCATTGAATCAAACTGCAATCATTGAGTCAATGAATCAAACAGTATTTATGGATTAAATCAAACAAACTTAACTCATTTACTTCGTGAATCAAACTGCACCCATTCATTCAATGAAATGCACTGTATGTCTTTATTCAAAGAGTAGCGCTCCGGCCATTCATTCAATGCACGAGCAAAACGCATTCATTCAATGGTGCAAACTGCACTCATATTCAAAGATGCAGACCACGTCTTAATTCAATGAGTAGAGCTTTTCACATTCATTCAATGGGTCAAGCTTAACGCTTTCATTCAATGAAACAAACTGCATTCATTGAAAAATTGAATCAAACTACAATCATTGATTCAATGAATAAAACCTTATTCCTTGTTACAATCAAACAAACCTATCTCCCTTATTTACTGAACCAAACTGCATACGTTCATTCAGTGAACGAGGCTGCACTGGTCAATTCAATGAGTAGAGTTACTCGCATTCATTCAATGGCACAAATCTGCCGCATTGTCTCTAACAAACTGCACACGTTCACTACATGAACCAAACTGCCCGTCTTAATTCAATGAGTATAGCTTCTCTCATTAATTCAATGTGTCATGCTCACCGTTTTCATTTAATAAAACAAACTGCAGTCATTGAATCATTGAATCAAACTCCAATCATTTATTCAATCAATCAAACCTTATTTCCTGCTTCAATCGAACAAGTTAACTCACTTATTTAGTGACTCCTACTACACGCTATCAAACAGACAGCACATGATAATTCAATGAGTAGAGGTACTCTCACTCGTTCAATGCCACAAGGTTAACGCATTGATTCAATTAACCATATTGCACACATTTAATTCATGAGGCAAACTGCACTTGTCAATTCAATGAATACAGCTACTCATTCATTCAATGTCACAAGCTTCACATATTGTCTCAATCAGACTGCACACATTCACTCCATGAACCAAACTGCACGTCGTAAATCAATGAGTAAAGCTTCTCTCATTCATTCAATTGGGTCAACCTTAACTCTTAAATTTAAAGAAACAAACTGCATTCTTAATTGATTGAAACAAACTGTAATGATTGTTTCAATGAATCAAACGTTATTCAATGTTTCAATGAAACAAACTCAACACGCTTATTTAGTGAATGAAACTGCCGTTGTCAATTCAAAGAGTAGAGATTCTCAACTTCGTTCAATGCCTCAAGCTTAACGCATTGATTCTATCAAACAAATTGCACACATTTTGTTCATGAAGCAAACTGCATTTGTAAATTCAATGAATACAGCTACTCTCTTTCTCTCAATGTCACAAGATTCAAACATTGTCTCAATCAAGCTGTACACATGCACTCCATGAACCAAACTGTAAGTGTTAATTCAATCAGAGAGATTCTCTCATTCATTCAACGTTTCAAACTCAACGCTTCCATTCAATTATACAAACTGCATTCATTGCATCATTGAATCTAACTACGATAATTCGGTTGTTTCAATAGAACAAATGTAACTGTGAATCCTACTGCACTCATTCATTTAATGAAACAGACTGCATATGATGATTCAATGAAGGAGTTTCACGCATTCGTTCAAAGCTTAACGCATTGATTCAATCAAACAAACTGCACACATTTAGTCCATGAAACAAAGTGCACCCGTTCATTCAAAGAGTAGAGCTCTTCTCTATCATTCAATGCCTCGTGCTTAACGCTTTACTTAAATGAAACAACCTTAATTCATTCAGTCATTCATTCATTCATTCATTCATTCATTCATTCATATTTCAATCTTGGATTGATAAAAACAGTCGTAATTTATTGATTTAATGGTCGAAATTTCACTCTCTTGTGGAGGTAACAGCATTCATGCAATTAATGAAACAAACTGAAAACATTTATTCAATGAGGAAGACTGCAAGTCCTATTCCAATGAATCTAGCTTTTGCCATTCATTCAATGAAAGAAACTGCACGAGTTCATTCAATAATACAAACTGCATGAATTTATTAAATGAAACAGACTGCACGTGTAAATTCAATGAGTAAAGCTTTTCTTCTTTATTCAATGTCTCGAGCTTAGCACTTTCATTCAATGAAACCAACTGCATTGAATCAATCATTGAATCAAACTGCAATCATTGAGTCAATGAATCAAACAGTATTAATGGATTAAATCAAACAAACTTAACTCATTTACTTCGTGAATCAAACTGCACCCATTCATTCAATGAAATGCACTGCATGTCTTTATTCAAAGAGTAGCGCTCCGGCCATTCATTCAATGCACGAGCAAAACGCATTCATTCAATGGTGCAAACTGCACTCATATATTCAAAGATGCAGACCACGTCTTAATTCAATGAGTAGAGCTTTTCACATTCATTCAATGGGTCAAGCTTAACGCTTTCATTCAATGAAACAAACTGCATTCATTGAAAAATTGAATCAAACTACAATCATTGATTCAATGAATAAAACCTTATTCCTTGTTACAATCAAACAAACCTATCTCCCTTATTTAGTGAACCAAACTGCATACGTTCATTCAATGAACGAGGCTGCACTTGTCAATTCAATGAGTAGAGCTACTCTCATTCATTCAATGGCACAAATCTGCCGCATTGTCTCTAACAAACTGCACAAGTTCACTACATGAACCAAACTGCCCGTCTTAATTCAATGAGTATAGCTTCTCTCATTCATTCAATGTGTCATGCTCACCGTTTTCATTTAACAAAACAAACTGCAGTCATTGAATCATTGAATCAAACTCCAATCATTTATTCAATCAATCAAACCTTATTTCCTGCTTCAATCGAACAAGTTAACTCACTTATTTAGTGACTCCTACTACAGGCTATCAAACAGACAGCACATGATAATTCAATGAGTAGAGGTACTCTCACTCGTTCAATGCCACAAGGTTAACGCATTGATTCAATTAACCATATTGCACACATTTAATTCATGAGGCAAACTGCACTTGTCAATTCAATGAATACAGCTACTCATTCATTCAATGTCACAAGCTTCACATATTGTCTCAATCAGACTGCACACATTCACTCCATGAACCAAACTGCACGTCGTAAATCAATGAGTAAAGCTTCTCTCATTCATTCAATTGGGTCAACCTTAACTCTTAAATTTAAAGAAACAAACTGCATTCTTAATTGATTGAAACAAACTGTAATGATTGTTTCAATGAATCAAACGTTATTCAATGTTTCAATGAAACAAACTCAACACGCTTATTTAGTGAATGAAACTGCCGTTGTCAATTCAAAGAGTAGAGATTCTCAACTTCGTTCAATGCCTCAAGCTTAACGCATTGATTCTATCAAACAAATTGCACACATTTTGTTCATGAAGCAAACTGCATTTGTAAATTCAATGAATACAGCTACTCTCTTTCTCTCAATGTCACAAGATTCACACATTGTCTCAATCAAACTGTACACATGCACTCCATGAACCAAACTGTAAGTGTTAATTCAATCAGAGAGATTCTCTCATTCATTCAACGCTTCAAACTCAACGCTTCCATTCAATTATACAAACTGCATTCATTGTATCATTGAATCTAACTACGATTATTCGGTTGTTTCAATAGAACAAATGTAACTGTGAATCCTACTGCACTCATTCATTTAATGAAACAGACTGCATATGATGATTCAATGAAGGAGTTTCACGCATTCGTTCAAAGCTTAACGCATTGATTCAATCAAACAAACTGCACACATTTAGTCCATGAAACAAAGTGCACCCGTTCATTCAAAGAGTAGAGCTCTTCTCTATCATTCAATGCCTCGTGCTTAACGCTTTACTTCAATGAAACAACCTTAATTCATTCAGTCATTCATTCATTCATTCAGTCATTCATTCATTCATTCATATTTCAATCTTGGATTGATAAAAACAGTCTTAATTTATTGATTTCATGGTCGAAATTTCACTCTCTTGTGGAGGTAACAGCATTCATGCAATTAATGAAACAAACTGAAAACATTTATTCAATGAGGAAGACTGCAAGTCCTATTCCAATGAATCTAGCTTTTGCCATTCATTCAATGAAAGAAACTGCACGAGTTCATTCAATAATACAAACTGCATGAATTTATTAAATGAAACAGACTGCACGTGTAAATTCAATGAGTAAAGCTTTTCTTCTTTATTCAATGTCTCGAGCTTAGCACTTTCATTCAATGAAACCAACTGCATTGAATCAATCATTGAATCAAACTGCAATCATTGAGTCAATGAATCAAACAGTATTAATGGATTAAATCAAACAAACTTAACTCATTTACTTCGTGAATCAAACTGCACCCATTCATTCAATGAAATGCACTGCATGTCTTTATTCAAAGAGTAGCGCTCCGGCCATTCATTCAATGCACGAGCAAAACGCATTCATTCAATGGTGCAAACTGCACTCATATATTCAAAGATGCAGACCACGTCTTAATTCAATGAGTAGAGCTTTTCACATTCATTCAATGGGTCAAGCTTAACGCTTTCATTCAATGAAACAAACTGCATTCATTGAAAAATTGAATCAAACTACAATCATTGATTCAATGAATAAAACCTTATTCCTTGTTACAATCAAACAAACCTATCTCCCTTATTTAGTGAACCAAACTGCATACGTTCATTCAATGAACGAGGCTGCACTTGTCAATTCAATGAGTAGAGCTACTCTCATTCATTCAATGGCACAAATCTGCCGCATTGTCTCTAACAAACTGCACAAGTTCACTACATGAACCAAACTGCCCGTCTTAATTCAATGAGTATAGCTTCTCTCATTCATTCAATGTGTCATGCTCACCGTTTTCATTTAACAAAACAAACTGCAGTCATTGAATCATTGAATCAAACTCCAATCATTTATTCAATCAATCAAACCTTATTTCCTGCTTCAATCGAACAAGTTAACTCACTTATTTAGTGACTCCTACTACAGGCTATCAAACAGACAGCACATGATAATTCAATGAGTAGAGGTACTCTCACTCGTTCAATGCCACAAGGTTAACGCATTGATTCAATTAACCATATTGCACACATTTAATTCATGAGGCAAACTGCACTTGTCAATTCAATGAATACAGCTACTCATTCATTCAATGTCACAAGCTTCACATATTGTCTCAATCAGACTGCACACATTCACTCCATGAACCAAACTGCACGTCGTAAATCAATGAGTAAAGCTTCTCTCATTCATTCAATTGGGTCAACCTTAACTCTTAAATTTAAAGAAACAAACTGCATTCTTAATTGATTGAAACAAACTGTAATGATTGTTTCAATGAATCAAACGTTATTCAATGTTTCAATGAAACAAACTCAACACGCTTATTTAGTGAATGAAACTGCCGTTGTCAATTCAAAGAGTAGAGATTCTCAACTTCGTTCAATGCCTCAAGCTTAACGCATTGATTCTATCAAACAAATTGCACACATTTTGTTCATGAAGCAAACTGCATTTGTAAATTCAATGAATACAGCTACTCTCTTTCTCTCAATGTCACAAGATTCACACATTGTCTCAATCAAACTGTACACATGCACTCCATGAAGCAAACTGTAAGTGTTAATTCAATCAGAGAGATTCTCTCATTCATTCAACGCTTCAAACTCAACGCTTCCATTCAATTATACAAACTGCATTCATTGTATCATTGAATCTAACTACGATTATTCGGTTGTTTCAATAGAACAAATGTAACTGTGAATCCTACTGCACTCATTCATTTAATGAAACAGACTGCATATGATGATTCAATGAAGGAGTTTCACGCATTCGTTCAAAGCTTAACGCATTGATTCAATCAAACAAACTGCACACATTTAGTCCATGAAACAAAGTGCACCCGTTCATTCAAAGAGTAGAGCTCTTCTCTATCATTCAATGCCTCGTGCTTAACGCTTTACTTCAATGAAACAACCTTAATTCATTCAGTCATTCATTCATTCATTCAGTCATTCATTCATTCATTCATATTTCAATCTTGGATTGATAAAAACAGTCTTAATTTATTGATTTAATGGTCGAAATTTCACTCTCTTGTGGAGGTAACAGCATTCATGCAATTAATGAAACAAACTGAAAACATTTATTCAATGAGGAAGACTGCAAGTCCTATTCCAATGAATCTAGCTTTTCCAATGACAGAAACTGCACGAGTTCATTCAATAATACAAACTGCATGAATTTATGAAATGAAACAGACTGCACGTGTAAATTCAATGAGTAAAGCTTTTCTTCTTTATTCAATGTCTCGAGCTTAGCACTTTCATTCAATGAAACCGACTGCATTGAATCAATCATTGAATCAAACTGCAATCATTGAGTCAATGAATCAAACAGTATTTATGGATTAAATCAAACAAACTTAACTCATTTACTTCGTGAATCAAACTGCACCCATTCATTCAATGAAATGCACTGTATGTCTTTATTCAAGGAGTAGCGCTCCGGCCATTCATTCAATGCACGAGCAAAACGCATTCATTCAATGGTGCAAACTGCACTCATATATTCAAAGATGCAGACCACGTCTTAATTCAATGAGTAGAGCTTTTCACATTCATTCAATGGGTCAAGCTGAACGCTTTCATTCAAAGAAACAAACTGCATTCATTGAAAAATTGAATCAAACTACAATCATTGATTCAATGAATAAAACCTTATTCCTTGTTACAATCAAACAAACCTATCTCCCTTATTTAGTGAACCAAACTGCATACGTTCATTCAATGAACGAGGCTGCACTTGTCAATTCAATGAGTAGAGCTACTCTCATTCATTCAATGGCACAAATCTGCCGCATTGTCTCTAACAAACTGCACACGTTCACTACATGAACCAAACTGCCCGTCTTAATTCAATGAGTATAGCTTCTCTCATTCATTCAATGTGTCATGCTCACCGTTTTCATTTAACAAAACCAACTGCAGTCATTGAATCATTGAATCAAACTCCAATCATTTATTCAATCAATCAAACCTTATTTCCTGCTTCAATCGAACAAGTTAACTCACTTATTTAGTGACTCCTACTACAGGCTATCAAACAGACAGCACATGATAATTCAATGAGTAGAGGTACTCTCACTCGTTCAATGCCACAAGGTTAACGCATTGATTCAATTAACCATATTGCACACATTTAATTCATGAGGCAAACTGCACTTGTCAATTCAATGAATACAGCTACTCATTCATTCAATGTCACAAGCTTCACATATTGTCTCAATCAGACTGCACACATTCACTCCATGAACCAAACTGCACGTCGTAAATCAATGAGTAAAGCTTCTCTCATTCATTCAATTGGGTCAACCTTAACTCTTAAATTTAAAGAAACAAACTGCATTCTTAATTGATTGAAACAAACTGTAATGATTGTTTCAATGAATCAAACGTTATTCAATGTTTCAATGAAACAAACTCAACACGCTTATTTAGTGAATGAAACTGCCGTTGTCAATTCAAAGAGTAGAGATTCTCAACTTCGTTCAATGCCTCAAGCTTAACGCATTGATTCTATCAAACAAATTGCACACATTTTGTTCATGAAGCAAACTGCATTTGTAAATTCAATGAATACAGCTACTCTCTTTCTCTCAATGTCACAAGATTCACACATTGTCTCAATCAAACTGTACACATGCACTCCATGAACCAAACTGGAAGTGTTAATTCAATCAGAGAGATTCTCTCATTCATTCAACGCTTCAAACTCAACGCTTCCATTCAATTATACAAACTGCATATCATTGTATCATTGAATCTAACTACGATTATTCGGTTGTTTCAATAGAACAAATGTAACTGTGAATCCTACTGCACTCATTCATTTCATGAAACAGACTGCATATGATGATTCAATGAAGAAGTTTCACGCATTCGTTCAAAGCTTAACGCATTGATTCAATCAAACAAACTGCACACATTTAGTCCATGAAACAACGTGCACCCGTTCATTCAAAGAGTAGAGCTCTTCTCTATCATTCAATGCCTCGTGCTTAACGCTTTACTTCAATGAAACAACCTTAATTCATTCAGTCATTCATTCATTCATTCATTCATTCATATTTCAATCTTGGATTGATAAAAACAGTCATAATTTATTGATCTAATGGTCAAAATTTCACTCTCTTGTGGAGGTAACAGCATTCATGCAATTAATGAAACAAACTGAAAACATTTATTCAATGAGGAACACTGCAAGTCCTATTCCAATGAATCTAGCTTTTGCCATTCATTCAATGAAAGAAACTGCACGAGTTCATTCAATAATACAAACTGCATGAATTTATTAAATGAAACAGACTGCACGTGTAAATTCAATGAGTAAAGCTTTTCTTCTTTATTCAATGTCTCGAGCTTAGCACTTTCATTCAATGAAACCAACTGCATTGAATCAATCATTGAATCAAACTGCAATCATTGAGTCAAGGAATCAAACAGTATTAATGGATTAAATCAAACAAACTTAACTCATTTACTTCGTGAATCAAACTGCACCCATTCATTCAATGAAATGCACTGTATGTCTTTATTCAAAGAGTAGCGCTCCGGCCATTCATTCAATGCACGAGTAAAACGCATTCATTCAATGGTGAAAACTGCACTCATATATTCAAAGATGCAGACCACGTCTTAATTCAATGAGTAGAGCTTTTCACATTCATTCAATGGGTCAAGCTTAACGCTTTCATTCAATGAAACAAACTGCATTCATTGAAAAATTGAATCAAACTACAATCATTGATTCAATGAATAAAACCTTATTCCTTGTTACAATCAAACAAACCTATCTCCCTTATTTAGTGAACCAAACTGCATACGTTCATTCAATGAACGAGGCTGCACTTGTCAATTCAATGAGTAGAGCTACTCTCATTCATTCAATGGCACAAGTTTCCCGCATTGTCTCTAACAAACTGCACACGTTCACTACATGAACCAAACTGCCCGTCTTAATTCAATGAGTATAGCTTCTCTCATTCATTCAATGTGTCATGCTCACCGTTTTCATTTAATAAAACAAACTGCAGTCATTGAATCATTGAATCAAACTCCAATCATTTATTCAATCAATCAAACCTTATTTCCTGCTTCAATCGAACAAGTTAACTCACTTATTTAGTGACTCCTACTACACGCTATCAAACAGACAGCACATGATAATTCAATGAGTAGAGGGACTCTCACTCGTTCAATGCCACAAGTTAACGCATTGATTCAATTAACCATATTGCACACATTTAATTCATGAGGCAAACTGCACTTGTCAATTCAATGAATACAGCTACTCATTCATTCAATGTCACAAGCTTCACATATTGTCTCAATCAGACTGCACACATTCACTCCATGAACCAAACTGCACGTCGTAATTCAATGAGTAAAGCTTCTCTCATTCATTCAATTGGGTCAACCTTAACTCTTAAATTTAAAGAAACGAACTGCATTCTTAATTGATTGAAACAAACTGTAATGATTGTTTCAATGAATCAAACGTTATTCAATGTTTCAATGAAACAAACTCAACACGCTTATTTAGTGAATGAAACTGCCGTTGTCAATTCAAAGAGTAGAGATTCTCAACTTCGTTCAATGCCTCAAGCTTAACGCATTGATTCTATCAAACAAATTGCACACATGTTGTTCATGAAGCAAACTGCATTTGTAAATTCAATGAATACAGCTACTCTCTTTCTCTCAATGTCACAAGATTCACACATTGTCTCAATCAAACTGTACACATGCACTCCATGAACCAAACTGTAAGTGTTAATTCAATCAGAGAGATTCTCTCATTCATTCAACGTTTCAAACTCAACGCTTCCATTCAATTATACAAACTGCATTCATTGTATCATTGAATCTAACTACGATTATTCGGTTGTTTCAATAGAACAAATGTAACTGTGAATCCTACTGCACTCATTCATTTAATGAAACAGACTGCATATGATGATTCAATGAAGGAGTTTCACGCATTCGTTCAAAGCTTAACGCATTGATTCAATCAAACAAACTGCACACATTTAGTCCATGAAACAAAGTGCACCCGTTCATTCAAAGAGTAGAGCTCTTCTCTATCATTCAATGCCTCGTGCTTAACGCTTTACTTCAATGTAACAACCTTAATTAATTCAGTCATTCATTCATTCATTCATTCATTCATTCATTCATTCATATTTCAATCTTGGATTGATAAAAACAGTCGTAATTTATTGATTTAATGGTCGAAATTTCACTCTCTTGTGGAGGTAACAGCATTCATGCAATTAATGAAACAAACTGAAAACATTTATTCAATGAGGAACACTGCAAGTCCTATTCCAATGAATCTCGCTTTTGCCATTCATTCAATGAAAGAAACTGCACGAGTTCATTCAATAATACAAACTGCATGAATTTATTAAATGAAACAGACTGCACGTGTTAATTCAATGAGTAAAGCTTTTCTTCTTTATTCAATGTCTCGAGCTTAGCACTTTCATTCAATGAAACCAACTGCATTGAATCAATCATTGAATCAAACTGCAATCATTGAGTCAATGAATCAAACAGTATTAATGGATTAAATCAAACAAACTTAACTCATTTACTTCGTGAATCAAACTGCACCCATTCATTCAATGAAATGCACTGTATGTCTTTATTCAAAGAGTAGCGCTCCGGCCATTCATTCAATGCACGAGCAAAACGCATTCATTCAATGGTGCAAACTGCATTCATATATTCAAAGATGCAGACCACGTCTTAATTCAATGAGTAGAGCTTTACACATTCATTCAATGGGTCAAGTTAACGCTTTCATTCAATGAAACAAACTGCATTCATTGAAAAATTGAATCAAACTACAATCATTGATTCAATGAATAAAACCTTATTCCTTGTTACAATCAAACAAACCTATCTCCCTTATTTAGTGAACCAAACTGCATACGTTCATTCAATGAACGAGGCTGCACTTGTCAATTCAATGAGTAGAGCTACTCTCATTCATTCAATGGCACAAGTTTCCCGCATTGTCTCTAACAAACTGCACACGTTCACTACATGAACCAAACTGCCCGTCTTAATTCAATGAGTATAGCTTCTCTCATTCATTCAATGTGTCATGCTCACCGTTTTCATTTAATAAAACAAACTGCAGTCATTGAATCATTGAATCAAACTCCAATCATTTATTCAATCAATCAAACTTTATTTCCTGCTTCAATCGAACAAGTTAACTCACTTATTTAGTGACTCCTACTATAGGCTATCAAACAGACAGCACATGATAATTCAATGAGTAGAGGTACTCTCATTCGTTCAATGCCACAAGGTTAACGCATTGATTCAATTAACCATATTGCACACATTTAATTCATGAGGCAAACTGCACTTGTCAATTCAATGAATACAGCTACTCATTCATTCAATGTCACAAGCTTCACATATTGTCTCAATCAGACTGCACACATTCACTCCATGAACCAAACTGCACGTCGTAAATCAATGAGTAAAGCTTCTCTCATTCATTCAATTGGGTCAACTTTAACTCTTAAATTTAAAGAAACAAACTGCATTCTTTATTGATTGAAACAAACTGTAATGATTGTTTCAATGAATCAAACGTTATTCAATGTTTCAATGAAACAAACTCAACACGCTTATTTAGTGAATGAAACTGCCGTTGTCAATTCAAAGAGTAGAGATTCTCAACTTCGTTCAATGCCTCAAGCTTAACGCATTGATTCTGTCAAACAAATTGCACACATTTTGTTCATGAAGCAAACTGCATTTGTAAATTCAATGAATACAGCTACTCTCTTTCTCTCAATGTCACAAGATTCACACATTGTCTCAATCAAACTGTACACATGCACTCCATGAACCAAACTGTAAGTGTTAATTCAATCAGAGAGATTCTCTCATTCATTCAACGCTTCAAACTCAACGCTTCCATTCAATTATACAAACTGCATTCATTGTATCATTGAATCTAACTACGATTATTCGGTTGTTTCAATAGAACAAATGTAACTGTGAATCCTACTGCACTCATTCATTTAATGAAACAGACTGCATATGATGATTCAATGAAGGAGTTTCACGCATTCGTTCAAAGCTTAACGCATTGATTCAATCAAACAAACTGCACACATTTAGTCCATGAAACAAAGTGCACCCGTTCATTCAAAGAGTAGAGCTCTTCTCTATCATTCAATGCCTCGTGCTTAACGCTTTACTTCAATGAAACAACCTTAATTCATTCATTCATTCATTAATTAATTAATTAATTAATTCATTCATTCATTCATTCATTCATTCATTCATATTTCAATCTTGGATTGATAAAAACAGTCGTAATTTATTGATTTAATGGTCGAAATTTCACTCTCTTGTGGAGGTAACAGCATTCATGCAATTAATGAAACAAACTGAAAACATTTATTCAATGAGGAACACTGCAAGTCCTATTCCAATGAATCTAGCTTTTGCCATTCATTCAATGAAAGAAACTGCACGAGTTCATTCAATAATACAAACTGCATGAATTTATTAAATGAAACAGACTGCACGTGTAAATTCAATGAGTAAAGCTTTTCTTCTTTATTCAATGTCTCGAGCTGAGCACTTTCATTCAATGAAACCAACTGCATTGAATCAATCATTGAATCAAACTGCAATCATTGAGTCAATGAATAAAACAGTATTAATTCATTAAATCAAACAAACTTAACTCATTTACTTCGTGAATCAAACTGCACCCATTCATTCAATGAAATGCACTGTATGTCTTTATTCAAAGAGTAGCGCTCCGGCCATTCATTCAATGCACGAGCAAAACGCATTCATTCAATGGTGCAAACTGCACTCATATATTCAAAGATGCAGACCACGTCTTAATTCAATGAGTAGAGCTTTTCACATTCATTCAATGGGTCAAGCTTAACGCTTTCATTCAATGAAACAAACTGCATTCATTGAAAAATTGAATCAAACTACAATCATTGATTCAATGAATAAAACCTTATTCCTTGTTACAATCAAACAAACCTATCTCCCTTATTTAGTGAACCAAACTGCATACGTTCATTCAATGAACGAGGCTGCACTTGTCAATTCAATGAGTAGAGCTACTCTCATTCATTCAATGGCACAAATCTGCCGCATTGTCTCTAACAAACTGCACACGTTCACTACATGAACCAAACTGCCCGTCTTAATTCAATGAGTATAGCTTCTCTCATTCATTCAATGTGTCATGCTCACCGTTTTCATTTAATAAAACAAACTGCAGTCATTGAATCATTGAATCAAACTCCAATCATTTATTCAATCAATCAAACCTTATTTCCTGCTTCAATCGAACAAGTTAACTCACTTATTTAGTGACTCCTACTACACGCTCTCAAACAGACAGCACATGATAATTCAATGAGTAGAGGTACTCTCACTCGTTCAATGCCACAAGGTTAACGCATTGATTCAATTAACCATATTGCACACATTTAATTCATGAGGCAAACTGCGCTTGTCAATTCAATGAATACAGCTACTCATTCATTCAATGTCACAAGCTTCACATATTGTCTCAATCAGACTGCACACATTCACTCCATGAACCAAACTGCACGTCGTAAATCAATGAGTAAAGCTTCTCTCATTCATTCAATTGGGTTAACTCTTAACTCTTAAATTTAAAGAAACAAACTGCATTCTTAATTGATTGAAACAAACTGTAATGATTGTTTCAATGAATCAAACGTTATTCAATGTTTCAATGAAACAAACTCAACACGCTTATTTAATGAATGAAACTGCCGTTGTCAATTCAAAGAGTAGAGATTCTCAACTTCGTTCAATGCCTCAAGCTTAACGCATTGATTCTATCAAACAAATTGCACACATGTTGTTCATGAAGCAAACTGCATTTGTAAATTCAATGAATACAGCTACTCTCTTTCTCTCAATGTCACAAGATTCACACATTGTCTCAATCAAACTGTACACATGCACTCCATGAACCAAACTGTAAGTGTTAATTCAATCAGAGAGATTCTCTCATTCATTCAACGTTTCAAACTCAACGCTTCCATTCAATTATACAAACTGCATTCATTGTATCATTGACTCTAACTACGATTATTCGGTTGTTTCAATAGAACAAATGTAACTGTGAATCCTACTGCACTCATTCATTTAATGAAACAGACTGCATGTGATGATTCAATGAAGGAGTTTCACGCATTCGTTCAAAGCTTAACGCATTGATTCAATCAAACAAACTGCACACATTTAGTCCATGAAACAAAGTGCACCCGTTCATTCAAAGAGTTGAGCTCTTCTCTATCATTCAATGCCTCGTGCTTAACGCTTTACTTCAATGAAACAACCTTCATTCATTCATTCATTCATTCATTCATTCATTCATTCATTCATTCATTCATTAATTCATTCATTCATATTTCAATCTTGGATTGATAAAAACAGTCGTAATTTATTGATTTAATGGTCGAAATTTCACTCTCTTGTGGACGTAACAGCATTCATGCAATTAATGAAACAAACTGAAAACATTTATTCAATGAGGAAGACTGCAAGTTCTATTCCAATGAATCTAGCTTTTGCCATTCATTCAATGAAAGAAACTGCACGAGTTCATTCAATAATACAAACTGCATGAATTTATGAAATGAAACAGACTGCACGTGTAAATTCAATGAGTAAAGCTTTTCTTCTTTATTCAATGTCTCGAGCTTAGCACTTTCATTCAATGAAACCAACTGCATTGAATCAATCATTGAATCAAACTGCAATCATTGAGTCAATGAATCAAACAGTATTAATGGATTAAATCAAACAAACTTAACTCATTTACTTCGTGAATCAAACTGCACCCATTCATTCAATGAAATGCACTGTATGTCTTTATTCAAAGAGTAGCGCTCCGGCCATTCATTCAATGCACGAGCAAAACGCATTCATTCAATGGTGCAAACTGCACTCATATATTCAAAGATGCAGACCACGTCTTAATTCAATGAGTAGAGCTTTTCACATTCATTCAATGGGTCAAGCTTAACGCTTTCATTCAATGAAACAAACTGCATTCATTGAAAAATTGAATCAAACTACAATCATTGATTCAATGAATAAAACCTTATTCCTTGTTACAATCAAACAAACCTATCTCCCTTATTTAGTGAACCAAACTGCATACGTTCATTCAATGAACGAGGCTGCACTTGTCAATTCAATGAGTAGAGCTACTCTCATTCATTCAATGGCACAAGTTTCCCGCATTGTCTCTAACAAACTGCACACGTTCACTACATGAACCAAACTGCCCGTCTTAATTCAATGAGTATAGCTTCTCTCATTCATTCAATGTGTCATGCTCACCGTTTTCATTTAATAAAACAAACTGCAGTCATTGAATCATTGAATCAAACTCCAATCATTTATTCAATCAATCAAACCTTATTTCCTGCTTCAATCGAACAAGTTAACTCACTTATTTAGTGACTCCTACTACAGGCTATCAAACAGACAGCACATGATAATTCAATGAGTAGAGGTACTCTCACTCGTTCAATGCCACAAGGTTAACGCATTGATTCAATTAACCATATTGCACACATTTAATTCATGAGGCAAACTGCACTTGTCAATTCAATGAATACAGCTACTCATTCATTCAATGTCACAAGCTTCACATATTGTCTCAATCAGACTGCACACATTCACTCCATGAACCAAACTGCACGTCGTAATTCAATGAGTAAAGCTTCTCTCATTCATTCAATTGGGTCAACCTTAACTCTTAAATTTAAAGAAACGAACTGCATTCTTAATTGATTGAAACAAACTGTAATGATTGTTTATTCAAAGATGCAGACCACGACTTAATTCAATGAGTAGAGCTTTTCTCATTCATTCAATGGGTCAAGCTTAACGCTTTCATTCAATGAAACAAACTGCGTTCATTGAAACATTGAATCAAACTACAATCATTGATTCAATGAATAAAACCTTATTCTTGTTACAATCAAACAAACCTATCTAGTGAACCAAACTGCATACGTTAATTAATGAACGCGGCTGCACTTGTCAATTTAATGATAGAACTACTCTCATTCATTCAATGGCACAAGTCTCCCGCATTGTCTCTAACAAACTGCACACGTTCACTACATGAACCAAACTGCTCGTCTTAATTCAATGAGTATAGCTTCTCTCATTCATTCAATGTGTCAAGCTCGCCGTTTTCATTTAATAAAACAAACTGCTGTCATTGAATCATTGAATCAAACTCCAATCATTGATTCAATGAGTCAAAGCTTATTTCTTGCTTCAATCGAACAAGTTAACTCACTTATTTAGTGAATCCTACTACACTCTATCAAACAGACAGCACATGATAATTCAATGAGTAGAGGTACTAAATCGATCCCCTAGTACTCTGGTCCAAGCACGGTTTGGAAGAAGACCACGCCATTGGATGCCAATCTGTCCGTTTACTCTGCTTTGCGAATCAATTGGATTGTTGTTATTCTGTTCCTTTCAATAGCAGGGTCTTTACACAGCAACCCTAGTGGGTCACAAAGTGCCCAGTGTCTTTGTGTCCACAGCCCTGCTCAGGGAGCATCCAGTGCCAAGCAATGAGTTCTAAGGAGTCTCAGGAGTGGCTCTAGGAAAGGCTGCATGCAGTAATGGTTGGACCGAGGGACTGAGAGGAATAACTTGGGAACCAGTGACATTGCACTCACACAAGTGGCCAGGCAAGTATCCTGAACACCCAGGGTATCCTGAACACCAGGGTCACTTTTACGAAAATCGGTTGCATTTGCCGCATTTCTTCATCGACCTGAAACAGAAATGGCACAAACAAGCAGATAGACAGTGGAGAGACGAAAGGAGCTAATGCTCCTAATGCAAACATGGGGAGATTGTACAAAGGCCACAGACATAGGCTCCAGAGATTGGAATTGAACCCGAATCCCTGGCACCGTGAGGCAGCAGAGCTATGTCACCAAGCCACCCAACGATGGCTAACAGGATTAGTGTAGTGTAGTTGCATGTTGCCTTCTGCAGTCAATTCCCTGGAATACTCTCCCTCAGTCCCGATAAGACTGGGAAGCCTGATTAGCAGAGGATAATTTAAAATAAACAATAAGGTGGAAAATATGGAATGTATAAGCTAGCTCCCCATATGAAAAGAGACTGCAAGAGTTTAGTTAAGATCTATAACAGGAAGAGATGCAAAAGTGAACATTGGACAACTTGAAAACGAGGCCAGCTACAGAGAAATGGAGGACAAAGAATTGCAGGATGAAATGAATAGATGCTTTGCATCAGTCCTCATAATGGTTGGCAACTAGCAGCATTCCAGAACGTCAAGACAGTCAAGGGCGAGAGATGAGTGTAGTGGTCGATGCTGATGAGAATGTG
Source organism: Chiloscyllium plagiosum (assembly GCF_037043375.1). Classification (NCBI taxonomy): domain Eukaryota; kingdom Metazoa; phylum Chordata; class Chondrichthyes; order Orectolobiformes; family Hemiscylliidae; genus Chiloscyllium; species Chiloscyllium plagiosum. The sequence goes on from NW_028270168.1 coordinate 56,876,591, forward strand.
GTGTGGAAGCTGCAATATTTGAAGATGGATACATCACACAGACTGGAAGGCTAACAACCCAAACTTCTGAAGGAAATAGAGGAGAAAATTGTGGAGGCAGTGGTGATGGATTTTCAGAAATAAATGTCCTCAGGGAGCGTCGCAGAGAACTGGAAAATCAGAATGTAAAATCTCTGTGCAAGGAAAGAAGGGAGGCAAAAGACAAGAAATCATAAGGCAGTTAGCCTGACATCGGTCACTAATCGGGTTTTCGAGCCCACTAGTAACAATGAGGCCGCAGAGTAGAGTCATAGAGATGTACAGCACGGAAACAGACCCTTCGGTCCATCTTGTCCATGCCAAACCAGATATCCCAATCTCATATCGTCCCATTTGCCAGCATCCAGCCCATATCCCTCTAAACCCTTTTTAATCATATTCCCATCCTGATGCATTTTAAATGTTGCCATTGTACCAGCCTCATTAGCCATGGTTGATTTATCTCTTCAATTAGATTTTTATACATTTGATGAATGTATAATGTTATTAATGATGTATCTTTTCAAATTCGAGCTATTGCCTGTCTCCTGGCAAAGCTTTTAGTGATTTGCCCAAGACACCAACTTGCCAACTCAGCCAACTTGCCACTCATACCCTCTTAGTTTCCTTTGTTCAGATACCAATTTCTAGTTTCAGAATGAACTACGGTACTGTCAGATCTCACAGGGTCCATTGTAGTAACGTTATTAATTAGACTTCCTCATTGTATAGGACTAAATCTCTAATTGATTGTGCTATGTTAAATTTCAACTGAGGAATTGTGGGTGGTATTAATTGCACAATTGTCATCGAACATTCCCACTTTTGAACTTATGATGGAGGGAAACGTATTGATGAAGCAGCTGTAGATGGCTTGGTCTGGGATATTTCGCTGAAGAACTGGGCCCTTGTAATGCAGTACTTGGAGGTGCATAGTAAAATAGGGCTGAGTCAGCATGACTTCTGAATTTTGTTCATCTATTGTTTACAAGTTGCATAAGTAGAGATATAAAAACAGTTAAATTAATAAAAAAACAAATTCAGCACTAGCTAAATACAATAACGATGGCGGGTCGGGGCATGTGTTGTTTCTGCATAACGTGGTAGCTGGAGATATTCACTGTCTCATTCAGCAATCCTAACTTGCGTTGTGACGAGTTCACTGAACGTGCTATCCACTACCTCCTCAGCATCGCAGATGCTCCACAGTGAGTCAATCCTTAGCTCCAGAGCCGTCATGCGGTCAAACAACAGCTGCAGCTGGATACATTTCTTACAAGTGTAAGAGTCAGGAACGTCAGACACGTTCCTAAGGTCCCACATCAAGCAATAGTCACATGCCACGGGTTTGAGGCACTGCCATTGTAAGCTTAACTTTATACGAACTAACTAAAACCAAACAATACACTTAAATAAATGAAAAAGACGGATAAGAAATAAAAGCCTTACCTTACAGGATCTTTTTCTTCTGGTTAGTTGGGGGGAGGGGGGCGTTAGGGAGATTTACGTGTAGTACCTTGGTATAGCCACTGCCCAAATATAAATTAAGTCCTAAACTTACCGGCAGCCCTTACTTCACTCCTCCTTCTCTCCTTGCCGCTCTGGAAAAATAGAGTTCGTTGTCAAGTAGGTTTGGTGGAGGTAATAGATAACAGATCCTGTCATCACTGGACTGATTCAGAGGACTCCTCTTTCCCAGTTAATGAACTCACTCTTCAGTATTTATTGTTGAGTCTGTCCATTTTAAAGAAAAAAGTAATTTCCGGAGTTGTGCTGAAATGATATTTAAAATTTCATGCAACAAGACTCTTCAATGTGCCAATGAGGTTAGGAATAGGATGGTAGTAGAGTTAAATACATGGGCAAAGAACTGGTAGAGGAGGCAGCACTTCCGATATGTGTACCATTGGAATTCCCGAGTCCCTCTCTCAATTAAATCTCTATAATATTATTATCGCAGTTATATATACTGACCCAAGCTCCAAGTTCATCCGTCTTGCCTGTCATACTCCTCACATTATAATCAGCGCACTTCAGACTGCCAGGCCCATTGTGTTCAGTAACCTCTGTCTGTTTATTGTGCATTGCGGCTAATCAGAGAGCCATCTATTCTAGTTGCAGTTTCCGCCTTTGGCCCAAAGTTTGGTCATGGTGTCATGCAGAAATTCAGCGAGTTCACACAGACATTTAGATTAGATTAGATTACTTACAATGTGGAAACAAGCCCTTACCTAACACTACGGGCAATTTAGCATGGCCAATTCACCTGACCTGCACATCTTTGGACTGTGGGAGGAAACCGGAGCACCCGGAGGAAACCCACGCAGACACGGGGAGAACGTGCAAACTCCTCACAGTCAGTCGCCTGAGGCGGGTATTGAACCCGGGTCTCTGGCGCTGTGAGGCAGCAGTGCTAACCACTTTGCCACCGTGCCGCCCACATTTAAGGCAAATTCAATGGCACCCGAATGGTTATATAGACAGGAAGGGTTCGGAGAGGTAAGGAACACATTTTGGCAAATATGGTTCAATTAATTTCGGTTTCCTGTTCAGCAGGGACAGGTTTGATAGTAGGGTCTCTTTCCATGCTCGGCAACTTTGATGTGCCCCAGCAGCTGACACCAGTTTTAATGGAGCATTTGCAAAAAAAACACTCTGTTTGTTACGCAGTCAGCGCATTTGCCTCTCTTTCTGGAGGGTGGATGGGACGAGCTGACCCGGCGATGAAGCTCTTTCCGGACTTCTGCTGCCAATGACCATTCGTTTGGCACCTTCCCAACTTTGCCATCAAAGAGTTTGGCTGAAGAATAATACCGCTGGGATAATGTTACCCCCCTCAGCTCTCCAACGAATCCAGAAACTGACAGCTCTTCATGTGGAACAGTAGCAAAACAGAAAGGGTGGACCATTGCCAGACACACCGAAGCATGCATGCTGCCTTTGATGCAGTGCAAGCCGATTATGTCATGAACTGCTCAGAGAAATAGCAGCGAGGCAATTCAGGACATCCTGGAGATTTAGTGCATTGCCAAGTCACAGGAAGTGCTCAACAAACATAAAACAAAACGGAACAGCAATAACCCATGAAAAATGAAGTTTACCAATTGCACTCGTGATGAAATTAGGTCAACAATGCGCTGATGACTCCATCTGATTGAGAGGACCAATCACCAGCCCCCTTCACCAGGACAGTAATGAAGGAAATGAGAGAAATACAAAAAACATTTCTCATCGCGATTGCCAACCTTTTCGCCACTGCAACAACAAAAACGGCGAGCAGATACAATGCAGAATCTGGTTTCATATCAGCAATGAAATAGTAATATCCATTCACTTTCAGCGAAAACGGTGAACAAAAGAAATTGTCTGAAATATGAATACCCAGCGCAGGCTACTTGGTTCCCCGATTAATCTGCTGCACAGACTACCATATTTAAAGGTACCTTTCAAAGAGAGTACTTGTGGCTGTCCATATGACAATGGAACTTGTTGCCCTCGCTCTCACTGCCATTATTGATCGTGTTGGGTTTGGCATCCTCACCTTGCATGCGGGAGTTCACTGTACAATTGTCTGCTGTGAAAGATCGGAGTTCTTTGGAGCAGAAAGATGCGAAGAACGTGTGCTTCATGGAGATGTTGTTGGAATGTTGTGCGGAGCTGGGAAGTGGAATCCTCACAGTTCTGGGTAACATCCTCCGGGTTGTAGAGCCTGTTGTGAAGCCTACTGTACTGTGGCGGTTGGAATTGATTTAGTTTCATTGCCGCTGGGTCCAGTTGTTGGTGTTGCAGATTGGATCCTGATCAATGTGTTTATTGATGGAATTCATGGATGGGTGCCCTGCTTCTAGAAATTCTCTGGCTGCCTTCTGATTTCCCTGTCCTATCACTGTTGTGCTGCTCTCAAGGATGCTTGCTGTCTGTACGTATAGCTACTAGGGACAGCTGGCCATGGCAATTAGTGACGGCCACACAAATTCTTTGCCAAGAATATGTATCCCACAACTGCATTCCCAGATGTCTGGCACACTAAATTGTCAACTAGGATATACCATAAAGCAATGGAAAAACCACACTGAGAATACTCTGAGTAGGTCTAGTCCCCTACCTAGAGAGAAAATGTTCTTGCATTGGAGGCAGCCCAGAGACGTTTCACCACACTGTTCCTCAAAATGGAGGGATACAGTTGAGAAAAGGTGGAGAAGGTTGAAATTGAACTCATGAGAATGGAGAAAATTAGACAAATTTAATGATGCATCGAGGATTCTTTGGAGTTCTTACAGGATTTGTAATGAGACGTTATTTCACTGAAGAAGGATCTCTCACCGGAGATAAAGGGGAATACAGGCACGAGGGAAGGTTGCAAAGAAAAGCAGCGTTGTAGAGACTGGAGGATGTTACAGAATTCGGGTGGATTGAGGTCACTTTTGGTGGTTCATGATCAGAAAGGTTGTTGGGATGCAAAATGTCACAGAGAGGTACAGGGCTATCAGTCCAGAAGGAGTTACAATGATAGGGAGGGTAGTAGTTAGAGCTGTTGGAGCTACAGAGGTAGGGAGGAATGTAGGGGCTAGGCCTTATACTGATAGGGATGTTCGTTGGCTGTGCAGGAATTTAATGAGTTAGGAAGGTTCGAAGGGGCAGGATCAGTTCACAGAGCCAGGGAGAATTGTAGGGATTCGAGGAGCCAGAGATGCTGAGGGTGTTCGGATAGCAGGATTTCAGAGAGTTAGTGAGGGCTGTGGAGCCAGGTTTGCAGCATTCCCCTCATTTATGCAGAGATGTGGTGTACTGTTCTGGATGAGGTTACAGAAATCAAGAGCGTTGTAGATGCTGGAAGATATTGCAAAGCTGTAGTATTTGAGGAGGTTAGAGGGACATGATGCATTGAAGGGTTGGAGACTGCTACAGGTATTAAACATGCTGAAAGGAATCAACACCATCACTAGGAGAAAGTGAGGACTGCAGATGCTGGAGATCAGAGCTGAAAAATGTGTTGCTGGAAAAGCGCAGCAGGTCAGGCAGCTTCCAAGGAGCAGGAGAATAGACGTTTCGGGCATAACCCGTTCTTCAGGAATGAGGAGGGTCTGCCAAGCAAGCTAAGATAAAAGGTAGGGAGGAGGGACTTGGGGGAGGGGCGTTGGGAATGCGATAGGTGAAAGGAGGTTAAGGTGAGGGTGATAGGCCGGAGTGGGGATGGGGGCAGAGTGGTCGGAAAGAAGATTGCAGGTCAAGAACCCGTGAGTTCACGGGTTGTGACTGAGATAAGGTGGGGGGAAGGGAAATGAGGAAGCTGGAGAAATCTGCATTCATCCCTTGTGGTTAGAGGGTTCTTATGCGGAAGATGAGGCGCTCTTCCTCCAGACGTCGTGTTGCCATGGTCTGGGGATGGAGGCCAAGGACCTGCATGTCCTTGGCGGAGTGGGAGGGGGAGTTAAAGTGTTCAGCCACGGGGCGGTTGGGTTGGTTGGTGCGGGTATCCCAGAGGTGTTCTCTGAAACATTCTGCAAGGAGGCGGCCTGTCTCCCCAATGTAGAGGAGGCCACATCGGGTGCAGCGGATGCAGTAAATGACGTGTGTGGAGGTGCAGGTGAATTTATGACGGATATGGAAGGATCCCTTGGGGCCTTGGAGGGAAGTGAGGGGGGAGGTGTGGGCACAAGTTTTGCATTTCTTGCGGTTGCAGGGGAAGGTGCCAGGAGTGCAGGTTGACAGAACCCCACTGGTCCTCACCTGCCACCCCACTAATCTCCAGATACATCGTATCATCCTTCATCATTTCTGCCACCTCCAAACAGACCCCACCACCAAGGATATATTTCCCTCCCCTTCCCTATCAGCGTTCTGGAAAGACCACTCCCTCTGTGACTCCCTCGTCAGGTCCACACACCCACCAACCCAACCTCCAATCCCGGCACCTTCCCCTGCAACCACAAGAAATGCAACACTTGCGCCCACACCTCCCCCCTTACTTCCCTCCAAGGCCCCAAGGGATCCTTCCATATCCGTCAGTACGTTGACAGGCCGACGAGGGGAAAGACCATTCTGGACTTGATGCTCGGAAACGAGCCGAGGCAGGTATAAGATCTTGTGGTGGGAGAGCATTTTGGTGATAGTGACCACAACTGCCTCACATTCTACATAGCTATGGAGAAGGAGAGGATTAGGCAAAATGGGAGGATACTTAATTGGGGAAGAGGAAACTATGATGCGATCAGACATGAGTTAGGAAGCATGGATTGGGAGCAATTGTTCCATAGTAAAGGCACTATACCGTGGAGACTGTTTAAGGGACAGTTGTTGCAAGTGATGAATAAATATGTCCCTCTGAGACAGGCAAGAAGTGGTAAGATAAAGGAACCTTGGATGATGAGAGCGGTGGAGCTTCTCGTCAAAAGGAAAAAAGGTAGCTTACATAAGATGGAGGAGGTTAGGGTCAAGCTCAGCTCTAGAGGATTACAGGCAGGCGAGGAAGGAGCTCAGAAATGGTCTGAGGAGAGCCAGGAGGGGGCACGAGAAAGGCTTGGCAGAACGGATTAGGGAGAAAACAAAGGCATTTTACACTTATGTGAGGAATAAGAGAATGGTCAAAGTAAGAGTAGGGCCGATCAGTGACAGCATAGGGAATTTGTGTGTGGAGTCTGAGGATGTAGCAGAAGCCCTAAATGAGTTTTTTGCTTCTGTATTTACGAAAGAAACGAATTTTGTAGTGAATGAAACCTTTGAAGAGCAGGTGTGCATGCTGGAATGGATAGAGATAGAGGAAGCTGATGTGCTGAAAATTTTGTCAAGCATTAAGATTGACAAATCGCCAGGCCTGGACGAGATTTGTCCTCGCCTGCTTTGGAAAACGAGAAATGCAATTGCTTCGCCACTTGCGAAGATCTTTTCATCCTCGCTCTCCAGTGGAGTCGTACCTGAGGACTGGAGAGAGGCAAATGTAATTCCTCTCTTCAAGAAAGGAAATAGGGAAATCCCCGGCAATTACAGACCACTAAGTCTCACGTCTGTCGTCTTTAAGGTGTTTGAAAGGATTCTGAGGGATAGGATTTATGACCATCTGGAAGTGCATGACTTGATTAAATGCAGTCAACACGGCTTTGTGAGGGGCAGGTCATGCCTCACAAACCTTATCGAGTTATTTGAGGATGTGACTAGAAACGTCGATGAGGGTCGAGCTGTAGATGTGGTGTATATGGACTTCAGCAAGGCATTTGATAAGGTTCCCCATGGTAGGCTCATTCAGAAGGTCAGGAGGAATGGGATTCAGGGGAACATAGCTGTCTGGATACAGAATTAGCTGGCCAACAGAAGACAGCGCGTGGTAGTAGAAGGAAAATATTCTGCCTGGAAGTCTGTGGTGAGTGGTGTTCTATAGGGCTCTGTCCTTGGGCCTCTACTGTTTGTACTTTTTATTAATGACTTGGATGAGGGGATTGAAGGATGGGCCAGCCAGTTTGCAGACGACACAAAGGTTGGAGGTGTCGTTGACAGTATAGAGGGCTGTTGTAGGCTGCAGTGGGACATTGACAGGTTACAGAGATGGGCTGAGAGGTGGCAGATGGAGTTCAACCTCGATAAATGCGAGGTGATGCATTTTGGAAGGTCGAATTTGAAAGCTGAGTACAGGATTAAGGATAGGATTCTGGTGTGGAGGAAAAGAGGGATCTTGGTGTGCAGGCACATAGATCCCTTAAATTTGCCACCCAAATGGACATGTTTGTTAAGAAAGCATATGGTGTTTTGGCTTTCATTAACAGGGGGATTGAGTTTAACAGTCGTGAGATCTTGTTGCGGCTCTATAAAACTTTGGTTAGACCGCACTTGGAATACTGTGTCCAGTTCTGGTCGGCCTAATATAGGAAAGATGTGGATGCCTTGGAGAGGGTTCAGAGGAAGTTTACCAGGATGCTGCCTGGACTGGAGGGCTTATCTTAGGTTGACTGAGCTCGAACTTTTTTCATTGGAGAAAAGGAGGAGAAGAGGGGACCTAATTGAGGTATCCAAGATAATGAGAGGCATAGAATCGATATCCAGTGACTATTTCCCAGGGCAGAAATGACTAACACGAGGGGTCATAGGTTTAAGCTGGTTGGAGGAAAGTATAAAGGGGATGTCAGAGGCGGGTTCTTTACACAGAGAGTTGTGAGAGCATGGAATGCGTTGCCAGCAGCAGTTGTCGAAGCAAGGTCATTAGGGACATTTAAGAGACTACTGAACATGCATATGGCCACAGAAATTTGAGGGTGCATACATGAGGATCAGTAGTCGGAACAACATCGTGGGCTGAAGGGCCTGTTCTGTGCTGTACTGTTCTATGTTCTATGTTCTAAATTAACCTGCACCTCCACACACATCATTTACTGCATCCGCTGCACCCTATGTGGCCTCCTCTACTTTGGGGAGACAGGCCACCTACTTGCGGAACATTTCAGAGAACACCTCTGGGACTCCCGCACCAACCAACCCAACCGCCCCATGGCTGAACACATTTTCTCCCCCTCCCACTCCGCCAAGGACATAAAGGCCCTGAGCCTCCTTCATCGCCAGACCATGGCAACACGATGCCTGGAGGAAGAGCGCCTCATCTTACGCCTAGGAACCCTCCAACCACAAGGGATGAATGCAGATTTCTCCAACTTCCTCATTTCCCCTAACCCCGCCTTATCTCAGTCCCAATCCTCGGACTCAGCACCGCCGTCTTGACCTGCAGTCTTCTTCCCGACCACTCCGCCCCCACCCCTCTCCGGTCTATCACCCTCACCTTAACCTCCTTCCACCTATCGCATTCCCAACGCCCCTCCCCCAAGTCACTCCTCCCTACCTTTTATCTTAGCCTGCTTGGCAGACCCTCCTCACTCCTGAAGAAGGGCTTATGCCCGAAACGTCTATTCTCCTGCTCCTTGGATGCTGCCTGACCTGCTGCGCTTTTCCAGCAACACATCAATAATCTCACATAGGGGGATTGGATAAGATTGGTGGATATGAACTGGAGATGGTGATACAGATCAGTAGTTGCATGGAGATACTGGAGAAGCGTGCATTGACAGGGTGGGTGATAAGGACGGGAGGGTGTTACATAGATAGTGGGTGTTGTAGGAACTGGATGAGAAAAGTTACAGGCAGTGGAGTGGGTTTTACAGATCAGAAAGGTTGCAGAGACCTCAGAGGATAACACAAATAGGGAGAATTATAATTTCTGCACACTTTGAGGACTGGAGGAAATAACACAGATAAAGAGTGATGTTGGAGCTGTACTAGCCCTCAGATGTTAGTAAGAAGGACATTGCAGTTTCGACAGAGATGTTTCTCATGTTGACTTTTCTGGTGCACAGTTTGTTCCAGCTGGTTTCATTTCTTTGAGACTTTGGAACGACTGGTAAAACTGAAGGATTTGCTGGACCATTTCAGAGGGCGATTGAGAGTCAATGATATTGCTTTTGGTCTGGAGTCACATGTCGGCCAGACCAGAGGAGCACGCAACTGCCCTAGCATCCATACCCCACTTATCCGAACGCCCACACAATACTAAACAAGAAAGCTTCATTCAATTGCTTTAAAATCACGCAATAAACTTATATTCAATAAAGGAAGTTTAGAAATGAACCGTACCTTATTAACTTGGTTAGAGAAGGAGACACTGCAGTAGTAGTGCCTCGGGTTTAGCCGCCTTGCTAATAAGGGTCGCTTACTTACCTTCCCGGCAGCCCCTCTGGTCAATGTCACTTCCACCGCTGCTCCCGCTCCTACTGTGGAGAAAAAACACCACTGGCCACTACCGGTAATTAATTTTACAAGTCTCCCTTACATTAGCTGTAGCCTTCCTGATTCGCCTTACCCCCGCTGCTGCTCCCACTGAAAACGGTCGCTGGCGTTGAAGGGTATGGATCAGAAACTGAGAACATTAGACTGGAGTTTTACAGCAAAAGCCAAGAGTTATTCATTTATGTTTGATATCTTCCTCCATATTATGAACAGATTTCATTATCGTCGTGAAACTTGTACGCAGTTTTGGTTTTTATTGTTTTGATTATCCTATCGTGGTTATCGTTGGTGCCCCGGGTAAGTCTCACTGTTCATAGAACATGGAACATAGAAATGTACACCACAGAACAGGCCCTTTGGCCCACGATGTCGTACCTACGATTAGTCCTAATGTAAAATAAAATAACTTAACCTACACACTCCTCAATTCACTGCTATCCATGTGCATGTCCAGCATAAATGTCCCTAATGACTGTGCTTCCACCACCACCACTGGCAACGCATGCCATGCATTCATAATTCTTTGCGGAAAGATCCCTTCATCTGATGTCCTCTCGATACCTTATTCCTAATATCTTAAAACTATGACCCCTCGTGCCAAGCTCTCCTGCCACGGCTATTGACTCTGTCCATTCCTCTCATTATTTTGAACACCCCGATCAGATCACCTCTCTTCCTCCTTCTCTCCAGAGAGAGAATTCTGAACTTTTAAAACGTCCCTTCAAAAGGCAAGCCCTCCAGTACAGGCAGCATCCTGTTAAACCATCTTTGCACCCTCTCCAAAGCCTCTGTATCTTTCCTAGAACAGAGCGACCATAACTGGACACAATATTCTAAGTGTGGTTTCATCAGGGACATGTACAACTGTAGCAAAACCTCGCGGCTCTTAAACTCGATCCCCGTGTTAATGAAAGCCAAAACACCTTATCTTTACAACCCTATCCACTTGCCAACTTTGAATGATCTATGTACTTGAACACTAAGATCCCTCTGTTCCTGCACACTGCCAAGAACCCTGTTCTTCATCCTATATTCAGCATTCGAGGTCGACTTTCCAAAATGCATCACTTCGCATTTATCCAGGTTGCATTCCATTTGCCATTTCTCAGCCCAGCTCTGCATCTTGTCAATGTCGCGCTGCTGCCTGCAACAGCCCTCAATACTATCAAAGGCACCGCCAACCTTTGTGTCATCCGGAAATTTACTAACCAACCCTTCAACCTCCTCATCCATGTTATTTTTATAAAGTCCAAAGAGCAGAGGCCCAAGAACAGAGCCCTGCAGGACCCAATCAGTACTGACCTCCTGGCAAAATACTTTCCAGCCAGAACCACGCTCTTCCTTCTGTCAGCCAACCGATTCTGAATCCAGATAGCCAAATCGCCCTGTATCCCGTTTTTCCTGACTTTATGAATGAGCCTACCATGCAGAACCTTGCCAAATGCCTTACTGAAGTCATGTACACTACATCTACTGTTCGAATTTCGTCGACATGGCTTGTCACCTCCTGATAGAAAGTTCTGTTAATATTTCTATAATCCATGTATGACTGTATTATAGTTCTTCTCATTTACTCTGCTCTTCTTGGTGCTGTTACGGTCCCTGCTGAGAGTCAGAGTCCAGATATTCACTCTTCAAGCCACAACTAACTGCATCAGGCAATTGTTCATTCACTCTCTTCCTCTTTGCTTCTGGCAATACCCCTGTTGAACTGGTAGTTTCAGCTCTGATCTCTGACAGAAGGCAATGTTGCTTCACTGCCCTCGTTGTTTACATATTGCGAACATGGAGGTCATTGTCTTCTATCCTGGTTACAAACTCCACTTTCTTCCTCTGACACCATCCCATGCTTGCCCAATATCTAAGGCTGGAACAGACAAGTTACAACTGTGGTGATCGCTTTGACCTCCCAGATTGTTGATAGTTGAAGACTAGGTAATGGCAACACTATTGAATTTCCAGATGTGTTGATTAAATTATCTTAATCGGGATGTGTGAATTTCATTTTACTTGTCTGCCCAGGCCTTCACATTGCCAGAATTCTGCTGCATTGTGAAATGGAATGCTTCAGGAGTTGAGGAGGTAAGAATGCGGCTGAACTCTGGACATTTATTAACGACCAGAACCATGAATAATTCCTGAAGTGTGGTCCTGGAGTTTAGATAACTGACCGAAATTACGCTGGACAACAACGAGCTATTGGAAACAGAAAGGTGAAACGTAGAATTGCTTCAACTTTCAGTGCTGGATGCCACTGATCCGCAGCAAAGGCGCCTGTGGCTTGTTTCTGTAGTGTAGTGGTCACACGCTTCACATGCGAAATGTCCCCAATTCGAAACTGGGCCGAAACTGCTTTGGTCTTCAACTGCAGCCTTTTACATGGACAAGAACGGAACTTTCTTGCTTGCTTTCCCATCTGCAAACCTGCCTTCGAATTTGCTTGAACGAATCTGCTCTCGTAGTGAAATTTAATGCAATTCCATTTAATTACTGTGCAAAGCATTGTAAAGTTTGTTCTCCAACCTGGTTCTGATCATATGCCATTCTGTTTGAGAGTGACGTTACCGTGTTCTGATCCTTCCACAAAAAACAGTACCGCATTTGTAATCCTTGCGCAGGCGGCCCGGTTCAAAGACAGGAAAGCAGCTGATGCTCTGGTGTCACAGCGCACAACGAATTCCTGAACTTGTCTGTCTGTCAAATGTACCGCAAAGTCGTCTCTGAAAGACCTCATTTGGAAGCTGTCTGTCGTTATTCAACGTGCGAGAATTGGCACCAGAGGTCCTGAATCATGTTTTGGAGCAATTCGCACGTCAGTGGCTCATTCAATCAGCAACAGCAATGAAATAAATTACACTCTCAGACGAACCTTTGGACCTGTGCTTTCATAGCGTCGCTAGTATTAAGGTGCGCCCCGAGATCGAAGTCATGTTGGAACTGAAACGGAGGAATTGACAGAGAGGCTACAGAATGACATCGCATTCATTTGGTTTTCTTTAAATCACTGATGAGCAGGAAAATATAAACGGGGAGGGCGAGTAGAGAAGTGAGGCAGTTGCAGCTCTGGTGAAATTCCTTCTTTGTGATTCACTCAGCAGCCAGAGACGTGAAGGTGACTCAGGCGTGAGAGCTCTTCACATCGAGAACAAAAAGCACTCAAGGGCAGTTAGCACCTCTTCCGGAGTTGGGGTGGGGTGAGGTAATTACCTTTTGACTTCTATGTTCAGAAACTGCCTTTTAGATTGAGGTGAACAGAAACTGCATTTCTAAAGAAGCACCGTGGAATTTATCAAAATTTATTGAGTCGCTTCTCGTCGATTCCCACACAGGTTTCCAACTCAGTCGGTATCCATGTGGCTCATGTCCAGGAGTGAACATCTCTGCAGCAAATTGCACGGTTAAGGTAACAGGCAAGGAAAGTGGCATCTCGAACTGGCTCCGAGGTCAGAGCATCCTCACAATGTGATCTGTCGTTCTCGGATTGTAATGATACCTCCGGTTTTAGGTTGGAGAACATTCTTTGGGTCTCCTGGGTCGAATAATCTCCACGCATTTCCCTCCTGACAAGTATGATAAAGTCAAATCGTTGCTATTTATTAGATCATGAGGGACATGGATATGTTGACTTGTCAAGGTGTTTTCCGGCTGGTGAGGAAGTCAAAATTTAGAAAACATCGGTTTAAAATTAGTGGGTAAGGATTTAAAAGGGACGTCAGTGGCAACTTTTTCAGACGTGTCCAGAATGAGCTGCCAGAGAAATTGGTGGAGACTGGTACAACTGTAGCATTGAATGGCATCTGGATGGATATGTGAATAACAAGGTTTAGAGGGATTGGGCCAAATGTTGGCAAAAGGGACCTATTAATTTAGGATATCTGTCCACCATGGTCATGTTGGAAAGAAGGGCCACTTTCCGTGTTGTATTGTTCAACGACTTGATGACTCTAGAACAACCGCAAAAACTTTGTAAATAATTCCGTCAAGACAATTTCAAGTTCCAAATCTTCGGTTAATCTTCCTCTCTTGTGCTCACAAGTTCATTACCTGATGTCAGCACTTACGGATTCGTTGTTGGATTCATTCCTGTAAATTGGTTCTGCATTCTTTCTAATTCCGATTTTTTTTTACGAATGTAGCTAGTGTTTATGGACTTAGCATCAATTTTTCTAATACCATATTTCGATGAATATTAAAACTCAACAGCATATCTAATTTGGCACCAGATGATGAGCAATTGAGTCAAAATCGATCGGACGCAGTGAGACAATGATCCTCTCTTCGTGTGGTGAACATCCGTGACTCTATAATTCGACGAAGAATCATTCGCACAACTTCAGCTGTGTCAGAATCTAGTTTGCGGTGAAAGCCTGTCAATCTGCTAAGGTAACGCTCGTCTGGGTCTCTGCAAAGGATTTGGCGAAATCTTTGGGTCTTGACAATTTGTTCTTCCAACAAATGAATTCAGTTGTTTTACTATGAAAATTGACAGCTTCTTCGCAGCTGTGATGGCCGAGAGGTTAAGGCGTTGGATTTGAAATCCGATGGGGTCTCCCTGCGCAGGTTCGTAATCCTGTTCACAGCGTCGAATCTTTTAAAAGTCATTAATTCCTTTGCAGGATTTGGATTTCGTGGAGCTTGAGCTTTGCATTCAATCGAAAGTAAACTTTCAACTGTGAATAATCCGAAGTAATTTCAAGACTGACCCAGTCATCTAATTGAATAAATTATATGTCGAGACACAAAAAGCCACCAACTTCCAACACGAATCAGTTTCAGCACATTTGTCGAACTATCGTGAAATTTGGATGTTCGGGGGGTGGAATTCAGCAAAACAAAAAGCAATGCAATACATTTATCTGCAGGTGATGATTTTTTTAGGATCAGTTGAAAGTTAAGCTGAGAAAGTTCAACCTAATTTACAGCTGACTCTCAAGGCCAATAATCTATTATATCAGCAGTCAATGAATTAGAAAAAAGCAACTCCTTGTGTGGAAAGGAACTCGACTGAGTTCCTGGCTTGCGATGTGAAAAGGCAAGGCGATATCATCGGAGTAGAATTTTATGGAAATATTAGAAATGGAATGTTACTGGTCTTCTGCTGTCCACATTCGTAAGAAACTGTGCATTAAGAACTGAAATTGAAAATTAACGATGAAAATCAGACTTAGCCCTCTGCTTGTGGTGTAGCATTGTTCAGAACAATAGGTTGTCGTTGAGGCTAAAATTGAGCAAAATAATCGATGGGGAACTTATCCACGGCCTTCGTTGGAGCAGTTGGTGTGGAGAGCTCAGCTTGAAGAACGAAATGCCAATTATTCATCCTGGCTGTCTGAATTGCTTAGTTAAACATACTCCCAGTTTAATGAAAAAACCTTTGCTATCAGAGTTAGATGTTTTCATGTCAGCATTTTCCGATATGAGAAGACACTCCATGGAGTAGATGTGACTTAAATTTTGACTCTAACGGCAGAGATGTTGACGCATTTCTGCACCAAAACAGCACTACCAAATCAAACTAAACAAAGGACTAGTCACTTAGACATTTCCTGTCTGCAGACTCTGCCAATAGACCGTTCAGGCCCGATGTAGGAATAGGGCGTGGTGACATCTGTTCGCAAGTGGATCACTTCATTCTTGCTCACGATCCATACACCGTAATTCATTTTGAACTTCTTAGCCATCAGCATGATAAGTGGCACATAATGCACAGGTTTCCTCCTCGAAAACCTTGTCTTATTCAATGCAGACGCAAATTCAAGTTGTCCCTGGTCGACCAGAAGAAAGATGTCACGAAACAAAGTGAAACAGAAAACAATCAATGTTTTCTGGGAGTCAAAAAGATGTAATGGAAAAACGGAAACATATATTTGGAACTAAAGTCACATACCATTTCCACAGACTAAATGTTCTTGAACCGTTATCTTAATTTGACCTTCATGTCCACCATTGCTGCAAAAATTATCTTAACAACTCAGAACTTTGTGTTCTTTGATATTCTCTCCTTCATGTTTCTCTTGATTTTGAAACTAAAACCGAGCAATAGTAATGCACCCTATTTCACTTGCAAAGATCAGAAGAAGATCAATTTATAAGAGAACAGAAATAAAGCTACGTCTGTCTTGCGAGAGAAAACACAGTTACCATTTCGACTCCAAAACGTCTTCTTCAGAAGTCTGCTCAATGAACTCGAAATAGTAGACCGAAAATGAAAAAAGAAGCCAAAATGCCGTGAATACACCACCCGTAAGTGCCTCAAGTCCTACTCGAATATGCCGGATTACTACTATCAACATCAGTGGAGAACGGAACAAAGCTCATTCTGCAGTGTCAACCTGTTATGACGTAGTTTGTAAAGTCAGAAATATGATTAGGTAAAATGCGGGATGAAAGCGGGATATAGGAAGTCTGAAAAAAGCAAGTGCGTGCTTTGCTTTGAAGAAGGTTGGCAGTGATGAAAATGGAAATTAACTACAGTGAGGGGGGCTTAATTAATACTCAGAATCGTTGCAACACACAGGGACGCAATTCTTTTTGCTAGGTTTCTGTTCTGCCATTTTATAATCACGACTGCTGTCGGGTTTGATTAGATTAGATTAGATTAGATTACATACAGTGTGGAAAAAGGCCCTTCGGCCCAACAAGTCCACACCGCCCCGCCGAAGCGCAACCCACCCATACCTCTACATTTACCCCTTACCTAACACTACGGGCAATTTAGCATGGCCAATTCACCTGACCTGCACATCTTTGGACTGTGGGAGGAAACCGGAGCACCCGGAGGAAACCCACGCAGACACGGGGAGAACCTGCAAACTCCACACAGTCAGTCGCCTGTGTCGGGAATTGAACCCGGGTCTCTGGCGCTGTGAGGCAGCAGTGCTAACCACTGTGCCACCGTGCCGCCGTTTGGTTTCCATTCCAGGTTTAGGTGACAGCCTAATGGAAGTTTGCACATTCGCCCAATTTCTGTGTGGTTGCTCTGGTTTGCTGCCACATTCTAAACATTTGCAGGTTATTTGTAATTGCCATTGAATGCACACGGTTACAGAGACAGTGATGTCTCTCTAATAGGAGTGTCTGGATAGGACGTACTTCAGAGGATTTTTGTGAACTTCAATAGATAGAGTGGGGTTAGTCTGCTGTTTCCTGGGTGAGCTACATGGACAGAGAGGGGTCAGGGTCTTCTTCCCTGAGGGAGATACGTTGACAGGGTTGGGTTAGTTGCTCTTACCTGTGTCAGTCACGCAGATGCAGTAGGGTCAATCTGCCCTTCCCTGGGCGAATTTCTTTCACAGAGTGGTGACAGTCTGCTCTTCCCTGCCTGAGTGAAATAGAAAGAGCGGGGTCAGTATTCTCTTCCCTCGATAATTTATGTTGACAGTGTGGCTTCCATCTGCTCTTCCCTGGCGAGTTACATTGGTAGAGTGGGGTTAGTGTTCATTCATTGGGTGAGTGCCATAGACAGAATGGGATCAGTCTGCTCTTCCCTGAGGGAATTACATTTATAGAGTGAGGTCAGACTGCTCTTCAGAGAATGACTTATATTGACAGTGTGGGATCAGTCTGCTGAATTACACTGAGAGTGTGGGGTCAGTCTGCCCTTCCCTGGGTGAGTAACACTGACTGAGTGGCGGCAGTTTGCTCTTCCCTCAGTGAGTTACATTGACAGAGTGGCGTCAGGAGTGGCGTCTTTGAGGAGTTGACAAAAGTAACTCGTCCCCTACATCTTTGGGATAATTAGGGATGGGCAGTGAATCTTATCTAATTGAAAGACAACTGTGTCCCAGAAATGCATTTCTAATAATTGCATGTACTAATTCGACACTGCAAGCCGTCGGGAATAATTTGAGGAGAGGTGCAGGGTAGAATAATTAAAGTCAAATGCACTGATGCCGAGGAGACATGACACAAGATGTGAATGTGGAGCTGATGGTGCAAGACTCAGTGTCAGTGCTATTGGTTCAGCATTTATTTCTCACTGTTCGCAATGACTCACACACCACTGCTGTCAATTCGCAACAATGAGCCTGTTCATCCTGGTTTGAAAATCCCTGCGTGTGTATTAACGTGTTTAATGGGACGCGAGAGGAGATCAGCACATCCTCTTTATTCTGTCAGTTTAAACAGATGAAAATATCTTTTGGATGCCAATGCAAGAGGATACTGTCTTTTTCTGTGCCATTTCAGTGGGGCATGCTCAGCATTGAAATGTCTGCTTTTGCACAAGCAGAGTTTGATTGCCATTCATACTGAGCAACGCTAATACAGAAAACGCGTTTTCGAATTCCTGTGATCAAGTGGTTCAGACATTGCACATATGGACGACAAATCTGACTTTTAACGTGGCGCCGTGGCTTAGCTGGTGGAAGCACCTCCCATCACACTGGTGCCTGCTCATTATATTGAAAGCTCGTTATTTCTCGCAAGTATTGTGTTGCTGATCGAGAAACTCAGTGTCTGTTTGAATTGCTTTATATTCTGATTTAGAGTTCCGGCTTCAGTTTCCAGGTTTAAATCCAGTAGTGTATGTTGCTCTTTTTAACTAGTAAATAGTTTTTACTAGTTTACAGGACATAACAAGATTTTATAAGCTTCTGTGAGGCCATACTGAATCTCCTGGGAATCTGACCAAGCCTATTCAGTTTCGTTCTCATGTCCAAGAAGTGCAAACCTTGCCAATCCTTGTAAAGGTTTTATAAACTTTCACTTGCAAGAAGTGTGTCCAGCTGCAGCACTTGTTTGACCGCGTGGCCACTCTGGAGATGCGGGTGGACTCACTGTGGAGCATCAGCAATTCTGGAGAGTTATGTTGCCTCCCAGGTGCTCAGGCCGGGTGCCAGGGATGTTGCCCATCGGCTGAAGAGCATTCGAAAAGGGGATCGTGAACAGCCAGTTGTCTTGGTGCATACAGGCACCAACGAAAAAAAAACGAGATGTGGACCTGCAGGGAGAATTCAGGGAGCTAGGAGAGAAATTAAAGAGGAGGACCTCAAAGGTAGTAATCTCGGGGTTACTGCCGGTGCCATGTGACTGCCAGCGTAAAAATGAATAAAAAAGGCACGATGAACACGTGACTTGAGGAATGGTGCTGCAGGGCGGGTTTCAGATTTGTTGGATTTTGTGACCAGTTCTGGGGAATGTGGGATGATAAGAAAATTGACGATCAACATCTGAACCAGATGGGAACCAATGTCCTTTCGGGAGTTTTTGCTACTGCTGTTGGGGAGATTTTATACTAATGTGGCAGGGGGCTGGGAACCACACGATTAAACAAGTCGGCAGTGAGGTAGAAACTGGAAACGCTAAGAATCAGGAAGATAGCATTAATAATGGGAAGAGTAGGCAGAGAGCAGATGAATGCAAAAGAACCGGTGGCCTGAAATGCATCTACTTTAATGCATGGAGTATAGACAGATGAACTTAGGGCTTATGTTGGTGCCTGGGAATATGACGTTGTTGCGATCACAGAGATTTAGTTGAAGGAAGGGCATGGTTGGCAACCAAATGTTCGAGGATATAGACGCTTCAGACGGGACAGGGAGAGAAAAAAGGGGAAGGAGTTGCATTGCTGGTCAGGGATGATATCATGGCTGTGCGAAAGGAGGACATCATGTAGGGCTTGGGTCGTGAGACACTATGGATGGAGCAGTGAAATAAGAAGGGTGAGGTTAGATTTTTGAGGCTGTATTACAGTGAGCGTGAGATGCAAGAAAAAAAATAGTTAAACAGATCATGCAAAGACGTAGAGGCAATAATTTAGTGTTGATTGAAGATTTCTATTTTCCCAACATTGACCGGGATACTCTTCACGTCAGAGGTCTGGATGGGATACCATTTGTAAGAAGCCTCCAGGTGAGTTTTCTGGAGTGGTATATCAATAGTCCGACGACGGAATAGGCCATATTGGAACTGATATTGTGGATTAAGCCAGGGCTGGTGATAGCAGTTGCGGTGAGTGATTTCTTTGGGAAGTGTCCATTATTCTGTAAGTGTTAGAATACTCATTGACAAAGATGAGAGTGGTCATGAGGAAAGAGTACTAAACTGGGCTAAAGCTAATTATATCAAAATTATGCAGGAGGTCGGAAATGTGGATTGGACACAGCTATTTGTAGGAAGGTCCACAGTTCATATGTGACAGGCTTTCAAAGATAGGTTAAATATAGTGCAGGATAGGCATGTCCCGTTGAAGGCAAAGGATTTGTAAGGCAATATTCGTGAACTGTTGATGACAGGACAATTGTACGAATCTCCAAGAGGAAAAGGGTGCTTCGGCAGCCAAGAACATAATGTTTCCTGGAGGAACATGAGAAGAGTAGGACAAGTCGTAAACGAGGAATCAAGGGGTCATGAAACAACTTCACGCTAGCACAATTAAGGAGAATCCTAAAGCCTATTATTCATATATAAGAAGCAAGTGGGTAACCAGAGAAAGGATTGGTCCACTAAAGGAAAATGAAGGAAGGCTGCATGTCGAATCTGAGAGAGTGGGTATGATTCTGAATGATTATTTTGCATCATTGTTCACTGAGGAGAGGAACATGATGAATGTTGAGTCTAGAGTAAGACATTTGATTAGTCTGGATCATGTTGACATAAGTAGGGAAACTGTGTTGGGCAGGGTAGGGGTAATTAATGTGGACAAATCCCCAGGAACGGATGGGATCTATCCCCGGTTCCTGAGTGAGGTGAGAGAGGAAATAGCTGGGGCCCTGACAGATATCTTCGTGGCATCCTTCAGCACAGGTGAGGTTCTGGCCGACTGGAACGTTGCTCATATTGTCCCCTGTACAAGAAGGACAGTAGGGATATTCTGGATAACTACAGAACAAGGCGCCTAACATCAGCGTTGGGAAAGTTGCTGGAGAAGGTACTGAGGGATAGGATCTATTCATATTTAGAAAATAATGTGCATATCAGTGAGAGGCACAGAGTTTTTCGGGGAAGTGCCCAAGTTGATAGATGAAGGAAAGGCTGTTGATGACATATACATGCACTACAGTATGGAGTTAGATAAGATTCCCCCTGGTAACCAAATACAGAACGTGAAGTAACATTGTGTGCAGGGTGTTCCAGACAGGTGGATAAAGAATTAGTTGAGCAATAGGAGAGAGAGAATGGCAGTTGAATGGAGTTTCTGGAAATGGAGAAAGATGACCAGTAGTGCTCCACAGGGGTCAGTGTTGTGGCCACTGTTGTTTGTGATTATACATAAATGATCTGGAAGAGAGCACTGTTGGAATGATCAGAAAGTTTGCAGATGACACGAAGAACTCTGGACTAGCAGAAAGTATACTTGACTGTTAAAGAATACAGGAGGATATAGATATACTGGAAAGTTGGGCAGAAAAGTGGCAGCTGGAGTTCAAAACAGACAACTGTGAGGTGACGCATTCCGGTCAGTCTAATTCTAGATGGGGTTATACAATGAACGGAAGAGCTTTGGGAAAATCAAAATTGATGGACAGAGAGATCTGTGAGTGCAGGTCCATTATACACTGAAGGTTGCGGCACAGGTGGATAGAGTAGTCAAGCAGGCATATAGTATGCTTGGCTTCATTGGATGGGGTATTGAATAAAATGGCTGGCAAGTCATGTTAAAATTGAACAATACATTGGTCTGGCCACACTTAGAATACTGTGCAAATTTCTGGTCGCCACATTACCAAAAGGATGTGGACGCTTTGGAGAGGGCGGTAAAAAGTTTAAGCAGAGATTGCCTCGTATGGAAGATGCAATCTAGGAAGAGAGGTTGAGTAGGTTAGGTTTGTTTTCATTAGAAACAAGGAGTTTGAGGGGGACCTTTTTGAGGCTTACAAAATCATGAAGGGTACAGACAGGGTAGATAGAGAAAAGTTTTATTTCCCAGTTGAAGGATTAAATACCGAGAGGTCACGCGTTCAAGGTGAGAGGTGAAAAGTTTAAGAGCGATACGCGCGGCAACTACTTGACACAGCGGGTGGTGGGTGTCTGGAACGCGTTCCCAGCAGAGACGGGGGAGGTAATCACGGTAGATACATTTAAGATACATCTGGACAGATGGATGAGTATGTGGGGAGCAGAGGG
The DNA here is from genome assembly GCF_037043375.1 of Chiloscyllium plagiosum. NCBI lineage: Eukaryota > Metazoa > Chordata > Chondrichthyes > Orectolobiformes > Hemiscylliidae > Chiloscyllium > Chiloscyllium plagiosum. Next base: position 56,898,437 of record NW_028270168.1, read on the forward strand.
ATACAGATGCTTAGGAATTGGGTGACAGATTTAAACAGTAGATTTGGATCGGCTCAGGCTTGAATGGATGAAGGGCCTGTTCCTTGTCTGTACATTTTCTTTAGTCTTTCTTCTTAATTTACGCCAATTTCATTACATAATCTGCGAGGTCTAAGTGCCTGAAGTGAATCGATGCTGAAACACTAGTCATAACAAATCTGAGCGTTGACTTTTGTGTGGTAGCGTGGTCGAGCAGTCTAAAATGCTGGATTTTAAGCTTCAGTTTCTATCGAATCGTGGCTTCAAATATCAGCATCGTAAGTGAGCTACTATGTGGAGATGTATGTGAGCGAACTGCGCATGTGTGGATGCCTTTTAATTTGAGTGTTTGCAGCTCCTCAGTGTGCCTACCCTCTCGGTAATGAAATCAGCGACCGTCTCTGAAAACAAGGCTGTCCGACGTATCCTCATATCCCGTCGATGACATTGCTTTTGGATATCTGTGTTGCCAGTTTCTGTATCTCAAATGGTCAGCGCAGTTGGCTGAAATGTTGGTGGTTCGAGCCCACCCAGGGAATAAGTCTCAAATATTTCAGCACAAGCATTTACGCCGACCACGTATTGACATTGTAACTGGGAAAACTCATCCATGATTCACCCCAAGTCCGCAGGGAGTGAGACGTTTACACGCAGCAGGATACGACATCACATTCTCCAAGCTCCCGATGCCAACAGAAAGCGGCCGCTGCAGCTTCAATCAGCGACTTTCTGCCAAGCCATGGGAAATAACTCGTGGAAACTCCTTCCTTAGTAACAGCTCTTTCCGTGTGAAAGGAGCAAAACTTTCACTTTAAATTGGAAAGGGCTTCAGGACATTGGAATGTTGCTCCAGTTCTTGGAACATGTTATAAATAAACCTCCTGACTTGTAAATAAGAAGTAGTAAAGGTTTTAGGTAGAAAGAACAAAGAAAGTGTTGATTGAGACGACTCTGTCTCGTCAGCAGATGGGAAATGCCCAACACTGTAAACGGAAATGATTGGGTTTCCTTAGGTAATTTCCCGACTGATTTCCTGTCTGTCAGAGTGATTGGAAATCACATCAGCGACATAAAGGTCAGGGTAAAAATATGAAGATATTAAGGTTGAACCTTAAATCCCGGGACAAGTGCTGAATAGTTTGTAATGCTTTGAAGGAATAATTGAAATGAAAGGTGTGAATGATATTTTTGTGATTAGGAGGAATGAACTGGATCCGAACAAATTGCTGATGAATTATGCTCGCAATGTAATAGCAAACTAATCCACAGTGCACCCTGCTTGGTTAGCTCAGTCGGTGCAGTGTGAGATGCTTAATCTGAGGGTGGTGGGTGCAAGCTTCACAATGGGCGCTTTTACTGCCTAATACAATTCCGGCTCTTCGTTCCACGTGCAGTATTGCAAACCTTCGCAGGGAAATGTTCTTGCTGCTTTCATTGTCCGCCTGCTTTTGATCACACGTCGGTTTCTGAGTGAACACTGTTTCCATTTTACTGGAGGCGCCAGAGACAACTTTATCAGTGCAGCCGAAAATACAATGAATGATGTCCGTTTCAAAACATGAGGTTCCAAACCAACCGTGCACCACCCAAAGTGTTCAAAGGCACGGAAAGCGAATAGCCACTTGCTAGGGGTCTGACAGTGACGGATCAATGTCACATGGGTCCTGAACCAATTTTCAGTGATTCAGATTGTTCTGATGGAAACCGAAGGGTACTCTCCCTCAACGTTTTGCAATTGTTCTTCTTGTGTTTAACGTAATGAACAGTATATTGTCAGTAACGGGGGTGGAGGTGCGGCAGGATCGTGAGGTTTCAGTGTGGGACATAGACACAGTAAGTCAAATATCCCCAGAACACGGGAGAACTGTTTGGTCCAGGATCACTGCCATCTTCTGTTTCTAAACCAACAAATGAAATTACTGGAAAATCTCAGCAAGTCTGGTAGCATCGTGGAAATATAAATCGATTTAAGACTTCGGGACTAGTGACACTTCTTTTCCATGTCTATCTCCACCTGCTTTTGCACGCTTTTCCTTTTTATTGAATGTCTCCTGACTTCCAACTTTATGTCAGCTTCTGTATTGTTACTTCCTCTCCAACCATTTTCCCAGTCTCCAATTTTGTATCAGAACTGTTCCATCTTTCACATTGCCCAGGACTTCTAACTGAACAAATAACTCTCTTTCTATTTCCTTAGATGGCCAGAGACTGGAAGGCAGTGTTGTTCCGAAAACTCATCCATGATTCACCCCGAGTCCACAGGGAGCAAGACGTTTACACACAGCAGAATACGACACCATGATCTCCAATCGCCCGATGCCAAATGAAAGCCGCCACTGCAGCTTCAATCAGGGCTTCCTGCCAAACCCTGGGACACAGCTCGTGGAAACTCCTTTCTCATTAACTACTCCTCCCGTGGGAAAGGAACAAAACTTCCATTTTAAATTGGAAACGGCTACAGGAGATTGGTAGATTGTTCCTGTTCTTTGAACGTCTGATTAACAAAACTGCTGTCTTGAAAATAAGAAGTGGTACACGTTTTAGGCAGGAAGAACAAAGAAAATGTTGATTGTGAGGACTCTGTCTTGTCAGCAGATGGGAAATTCCCAATACTGTAAACAGAAATGATTGGGTTTCCAAAGGTAATTTTCCGACTGGTTTACTGTCTGCCAGAGTGACTGGAAATCACTTCATATGAAAATATTCAGGTTGAATCTTAAATGCCGGGACAAGTGTTAAATAGATTGTAATGTTGAAAGATGTGAATTATGTTATTTGTGATTGGGAGGAATGAGCTGGATCTTTGCAAATTGCTGTGCCAGGTGAATTATGCTCAGAATGAAATATCAAACTAATTCATCGTGTGCCAAGCCTGGATATCTCAGTTCAGCGCAATGTGAGTTGTTTAATCAGAGAGTCGTGCGTCCAAGCCCCATAATAGTCGTTTTCACTGTTTAATAGAGTTCCAGCTCTTCGTTCCACATGCAGAATTGCAAACCAACGCTGGTGGAGCATTCTTGTTGCTTTCGTTGACACATACGTCCTCCTGCTTTGATCACATGTCGGTTTCAGAGTGAAAACTGTCTGCACTTTACTGGAAGCGCCAGTGACAATTTTATCAGTGCAGCTGAAAATACTATGAATGATGTCCATTTCAAAACGTGAGATTCCACTACATCCGTGCATCATCCAAACTGTTCAAACACACATAAAGCGAATGGCCATTTGTTCGTGGTCTGACAGAGACGGCTTAATGTCTCATGGCTCCTGATCAAAAATTAACTGATTCAGAATGTGTTTATGGAACGGAACGGAGCTCTCCCTGTACATTTTGCAATTGTTCTTGTTGTGTGCTCATGTACGTTTATGAAATGAACAGTTTATTGCCAGTAACGAGTGTGGGGGTGGGAAAGGATTCTGAGGTTTCAGTGTGGGACAGACGTGATCTGATCGAACGGGTAAGTCAAATATTCCCAGAACATGGGAGAGCTGATTGGTCCAGGATCACTCCCATCTTCTGTTTCAGAATCAACAAATGAAAATGCTGGAAAATCTCAGCAGGCTCCTGTATCTACTGCTCAGGCATTACAATATCAGTAAGAGATTGACAGAAATTTTACAGTACATGATCCGAACAGAAACTGTGCATAAAACAATGTGGGGTTATAGCAGGCAGACGGCATGGATATGCTAACAGAGAATTGTACCTAAGTAACAATGAGAACTGCAGATGCTGGAGAATTCAGTGTAGATAAAGCATGGCAGTGGAAAAGGCACAGCTGGTCAGGCAGTAGCCGAGGAGCAAGAGAGTCAATGTTTCAGGCAGGACCCTTCTTCAGGATTGGGGAGGGGAAAGGGGACTGAGAGAAAATGCGTGGTGGGGGTGAGGCTGGGTGAAAGGTAGGCAATACGTGGATGAAGGTGGGAGGTGACAGTGATAGGTCGGTGGGGAGTGGGGAGTGGATAGGTGGGAAGGAAGGCAGACAGGTAGATTTCCTTGAGAGGGCAGATCTGAGTCAGAGGGCTGGATCTGGAATCTGGATTAAATCAGTTAATCCAATGTTCATGTCGTGTGATTGTAGGATTTTGAGGCAGAAGATAAGGTTTTCCTGGCAATATCCTGGTAAATCTCATCTAAACCCTCTTCAGCTTAATAATCTCCTTCCTACAACAGAAGAGGCTTTATCAATGTCCTGCACAACCGCAGCCTGCCTTTCCAACTTCTAACCTCAATGGTTTGAGCAATGAAGGCACCTGTGCATATGTGCTGCAAACTTCAAAGCAGCTGCGGGTCCCTCCTTTTTACAACACTACCAACGCATTACCATTATTTGTATAAGTCCTCCCCTTGTTTATTTTACCAAAATTCATTAACGCACGTTTCTCCAAGTTAAACTCCATCTGCCATACCACAGCCCAGTGAGTGATATAACTGCACCCTCCCCCTCCCCATTCAGATTTAAAAGACCCTCTCCTCTCCAGAAGGCCTACAAACAGCAGCCTTTATTTTGCCAAAGACCCAGAGCGCAGGGTCTTTGCACTGGCAAAGGGAGGAGTGGGTAAGGAGAGCCTCGAAAGAAAACAATTGCCTTGTATCAATAAATGATTTTATGAAGAGGAAACCCCCATATTAGAAGTTGGAAATAGTGATCGTGTTTTTGGCCAGAAGATGTGCTATTTCTTCGTCTTTGCTGTTCAGTACTGATAACGTTTCGAAATTCTTCATAGTGCAGAGTGTGTCTGCAGGATTTATTTCCCTAATATTGCAGACTAGAGGTAATAACCAATTAAGCTGGAAATCATAGACATGTAATTAAAAATGTTCATAGTTTATCTCGATGCATAGCACATAAACTCAACATCCTACAGCTGAGGCTAATACATTTTATTTGTTAAACAATGAGAACTGTTGCCTGTGTCTTTCTGTCATGTTAATTAGAATTTAATAAATCCATGCAGAGCTGAAACCTGACACTTAAAATATGACCCAGGTTCTGGGCATGGTTTAAGTCTTGTGTATGTATAGCACCATTGTCTCTGAACCAGAGCCCTGACTTTGATTCCTGCCCATGAACTTGTGGTAGTATCATAATCTCTGGAGCAGATGATCTGGATTCAAGTCGTGCCTGTTGTGGAGGTGTGTCACAGCATGTCAAAACAGGCTGATGAACAAACACACAGGAGATTCATGCAGCGTTAAGGGCTATTGCTGAGTGGTGGTAGTTACCCTACCTCTGAGCCTGAAGGTCTAGGTTCAAATCCTACAGAGATGTTTCACTATATGTCAGAACTTTGATTAGATTCCCTACAGTGTGGAAATAGGTCCTTGAGCACAACAAATCGACACCGAACCTCTGAAGAGCAACCCACCCAGACATCTGATTAATGCACTTAATTCTAATGACAATTTAGCATGGTCAATCCACCTGACCTGCTTATTTTTGGATTGTGGGAGGAAACCAGATCACCTGGAGGAAGCCCACTGTGATACAGGGAGACTGTGCAAACTCCACACAGACAGTCACCCGAGTCTGGAACATGTTGATTAAAATTATTTTGGAATTGTGATTTAATGGAGAAGGAAGAGATGACAGTATTGAATTTCAGAATTTTGGCCTGGGATGACTGAAAGCACAACCATTACTGTTGATTGGAGTCACATCTGCACTTGCTAGACGTTTATAAAATTATGGGAAGAGTGAATAGTCAAGGTCTATTTCCCAGGATAGGGGAGTCCAAAACTACAGGGCATAGGTTTAAGGTGGGAAGAGAAAGATTAAGAGGGACGTAAATGACAACTTTTTCAGGCAGTGGTTGGTGCATTCGGTTGTATCATCCATATAAATGAAATAGGCATTCAGTTAAAACCACGAACTGAAATACCAGGAGAATCTCAGCAGATTTAACAGTGTCTATTCAGAGAGAATTAGAGACAAATATTTCAAAACCTCATCAGAACTCGGTAATCTCCCACTGGCACTGCCAAACTGGTTAGTTTCGACAACAGTTTCTGTTTTTGCTTCAGATTCCCAGAATCCACAGTTCTTTACATTAACCATTAAAGCAATGCTGAAACTTTTTTAATTGTTCGTCATACCAAAAGTTTCTGTTTGGAGAACATTTTCCTGACCCCATTAGAAACACGAAATGATGCAGCACAGAAAACAGATGCATTATGAACATCAATCACTGTCGCCCTGGGGCCACTGAACCAGTAACATTTCATTTAACAGTCGAATGAGCTGATACTTCCAACCTAACACCTTGGACGATCCTCGAAAGCAGTCTGTGATTGACCTCCAACTTCAAGCTGACATTCTCATAACGACAACTGTCCTCTATCAGTTTTACTTTTCCGAAATAAGGACTGTGACATTCATAATGGAGACATGGGAACAGTCTGATCCCATCCACGGCAGACACACCCATGTTACTGGGAACCAGCTCTGCTCTAATCGGGAATATCTCTCTTCGAACCTCTCAGTATCTTGTGTGGTATCGAGTATTTTCATTGTCCCACTGTCCATATGAGGTTTGTATTCCTCATGTACTTGACCGACAATTACTTCAATGTCTCCAATCAGTTCATGTCCTGAGAACATCAGAATCAATGTCCCGTCCTCTGAAAGAACGGGAAGTTGTCCTGACTGTTTCCGATCAGTCTGACAGTTCACCCTTCTTAATTCTCCTCTGAGTCCTTTTCCCAAAGAGTTTCTGAAAATTCACGAAGCTGGAGACTGGGTGACGTGCTTTACCTCCTTAACATTTTTTTCACCTGACAAGTGGCAATATTTTCCCAAAATCTGTTCACAATCGTCTGTATTTCATCATGTCCAGGGATGAGAATTCCCGTAGTGTGGAGGGATTCCCGATGTTGGTGAGTTTCGCTTTGGAGCAAAGATGGTTTGTCAGCAATTTCCTGCGGCTATTTGTAATGATGGGAAAATTAGTGGTGGGGATTAGCTCTTCGACGAGCGGGGGGAAGTGTTGCCACTGACCAGAGTTAGTGAACGGAGGACTGGGGTAAAAGGAATCTATTCAAAAGCAGCACTTTTGAATAGATTCACAGTACATTCAAAGAATACTGCAAAATCTCGATGGGTCTGGCAGTAACTGTGCAAACAGAAACGGAGATAATGTTTTAAGTGTGTTGCATTTTTGATTAATAACTTGAGTTTGCTAAGTCTAATCAACTTGTTTGTTGAGACGAGGTTTCTGAACTATGAGTGAAAACTCGTCCTGTATGACATCACTGAAAACTGAGCCAGCAGAATTCGAACCTGTGGAGGGAAGCCCCAATGGATTCCTAATCCATCACCTGTATCACGCGGCCGTGACTACACGCGCGCAATGCTGTCTCAGTATGTCTGATGTAACGGAAATTTCCAACCTGAAACACCAGGACTTGGCTTTTCCTGGTACCCCAGTATTCGCTGTCACACTCTCTTGCTTTCGAAAGGAGAAGGATGCTGGGGTGCCAGGAAAAGCCAAATCGTGGTGTTTCAGGTTGGAACTTTCCATTACATAAGACATATTAAGACAGCATTGCGCGTGTGTAGTCATGGCTACATCAATTTGAATTGCACACATATTGATGAGAGATAAAGTGGATGGGTAGAATCCATTTTCATGTGCAGAGAGGGGAATAAACACAGCACTGAATCGCGAAAGAAAAATGTCCTTGCATTTGTCTAGCCCTTTCACTGCTGGCAAATCTGATGTGCAAATTAGGTCTACTATTTTTAATCAGAGATCAAAATATGAAATTGTTTAAAATACACGGAGCGGCAGTGGAGAGTGCAGACCTACCTTCAGGGGCTTATTCTGCCCTGATGTACACCCGCGAGAAATTGGAACGAGAGTGCGTTATCACAGCTGAAGGGATCAAACATTTAAGAAAATAATAAGGAGGATATTCACTCTTTGAGAGGGTAGAAAATCTGAGGGTTTCCTAACAACAGAGGGCTGTGAAGGCGAGGTATATTCAAGGCTGTGATAGACAGACATGGAGCATCACGGAGGTGAGGATAAAAACGGGGGTTGAGAATTAACCAAATCAGCCAAGATCTCATTGAATTTTGTCGCAGACTTGATAGGCTAAATTGCTTCCATCTGCTCTCGTATCTTTGCTGTCATTTGGAAGATGCCGGGCACCATTTTAAAAGAAGAAAAGCACAACTTTCGGGAGAGGTGGTTTCAGTCAAACTGAATCAAAATTATTTATTGAGAGAAAAATCACACTTGGCATTTTTCCAGATTTCTTTGCTAGTATGACGAGCAGAGTTGATCAAGGTTGCCTGATTGTACTTGTGCATGAAACAAACAAAGATTAGTGACATCATCTTCATTTTCTTTATGCCAAAAGTCATGTCTTTCCTGATGGTCACAACAAAGGAGATGGTTTCCAAGAAAAGACAGAGACTAAGTAAACTAATCGATGACCAAAATATGGCTCGCGTTGTTCTCTGGGACATATATGATTTATTGATTATTGTTATCCAAACTTTTTTTTACCATTGAACCGTGAGTGGGAGATGGGAAACTAAGATCACCCGTAACTATTGCCATCTTTTATCACTCACGTGTAGTATTTTTTTCTTGTACGTAGTGGTTACTGCGAGTGTACTTGTAAACTTCACCTGCGGATGACTTCTTTCCTCACCGTTCCTCATTTCTACACAAACACGTTTTACATCCTTATCTCCTGAATGAAAGTAATATGCAACCATTGGATAAATGTCACTAATACCTTGGCATTTCACATGCCTCCGTTTGTCACCTTCCAATGTTAATTAATAATTTGCCGTGTTGCAATTGCACACAATAAGAGATAACAAAATACAGGGAGGTGTACCAGATTTGCAAACGCACGTTATTGCAGCTAAAACGCAGGTTTCTGCCCACAATACGATCATGGAAGCATGCGCTGAACCGTCAGGAAGCACACAATAAGTCCAGTTCCAGAGGGCATGACAGGAACAGCACCAGAAAAACCACTAAAATACTTCTCTCGGCTAATATTTTGGATGTACTTCTCAATGAGCAATCGAGTTTTACATATGTTCCAACAGTAGTTACAACACAGGGAATTAACCAGTGCTGCAGACGGTCCAAGCCCCTGAATCAGAAACACTCAAAGCCCTACATACAACTACAAGAACAGCTTCCCGTGGCGTATACGGGCTGATTGAAGTTCATGATTGCAGCTCGCTAGTTGTCCGACTGTCTCTCTGATATAGCGTTTCGTGCAGTCCCTGCGTGGAATCTTGACAGCCACATTTGTCCTGCACAAGATGGGCATTGGATATTGTTTTCTGGTGAGCTTTCCCTCAGCGAGGCTGTTGATTTATGTGCTGTCGTAAATCCGAGTGTTCAGAGGAGTCTAGCAATCAGTTTCCAGAAATTTATTTTAATAAAGGGAAGACTGGAGCCCTTAATACTTGTTACAAGCCTTCCCTATTTGTATTCTCCATTCCCTTTGGAATCAATGCCAGCATTCCATTTGCCTTCTCTATGACCTGCTGATCCTGTATACCACCTTTCTGAGATTTATACACAAGGGTCCCCAAGTTAGTCTGTGGTGTAGCTTTCTGCAGTCGAGCTGAAACCAAAAGTGACCGTAATAATCAGGAAAGTGTTGGTAAACGATGGTAAACTATATACCAGAAATGATAACTGGAAAATTGGAAACCTCATGAAGAAGCACAGACCATAACGCCATCTGGATGGCACTAAGGCACCATGCTGCCTCAGTGATTAGCACTGCTGCCTCACAGCGCCAGCGATCCGGCTTCTATTCCAGCCTTGGACTGTTGGCAATGTGGAGATTTTACATTCTCCCTGCGTCTGTGTGGGTTTCCTCCTTGTGTTACTGTTTCGTCCCACGGTCCAAAGGATTGCAGGTTAGGTGAGTTGCCCATGGGCAATTGTCCATCCTGTAAGTTTTCTGTAATTCTATGATCAGATATAGGAGTAGGCCACTTGGACCATCGAGTCTGTTCCACTATTCGATTATGGCTGAATTGTTTTTCAACCCCGTTCTCTTACCTACCACTTGTAACCCTTGATTCCCTTACTCATCACGAACCTATCTATCAGGTGAAAGTGAGGACTGCAGGTACTGGAGATTAGAGTCGACCTGCTGTAAAAGCACAGCAGGTCAGGAAGTATCCGAGCTGGAAAATCGACGTTTTGTGCAAAAGACTGTCATCAGCCCTTTTCTGACGAAGGGCTTTTGACCGAAACTTCTATTCGTCTGCTCCACAGATGCTGCCTGACCTGCTGTATTTTTCCAGCACCACATCCTGACAAGAGCCTATCTATCTCTGAGTTAAATACACTGAATTATTTACATCCACATCCTCCTGAGGCAATAAGTTCCACAGATTCGTCACCTTCTGGCTGAATAAATTGTTCCACATCTCCACTCTAAAGGGGCGTTCCTTCACTCTGAAACTCTCTCATTGAGCCTAGGTCTCTCTTAATCATGGAGACATCTTCCCCATGTCCGCTTCTATCCAGGTCCCTCAGTATTTTATACGTTTGAATCCAATTCTGCCACCCCCACTGAAACCTCATCGAGTACAGACCCAGTATCTTCACTGCTCCCCATATGACAAGTATTTCATTCCTGGGATCTTTCTGAGTAACCTGTTTCCATTATCCCCTCACATCCCTCATCCAGACTGTTAATGTATAGCATGTACAGTGTGGTCCAAACACTGACCGTTGTGGAGCTCCACTTGTCACTGGCTTACTCCTTTATACCCGCTCTCTGTTTTCTGACAGTGCTATGCATATTGTTCTGAGAGCGAGATGTCATTTCACAAACACTGGTGGAATTGTTTTCATGTCTGCTGTAGACAACAGGGTAGATAAAACGGAGGAATGGTTTATTGGATTTTCAACAAGGTCCCACTGAAGAGGTCGATAAGCAAGATTGAGACTTGTGGATGAAATATACTGGCATGGATTGGGAATTCTTCAACAGACAGAAAACTAAGCGGGATTAAATGGATTAGTGCTTGACCCCCAACTAATCACAAATGGATTTGATGGATGGACAAAATCTAATGTTTCATATTTGTTGGTGATACAAAATTAGCTGGGAATGTGGGTTGTATGGAGGAAGCAAAGGGGACGTGAACAGTCTGTGAATTGCCCATTTTCAATTCAATGATGTGATGTGGCCATCAGTGGCAAGGCCATCATTTCTTTCCCATCTGTAATTAACTGGAGAAGTTGGTGGTGAGCTGCCTTCCTGACAAACTGCAATGCTTTGGGTATAGGGACAGACACAGTGCTGGGAGGATGGAGTGTGGTTTGGAGGGTACCTTGGAAATGCCGGATTTCCTGTGCACCTGGAACTCCTGTCATTCTAAGTTATAGTTGTTCCGAGTTTGTGAAGTGTTGTTGAAAGTGCCTTCCTGAGTGACCTCAGTGCAGCTCGTTGATTTATTTTTAAAAATCCTTCCTTCATTCATTCCTTCATGGACATGAGCATTGTTGGCTTTTGAGTTGTCCCTGAGAAAGTGGTGGTGCGCTGCCTTCTTGAGTGACGACACCAGCCGTTTGAACTGTTGCTATCTGTGTACCCTCCAGCAGGCGCTGCAACACTCCTTATATCTGTAACATATTCCACACGTGCTTATGTAACAGCATACAGACCATGCAGCCCTCTCTTTATAGGTGACATACTCCTCTAACTACAACTCTTACAGTTCCTCACAATATCTCAGCTCATCCATTCCCTTCTGCACTGTTGATCTTTCAAATTGATATAATTCCTGTTTAAACTTCTGATCTTCTTACAAATTCCGTGCAGGCAGGAACCGGCAGCAGAAAAGTGTTTCTGTGATTCCCAGGTATGTTGGAAGGACAAAATCAAATATTCCACATTTGTTGGTGATACAAAATTAGCTGGGCATGTGGATTGTATGGAGGAAGCAAAGGGAACGTGAGCAGTCTGTGAATTGCCCACTTTTAATTCAATAATGGGATGTGGCCATCAGTGGCAAGTCCTTTGTAAATTTGTACCCTCTCAGTATCTGTATACCTCCATGTCACTGTAACTAATTACAGCACAGCTTCCCCTCCTTAAACCTCTACGAATTACAGCTGCTGGATGTGTTATATTCGCACTTTTCTCCCACCTTATCCATCTCACTTCATCCAGCCCCTACATCCCCACCATTTTGGAATGCTTCCATTCTCTGCACCTCCTCATGTCCTGAGGGTCCTTGAATACAACCAGTGCTCCAACGATCTATACCATCCCAGGCATTGCAAGTCTTCTAAGTCTGTAACATCCAACAGTCTCCAGTATCTTCGTGGCTGTCAATTTGCATTTGTTGAAGTCATTCTATCTCTGCAAGCAGCCAAAAAGAAGCCCTTTAGCCTCTACAAAGCTCCATCACCAATAAACCACCTTCTCTCTCTTTCCATTGCGTTCTTCAGTGCCTACAACTCTTGCTGTATCTTCCAGTAACCTGCTTTAGGCACCGCAGATATGCCTACCTCTCCAGATAACCTTATCCATCCCCTACAGATCGTTCAATCACTGTAACACACTCTGCAAACTTTAATCATCCTTTTTTCTACTGCATTTCCCGGCACAACGGTGCACCTGTGAGGGAGCAGTGCGGAATGGGATGTTATATATCACAGCTGAACTTTGTGGCCTCCTGGGAGAATGAGTTGGAGAAGCAGCAGAGCAGGAGGCTGGAAATTCGCACCAAGTAACAGAGGGCGTGACCATGTGAGGAAGCAACTTGGAGCAGGAGCTTGTGGCTAACTCACACCTGGGAGTTACAGAGGCAGCAAATTGGGAGGATATAAATCAGCACTGAGGATCGAAGCCTAGTCGTACCAGGGTGTCACAGAGACGGTGACCCTGTGAGGGAGCAGAGTGGAGTGTGAATTGGAGGATTGGAGAAACACTTTTCTGCGGATGTGCCCTGACCTACAAGGAGTTTGGAAGAAGTGCAAGAGCCATCACAGAAAAAACTGTAATTTCATTGGCTAATAATACAGTTCTTAGTAAATTTATTTTTTTTCAACTTCTGAAAGAAGGATTGAACTGAGAAATAAGAGGAATAAGTCAAAATCTCATTCAATGTGCTAAAGTAATCTCAGTAAGCCACAGTTGGATAATGGACTTAACTGCCATGTTATTTCCCAGATGTTAACGTTATACTCAGTTAATATTTAACTAAGACTAGCTATGTTGCAGTTTAAGACATGGCAGCATGTATTTCTCAAGTGGAAATGTGTTCTGTTGCATTGGGAAGTCGTAGCCCTTGCTGGCGTTCCAGATGAACACCGGATCATAAAGCACAGATAGTGACTGGAGCATCTGTGATGCATCGGTGATATTGATAGTTATGTGGTAGCACACACAGAGAGGGTGTCACCCTGCAGACTGGCGCCCTGGAAGAAAGAAGGGAATGGGTACCCAGTCAATCAAAGAGAAACAGTCAGGGAATCTGAGAACAGCCTGGTGTCTCCCTCACAATTCAGTTTCCCAATTTTAAAGCTGATGAAGATGCTGGCTGCTCAGGGGAGGACAGTCAGAGCCATGTTTGCGGCACCACAAGCAGCCTGTCTGTACAGGAGCGGAGGGAGAAGGAAGGAGGAGCACTGGTCACGGGGGACCCTGGAAATTGAAGAAGGTGTCAGTGTTTCTGTGACTGTCAATGTGATTCCAGGATGGTGGGCTCAAGAATGTCACTGTGCCTGCATTACATTCGTCTGGGGGACAGTGAACAGTCAAATGCCATATCATTCCTATCAACATGGACGTGTGTAGGAACTGTGAAGTGGTCTGGGATTCAGAATTCAGGGCGCTAGGTGGATAGTTAGCAAGTGTTACTTCTAATGTAGCAATTCCTGGAATATTCCCAGTGCTGTGTTCAAGTGAGAACCGAACTCGGAGTTTCAGGTAGATGAGTTGTTACTGGAACGATGACCTGGGATTCCTGGGACATTGGGTCTGGTTCTGGGGAAATCAGCACCTGTACAACCTAGTTAGGGTAACAAGTGACAGAGCTGGGACTGAATTCCTTGTGGGGTGGGTAGGAGAGATTGAAAATAACTTGGCGTGTGTATAGGATCCTAAAAGGAATAATAGACGAGACTACCAGGATTTACAAAATACTTGGAGATGTAGCTGGCACTAATTTACAGCAACAAGTCAAACAGTGAAAGATGGAGTAAGAAAGAGAGTCAACATTTCAGGTACTCTGCATAGACGTGAATACTCTGAGTCTGTGGAGTTACTGATGCAGATTGGTGTGTGGAAATCTGATGTACTGAACACTGAGAGCTGGTTGAAGGAACGGCCGGACTGGGAGTTAAATATTGCTGGGTATAAAGCATTTCAAAACGATCGAAGGGAAGGGAAAGGATGCAGGTAGAAATATTGAATTTGATTAGCGTCAGCAAAGGAGTCCAAGAGAAACAGGATCCGTCCAAGGACAGAATGAACTTGGTTGGAGATACAAAACAAAAAGTTACAATTAAACTGTGAGGTACATTTGTAGGCCAGCCATCATTGGAAAGGATGGAGACAATAAATGTACAAGGCCATGGGAGTTCGATGACAATACTACAGAGTAGTTACGTCGAAGAATTTAAATTATCCAGAAATAGACTGGAATAGAGTGGTGCAGGGTTATGGGAGCGAGTGTTCCTGGATTACATGGAAGAGAGCTCACTGCAGGAGTATATGATATTGGACCTGGTCCTTGCAAAGAAGTGGGGCAAGTGGATCCAGTGTCAGGAGGGGAAATTTATGGTGCACTGTGATCATTTTATTATAAAGTTCAGGATGACGGTAGAGAAAGATATGCAATAATTGAGAGTGAAAGAAATTGGTTGACCGAGATCGGCTCTAATGGGGCAAGAATGAAGCTGGGAAGGCTTGACTGGAACACCAAGTTGGTCAGAAAAAGACAAAGTGAACAATGGGCTTCCTTCAAGGAGGAGATGGTTTGGGTTCAGTCGAGGAATGGCCCAACAAATAGGAAAGGCAGGATAAACAAATCCAACGTTCCCTGAATGACGGGGAAGAACAATAGAATCAGTGTAGATAGAGAATCGGATTGGGAATCAGGAGTAATGCTGAAGGTTCAGAGGGGAAATGGTAGAGCAAGGGGCAATTATGGGAAAACCGAGATCCAACACAAAGCTGTCCCAGAATCTGCTGTGGGCACCTCATTGCGAGTTCGTCAAAGGATGGAGTAAGGCTGCCTCGAAACTCGAAAGCGGATTTATACCTGGAAAAGATGTTTACAAGTAGTTATGATGCTCTTAGATGCGTTGTAGATGCATGTTTGACAGAAATATTCAGGAGTGGTGAGCTGTGTCAGGGCAGAAGCTGGTTACTGAATCAGGAGCACGGTTGGGACGACAGGGTGTTACATAGGTGATTAGATATTGGAGTAGGTTACACGCCAGGGAAAATTGTAGGGACTGGAGTAAAGAAAAGAGATGGGCAGGGTTGTCAGTGCTGGAAGAAGATATAATGAATACTGTAGTGGTTGGAGTTATGGAGATACTGTGATGTGTCAGGGCAGTTAGTAACGTTGATTGTTGTATTGATTGGAGGAGATTGCAAAGACTAGGTTTCTATGGATCAGAGTAGTTGCGGGCGGGGGGTGGGTGGAGAGGTGCAATGGCGTGAGAAATATTTAAAGAGAGGAAAGGTTAGTGGGACTGGAGGAGACTCCAGAGAACGAAAGGTTATATGGCCTGTGTGAGTTGCAGAGATAAGGAGGGCTAATTGGGTGGTGGAGGTTGCAGAGATTAGAATGTGTAATACAGGATCGACAAAGTTACAATAGCAACTATTTCTGGATTTGGAGGACTCTCAAGACATTGCACTGAAAGACACAGACGCCTTAAGACACAGAAGGGGATCATGGTTACACCAGCTCTTCAACTGAACTCTTTGCTGAGTAATGATCTCCTCCATCCCTCACATCTGTACACATTTTTAAAATCAAAATCATCTAATCAACTCCTGAATATTTCAATCAAATATGCATCTGCAACGCATCTAAGAGCATCATAACTACTTGTAAACATCTTTTCCAGGTATAAATCCGCTTTCGAGTTTCGAGGCAGCCTTACTCCATCCTTTGACGAACTCACAATGAGGTGCCCACAGCAGATTCTGGGACAGCTTTGTGTTGGATCTCGGTTTTCCCATAATTGCCCCTTGCTCTTCCATTTCCCCTCTGAACCTTCAGCATTCCTCCTGATTCCCAATCCGATTCTCCATCTACACTGATTCTATTGTTCTTCCCCGTCATTCAGGATACGTTGGATTTGTTTATCCTGCCTTTCCTATTTGTTGGGCCATTCCTCGACTGAACCCAAACCATCTCCTCCTTGAAGGAAGCCCATTGTTCACTTTGTCTTTTTCTGACCAACTTGGTGTTCCAGTCAAGCCTTCCCAGCTTCATTCTTGCCCCATTGAAGCCTGCTCTCGGTCAACCAATTTCTTTCACTCTCAATTATTGCATATCTTTCTCTACCATCATCCTGAACTTTATAATAAAATGATCACAGTGCACCATAAATTTCCCCTCCTGACACTGGATCCACTTGCCCCACTTCTTTGCAAGGACCAGGTCCAATATCATATACTCCTGCAGTGAGCTCTCTTCCATGTAATCCAGGAACACTCGCTCCCATAACCCTGCACCACTCTATTCCAGTCTATTTAACTGGATCATTTAACTTCTTCAACGTAACTACTCTGTAGTATTGTCATCGAACTCCCATGACCTTGCACATTTATTCTCTCCATCCTTTCCAATGATTGCTGGCCTACAAACTGTACCTCACAGTTTAATTGTAACTTTTTGTTTTGTATCTCCAGCCAAGTTCATTCAGTCCTTGGACTCCTTTGCTGACGCTAATCAAATTCAAAATGAACCTTCCCTTCATCCTTTCCCTTCCCTTCGATCGTTTTGAAATGCTTTATACCCAGCAATATTTAACACCCAGTCCGGCCGTTCCTTCAGCCAGCTCTCAGTGTTCAGTACATCAGATTTCCACACACCAATCTGCATCAGTAACTCCACAGACTCAGAGTATTCACGTCTATGCAGAGTACCTGAAATGTTGACTCTCTTTCTTACTCCATCTTTCACTGTTTGACTTGTTGCTGTAAATTAGTGCCAGCTACATCTCCAAGTAATTTGTAAATCCTGGTAGTCTCGTCTATTATTCCTTTTAGGATCCTATACACACGCCAAGTTATTTTCAATCTCTCCTACCCACCCCACAAGGAATTCAGTCCCAGCTCTGTCACTTGTTACCCTAACTAGGTTGTACAGGTGCTGATTTCCCCAGAACCAGCCCTAATGTCCCAGGAATCCCAGGTCATCGTTCCAGTAACAACTCATCTACCTGAAACTCCGAGTTCGGTTCTCACTTGAACACAGCACTGGGAGTATTCCAGGGATTGCTACATTAGAAGTAACACTTGCTAACTATCCACCTAGCGCCCTGAATTCTGATTCCCAGACCACTTCACAGTTCCTACACACGTCCATGTTGATAGGAATGATATGGCATTTGACTGTTCACTGTCCCCCAGACGAATGTAATGCAGGCACAGTGACATTCTTGAGCCCACCATCCTGGAATCACATTGACAGTCACAGAAACACTGACACCTTCTTCAATTTCCAGGGTCCCCCGTGACCAGTGCTCCTCCTTCCTTCTCCCTCCGCTCCTGTACAGACAGGCTGCTTGTGGTGCCGCAAACATGGCTCTGACTGTCCTCCCTGAGCAGCCAACATCTTCATCAGCTTTAAAATTGGGAAACTGAATTGTGAGGGAGACACCAGGCTGTTCTCAGATTCCCTGACTGTTTCTCTTTGATTGACTGGGTATCCATTCCCTTCTTTCTTCCAGGGCGTCAGTCTGCAGGGTGACACCCTCTCTGTGTGTGCTATCTACATAACTCTCAGTATCACCGATGCATCACAGATGCTCCAGTCACTATCTGTGCTTTATGATCCGGTGTTCATCTGGAACGCCAGCAAGGGCTACGACTTCCCAATGCAACAGAACACATTTTCCACTTGAGAAATACATGCTGCCATGTCTTAAACTGCAACATAGCTAGTCCTAGTTAAGTATTAACTGAGTATAACGTTAACATCTGGGAAATAACATGGCAGTTAAGTCCATTATCCAACTGTGGCTTACTGAGATTACTTTAGCACATTGAATGAGATTTTGTCTTATTTCTCAGTTCAATCCTTCTTTCAGAAGTTGAAAAAAATAAATTTACTAAGAACTGTATTATTAGCCAATGAAATTACAGTGTTTTCTGTGATGGCTCTTGCACTTCTTCCAAACTCCGTGCAGGCAGGGCACATCCGCAGAAAAGTGTTTCTCCAATCTTCCAATTCACACTCCACTCTGCTCCCTCACAGGGTCACCGTCTCTGTGACTCCCTGGTACGACTAGGCTTCGATCCTCAGTGCTGATTTAAATCCTCCCAATTTGCTGCCTCTGTAACTCCCAGGTGTGAGTTAGCCACAAGCTCCTGCTCCAAGTTGCTTCCTCACATGGTCACGCCCTCTGTTACTCGGTGCTAATTTCCAGCCTCCTGCTCTGTTGCTTCTCCAACTCCATCTTCCAGTAGGCCTCAAAGTTCAGCTGTGATATATAACATCCCATTCCGCACAGCTCCCTCACAGGTGCACCGTTTTGCCGGGAAATGCAGTGGTAAAAAGAATGATTAGAGTTTGAAGAGGGTGTTACAGTGATTGAACGATCTGTCGGGGATGGACAAGGTTATCTGGAGAGGTAGGCATATCTGCGGTGCCTAAAGCAGGTTACTGGAAGATACAGCGAGAGTTGTAGGTACTGAAGAACGCAATGGAAAGAGAGAGAAGGTGGTTTATTGGTGATGGAGCTTTGTAGAGGTTAAAGGGCTTCTTTTTAGCTGCTTGCAGAGATAGAATGACTTCAACAAATGCAAATTGACAGCCACGAAGATACTGGAGACTGCAGATGTTACAGACTTAGAAGACTTGCAATGCCTGGGATGGTATAGATCGTTGGAGCACTGGTCGTATTCAAGGACCCTCATGACATGAGGAGGTGCAGAGAATGGAAGCATTCCAAAATGGTGGGGATGTAGGGGCTGGATGAAGTGAGATGGATAAGGTGGGAGAAAAGTGCGAATATAACAGCTGTAATTCGTAGAGGTTTAAGGAGGGGAAGCTGTGCTGTAATTAGTTACAGTGACATGGAGGTATACAGATACTGAGAGGCTACAAATTTAAAAAAGACTTGCCACTGATGGCCACATCCCATTATTGAATTAAAAGTGGGCAATTCAAAGACTGTTCACGTTCCCTTTGCTTCCTCCATACAATCCACATGCCCAGCTAATTTTGTATCACCAACAAATGTGGAATATTTGATTTTGTCCATCCATCATACCTGGGAATCACAGAAACACTTTTCTGCTGCCGGTTCCTGCCTGCACGGACTTTGTAAGAAGATCAGAAGTTTAAACAGGAATAATATCAATTTGAAAGATCAACAGTGCAGAAGGGAATGGATGAGATATTGTGAGGAACTGTAAGAGTTGTAGTTAGAGGAGTATGTCACCTATAAAGAGAGAGCTGCATGGTCTGTATGCTGTTACATAAGCACGTGTGGAATATGTGACAGATATAAGGAGTGTTGCAGCGCCTGCTGGAGGGTACACAGACAGCAACAGTTCAAACGGCTGGTGTAGTCACTCAAGAAGGCAGCGCACCATCACTTTCTCAGGGACAACTCAAAAGCCATCAATGCTCATGTCCATGAAGGAATGAATGAAGGAAGGATTTTTAAAAATAAATCAACGAGCTGCACTGAGGTCACTCAGGAAGGCACTTTCAACAACACTTCACAAACTCGGAACAACTATAACTTAGAATGACAGGAGTTCCAGGTGCACAGGAAATCCGGCATTTCCAAGGTACCCTCCAAACCACACTCCATCCTCCCAGCACTGTGTCTGTCCCTATACCCAAAGCATTGCAGTTGGTCAGGAAGGCAGCTCACCACCAACTTCTCCATTTAATTACAGATGGGAAAGAAATTATGGCCTTGCCACTGATGGTCACATCACATCATTGAATTAAAAATGGGCAATTCACAGACTGTTCACGTCCCCTTTGCTTCCTCCATACAACCCACATTCCCAGCTAATTTTGTATCACCAACAAATATGGAACATTAGATTTTGTCCATCCATCAAATCCATTTGAGATTAGTTGGGGGTCAAGCACTAATCCATTTAATCCCGCTTAGTTTTCTGTCTGTTGAAGAATTCCCAATCCATGCCAGTATATTTCATCCACAAGTCTCAATCTTGCTTATCGACCTCTTCAGTGGGACCTTGTTGAAAATCCAATAAACCATTCCTCCGTTTTATCTACCCTGTTGTCTACAGCAGACATGAAAACAAATCCACCAGTGTTTGTGAAATGACATCTCGCTCTCAGAACAATATGCATAGCACTGTCAGAAAACAGAGAGCGGATATAAAGGAGTAAGCCAGTGACAAGTGGAGCTCCACAGCGGTCAGTGTTTGGACCACACTGTACATGCTATACATTAACAGTCTGGATGAGGGATGTGAGGGGATAATGGAAACAGGTTACTCAGAAAGATCCCAGGAATGAAATACTTGTCAAATGAGGAGCAGTGAAGATACTGGGTCTGCACTCGATGAGGTTTCAGTGGGGGTGGCAGAATCGGATTCAAACGTATAAAATACTGAGGGACCTGGATAGAAGCGGACATGGGGAAGATGCCTCCATGATTAAGAGAGACCTAGGCCCAATGAGAGAGTTTCAGAGTGAAGGAACGCCCCTTTAGAGTGGAGATGTGGAACAATTTATTCAGCCAGAAGGTGACGAATCTGTGGAACTTATTGCCTCAGGAGGATGTGGATGTAAATAATTCAGTGTATTTAACTCAGAGATAGATAGGCTCTTGTCAGGATGTGGTGCTGGAAAAATACAGCAGGTCAGGCAGCATCTGTGGAGCAGAAGAATAGAAGTTTCGGTCAAAAGCCCTGCGTCAGAAAAGGGCTGATGACAGTCTTTTGCACAAAGCGTCGATTCTCCTGCTCGGATACTTCCTGACCTGCTGTGCTTTTCCAGCACCACTCCGTCGACTCTAATCTCCAGTACCTGCAGTCCTCACTTTCACCTGATAGATAGGTTCGTGATGAGTAAGGGAATCAAGGGTTACAAGTGGTAGGTAAGAGAACGGGGTTGAAAAACAATTCAGCCATAATCGAATAGTGGAATAGACTCGATGGTCCAAGTGGCCTACTCCTATATCTGATCATAGAATTACAGAAAACTTACAGGGTGGACAATTTCCCATGGCCAACTCACCTAACCTCCAATCCTTTGGACTGTGGGACGAAACAGTAACACCTGGAGGAACCCCACACAGACGCAGGGAGAATGTAAAATCTCCACATTGCCAACAGTCCAAGGCTGGAATAGAAGCCGGATCGCTGGTGCTGTGAGGCAGCAGTGCTAATCACTGAGGCAGCATGGTGCCTTAGTGCCATCCAGATGGCGTTACGGTCTCTGCGTCTTCATGAGGTTTCCAATTTTCCAGTTATCATTTCTGGTATATAGTTTACCATCGTTTACCAACACTTTCCTGATTATTATGGTCACTTTTGGTTTCAGCTCGACTGCAGAAAGCTACACCACAGACTAACTTGGGGACCCTTGTGTATAAATCTCAGAAAGGTGGTATACAGGATCAGCAGGTCATAGAGAAGGCAAATGGAATGCTGGCATTGATTCCAAAGGGAATGGAGAATAAAAATAGGGAAGGCTTGTAACAAGTATTAAGGGCTCCAGTCAGCCCACACTGAGAATACTCTGAGCAGGTCTAGTCCCCTACCTAGAGAGAAAATGTTCTTGCATTGGAGGCAGCCCAGAGAAGTTTCACCACACTGTTCCTCAAAATGGAGGGATACAGTTGAGAAAAGGTGGAGAAGGTTGAAATTGAACTCATGAGAATGTAGAAAATTAGACAAATTTAATGATGCATCGAGGATTCTTTGGAGTTCTTACAGGATTTGTACTGAGACGTTATTTCACTGAAGAAGGATCTCTAACCGGAGATAAAGGGGATCACAGGCACGAGGGAAGGTTACAAAGAAAAACAGCGTTGTAGAGCTGTAGGAGCTACAGAGGTAGGGAGGAATGTAGGGGCTCGGCCTTATACTGATAGGGATGTTCGTTGGCTGTGCAGGAATTTAATGAGTTAGGAAGGTTCGAAGGGGCAGGATCAGTTCACAGAGCCAGGGAGAATTGTAGGGATTCGAGGAGCCAGAGATGCTGAGGGTGTTCGGATAGCAGGATTTCAGAGAGTTAGTGAGGGCTGTGGAGCCAGGTTTGCAGCATTCCCCTCATTTATGCAGAGATGTGGTGTACTGTTCTGGATGAGGTTACAGAAATCAAGAGCGTTGTAGATGCTGGAAGATATTGCAAAGCTGTAGTATTTGAGGAGGTTAGAGGGACATGATGCATTGAAGGGTTGGAGACTGCTACAGGTATTAAACATGCTGAAAGGAATCAACAACATCACTAGGAGAAAGTGAGGACTGCAGATGCTGGAGATCAGAGCTGAAGAATGTGTTGCTGGAAAAGCGCAGCAGGTCAGGCAACATCCACGGAGCAGGAGAATAGACGTTTCGGGCATAAGCCGTTAATCAAGCCATGCTCTTCCAGATGGTCATAAATCCTATCCCTCAGAATGTTAACACCTTGAAGTCGACAGACGTGAGACTGACTGGTCTGTAATTGCCGGGGATTTCCCTATTTCCTTTCTTGAAGAGAGCAATTATATTTTTCCTCTTCCAGTTCAGGTGCAACCCGTCCTTCATGTACAGGTTCCACCTTCCCCAGAAAGCATCCCAATTATCTACATATCTGAAGCCCTTCCTCTTACACCAGCTGCGCAGCCACATGTTAAGCTGTGCCTGATCGCTGTTCCTCGCCTCGCTATCTTGTGGCACCCGTAGTAAACCCGAGAATAGTACTCTGTGCGTCCTGCTCTGCAGCTTCCACCATAACTTCCTGAAATCACTTTTTATATCCTAAATCCTTTTCCTGGCTATATCATTGATGCCAGTATTAACACGATTTATGGCTGTTCGCCCTCCCCTTTCAGAATCTTATACACCCGATCGAAGACTTCGCGGACCCTAGCACCAACATACCTTCCGGGAATCCCGATCCTGACCACAAAATCTCCTGTCAATTCTCCTAACAATCAAATCTCCTACCACTACCTCTTTTCTATTCTGCCCCCTTCCCTTCTGGGCTACAGTGTCAGGCTCAGTGCCAGAGAACTGAACACTATGGCTTTCCTCTGGTAGATCATCCCTGCCCCGGCATATACTTATTGCAGAGGGGAATGTCCACAAGGGATCTCTGCACTGTCTGTCTGTCCACTTTCCTCCCCCTGACTGACAATAGACAATAGACAATAGGTGCAGGTGTAGGCCATTCTGCCTTTCGAGCCTGGACCACCATTCAATATGATCATGGCTGATCCTTAATCAGTATCCTGTTCCTGCCTTATCTCCATAACCCTTGATTCCACAATCCTCGAGAGATCTATCCAACTCTTTCTTTAATGAATCCAGAGACTGGGCCTCCACTGCCCTCTGGGGCAGAGCATTCCACACAGCCACCACGCTGTGGGTGAAGAAGTTTCTCCTCATCTCTCTCCTAAATGGTCTACACCGTATTTTTAAGCTGTGACCTCTGGTTCGGCACTCACCCATCAGTGGAAACATGTTTCCTGCCTCCAGAGTATCCAATCCTTTAATAATCTTATATGTCTCAATTATATCCCCTCTCAGTCTTCTAAATGCAAGGGTATACAAGCCCAGTCGCTCCAGTCTTTCAGTGTAAGGTAATCCTGCCATTCCAGGAATTGATCTCGTGAACCTACGCTGCACTCCCTCAATAGCCAGAATGTCTTTCCTCAAATTTGGAAACCAGAACTGCAGACAGTACTCCAGGTGTGGTCTCACCTTGGCCCTGTACAGCTGCAGAAGAACTTGTTTGCTTCTATACTCAATCCCTCTTGTTATGAAGGCCAGCATGCTATTAGCCTTCTTCACTACCGGCTGTACCTGCATGCTTATCTTCATTGACTGGTGTATAAGAGCACCCAGATCACTCTGTACTGCCCCTTTACCTAAATTGATTCCATTTAGGTAGTCATCTGCCTTCCTGTTCTTGCCACCAAAGTGGATAACCATACATTTATCCACATTAAACTGCATCTGCCATGCATCTGACCACTCATCTAACTTGTCCAGGTACCCTGTAATCTCCTAACATCCTCATCACATTTCACCCTGCCACCCAGCTTAGTATCATCAGCAAATTTGCTAATGTTATTACTAATACCATCTTCTATATCATTAACATATATTGTAAAAAGCTGCGGTCCAAGTACTGATCCCTGCGGTACCCCACTGGTCACTGCTTGCCATTCCGATGGCAACCTATCTATCCTTATCCTGAGCTTCAAGAGTGACCAACTATTGGTAACTTCTCTCAATTAACCCCTCAGCCTCCCGAATGATCCGAAGTTCATCCAGCTCCAGCTCCAAGTTCCTAACGCGGTTTTCCAAGGAGCTGGAGTTGGGTGCACTTCCCGCAGATGTCTCTCACCTGCCACATTCTGCAGGAGGATCAAGCAACTGCCCTAGCATCCATACCCCACTTATCTGAACGCCCACACAGTACTAAACAAGAAAGCTTAATTCAATTGCTGTAAAATCAAGCAATAAACTTATATTCAATAAAGGAAGTTTAGAAATGAACCATACCTTATTAACTTGGTTAGAGGAGGAGGGCAGGTGGGAGACACTACGGTAGTTGTGCCTCAGGTTTAGCCACCTTGCTAATATATATGGTCACTTACTTTCCTTCCTGGCAGCCCCTCTGGTCCGCGTCACTGCCGCCGCTGCTCCCGCTCCTCCTGTGGACTACTGGTAATAAATTTTACAAATCTCCCTTACCTTAGCTGTAGCCTTCCTGGTTAGCTTTACCTCCACTGCTGCTCCCATTCAAAAAGGTGGCTGGCGTCGAAGAGTAAATACTTATACTCACTCCTTTCCTTCACGGCGGCCCCTCTGTTCCGCATCACTTCCGCCTCTCCTCTCGCGCCTACACTTGTTGCTGAGCAGGGACTGCTTGATAGCACTGTTGATGACCCCTTCCATCATTTTACTGTTAGTGGACAGTAGACTGATGGCCGTGTTGAATTTGTCCTGCCAGTTATGACAAATTTGTCCTGACTGAAGAATTTTGTGAAAGCTTCAGCCTAATCCTTTGCACTGATGTTCTGGGCTCTTTCATCATTGAAAATGGGGATATTTATGGAGACGCCGATTCTGGTGAGTTGTTTAATTGTCCACCACCATCCACGATCTGATTGGAAGGACTGCAGAGCTTAGATCTGATGGATTGGTTGTGGGATCGCTTAGCTCTGTCTGTACCTTGTTCCTTTTGCTGCTGTCTGTCTGCTTGGAAACTTAAGCAGATTAATGTTTTGTCTATATATATATATATATATATATATACCTGGTTCAGCTCCTGGCCTGCCCTCCTGCATTCTCCATTGAAGCAGAGTTGATCCTCTGGCTTGATAGTAATGGTTGAGTGGTGGATATGCTGGACCGTGACGTTACAGATTGTGCTGGAGTACAATTCTGCTATTGATTGTCACATGGATTCTCAGTCTTGAGTTGCGAGATCTGTTCGAGTCTGCACCATTTAGCATGTTGATAGTGACACAAACATAATAGAGTTTTTTCTCAAGGAGAAGTTGACACTTTCTCTCCACAACGACAGTTTGGTGGTCACTTTTACAGATACTGTCATGGACAGATACATCTGCAGTTGGTAGATTAGTAAGGATGATGTTAGGTAAGTTTTTATCGCTGTCATTCATTCCCTCACCACCAGCTGCAGACCAAATCTAGTAGCTATGCCCTTCAGGGCCCAACCAGCATGCTCAGTAGTTCTGCTGCCAAACTACTCTCGGTGGTCTACTTTGAAATCCCACATCCAGAATACTTTTGGTGTCCTTTCCACAGTTAGTGTTTTAACAAGAAGGGGTACTGGTTCAGATGAGGAACGATGTTACGTGGTAATCAGTAAGAGGCTTCTTTGGCCACATTTAGCCTGAGGCCATTTCCCATCCGGATCACACTGAGCTGCCCCCTCTGCTGGATCAGTCTTGTCTTTGGGACAGAACATATCCAGGAATGGTGATGATGATGTCTGGGTTATTTCTGCAAGGTATGATTTCATGAGTATGACTATGTCAGGCTGTTGCTTGACTAGTCTATAAGGCAGTTGTCCCAATGTTGGTACTAGCCCTCAGATGTTAGTAAGAAGGACATTGCAGTTTCGACAGAGATGTTTCTAATGTTGACTTTTCTAGTGCACAGTTTGTTCCAGCTGGTTTCATTTCTTTGAGACTTTGGAACGACTGGTACAACTGAAGGATTTGCTGGACCATTTCAGAGGGCGATTGAGAGTCAATGATATTGCTTTTGGTCTGGAGTCACATGTCGGCCAGACCAGAGGAGCATGCAACTGCCCTAGCATCCATACCCCACTTATCCGAACGCCCACACAATACTAAACAAGAAAGCTGAATTCAATTGCTTTAAAATCACGCAATAAACTTATATTCAATAAAGGAAGTTTAGAAATGAACCGTACCTTATTAACTTGGTTAGAGGAGGAGACACTGCAGTAGTAGTGCCTCGGGTTTAGCCGCCTTGCTAATAAGGGTCGCTTACTTTCCTTCCCGGCAGCCCCTCTGGTCCATGTCACTTCCACTGCTGCTCCCGCTCCTACTGTGGAGAAAAAACACCACTGGCCACTACCGGTAATTAATTTTACAAGTCTCCCTTACATTAGCTGTAGCCTTCCTGATTCGCCTTACCCCCCGCTGCTGCTCCCACTGAAAACCGTCGCTGGCGTTGAAGGGTATGGATCAGAAACTGAGAACATTAGACTGGAGTTTTACAGCAAAAGCCAAGAGTTATTCATTTATGTTTGATATCTTCCTCCATATTATGAACAGATTTCATTATCGTCGTGAAACTTGTACGCAGTTTTGGTTTTTATTGTTTTGATTATCCTATCGTGGTTATCGTTGGTGCCCCGGGTAAGTCTCACTGTTCATAGAACATGGAACATAGAAATGTACACCACAGAACAGGCCCTTTGGCCCACGCTGTCGTACCTAGGATTAGTGCTAATGTAATAAAATAACTTAACCTACACACTCATCAATTCACTGCTATCCATGTGCATGTCCAGCAGTCGCATAAATGTCCCTAATGACTGTGCTTCCACCACCACCACTGGCAACACATGCCATGCATTCATAATTCTTTGCAGAAAGATCCCTTCATCTGATGTCCCCTCGATACCTTATTCCTAATATCTTAAAACTATGACCCCTCGTGCCAAGCTCTCCTGCCACGGCTATTGACTCTATCCATTCCTCTCATTATTTTGAACACCACGATCAGATCACCTCTCTTCCTCCTTCTCTCCAGTGAGAGAATTCCGAACTTTTAAAATGTCCCTTCAAAAGGCAGTACAGACAGCATCCTGTTAAACCATCTTTGTACCCTCTCCAAAGCCTCTGTATCTTTCCTAGAATAGAGCGACCATAACTGGACACAATATTCTAAGTGTGGTTTCATCAGGGGCATGTACAACTGTACAAGGAAAATCACACTTGGCAATTTGGTAGATCTCTTTGCGAACATGACCAGCCGAGGTAATCAAGGAGCTATTGATCTGAGTATTCTTGAACATGAAACAAACAAAGTTTAGTGACATATTCATTTCTTATTCTGGCGAACGAAATGGTCTTTCATGATGGTTACCATGAAAGAGATGGTTCCCAATAAAAGACAGAGATTAAGTCGCATGTAGATATACTTCAATATTATACGATTCACTTTCAGTCCCTAATTACCCCAGAGATGGAGGGGGTGAGTTACTTTTCTTCACTCTTCAACTCCTCAGCATGGGGGTACAGACATGAAACCGCTAGAGATGGAGTTCTTGAATTGGGAACCAGCGACACTGAAGGAACTCGGTAAAAGTGAGGACTGCAGATGCTGGAAATGAGATTTTAGATCAGAATGATGCTGCAAAAGCACAGCAGGTCAGGCAGCATCCGAAGAGTAGGAATATCGACGAAAGATTAAGAGGGACGTAAATGACAACTTTTTCAGGCAGTGGTTTGTGCCAGTATGGAATGAACTGCCAGAGGAAGTGATGGAGGCTGGCACAAGCACAAAGGCATGAGTATATTAATACGAAGGGTTTAGAGGGATATGGGACAAATGCTGGCAAATGGGACTGGATTAATTCAGAATATCTGGTCGGCTTGGATATGTCAAAGGGTCTGTTTCTCTGATGTACATCTCTCTGATTCACTGCTATATGAGATCAAGGTCTCTTTGTAATCTTCGAGTGTTAAGCATTATACAAACCCTGTCCAATATACAACTAATCTTGATGTAATCTGCAAATTTGCTAATCATGCCTTCTGAAATACTCACCTAAATCATTTATAGAAATGACAAGAAACGTGGATCCAACATATGCAGGTAGGAGCAGTGTGCAAATTGACTAGCATCACAATAATACTGTTTCTATCACTTATACACAATGCTACTTCACTGTGTTGACCTATTTATCCTTTCTGTAGAACTGGGGAAAACCAGTTCTAGTCGTGGTCACACTGTAGCCCCATCTCCATAATGACAGCTTCTCCTAATCTTGTTCACACTACTTAAAGCTCCCATTTTATGGGTCTTGTTGAAACGTTAGGAAGGAATTCAGGGATGGCAGCAAGTGCCAGAGTCAAGGATGGCTATAAGGTCCAGAGGAGGTTACAGAGATAGGAAGGTGTGTGAGCAGGCTGGGGGATATTACAGGGATATAGATTGTTCTTGCGACTGAAGGAGATTACAAAGACAAGAATAGTTTTAGGGTTTGGTTGAAGTGAAAGTGGAGTTGGACCAGCCATATCAACATTTTGGCAACAAGAGCCTTGTAGAGAGAAACTCTCCCTGAAACCTGATAAAAATATTACCTGGTCAATGTATCACATGATTTAGGTCTCTGTGTCTGTCTGCACCAGATATAAACATTCTGCCCAATGTGCCAACAAACTGCCAGTCTTTGGAACATCCTTCATGTTCCATGACCCTTCCCACTTCTGTCAACCCACTAGTTTCTACAACCATTCCTATTTTTGTAAAGGTCTCCATGCCCTATGAAGCTCCCTGCTACGAAAACCTCTTCCTCCTTGTGGAGAAGGTCACACACAAACGGCAAATTGAATGTTTGGAAGTGGTTAGAGATTAGTAAGAGACGTTCTGGGTGAAGGACGTTGAGATCTAGAGTTTGCAGAAACCAGAAACCAGAAAAAAAGCTTGTACTGATTGTGCATGAGATTGATAACATGAGAGTCTACTGCAAGTACAGGACTATCTTTGGAGAATTTTGCAGAGACAGCATTGGAGAAACTGGAGGAGGACTCAGAGACTAGGAGATTGTAGGAGTGAATGAACATTAGAGATACGTGAATGTTTGATAGTGATGAGAACGAGGTCAGTCAGGTAAACCTCATTAATACGTGTTCCTTGATTGGACCAGGTTAACAGGCCCAATCAGGAAATCCTGGATGACAGAAATAAATAGGAGTGTCAGGGGCTCTGTTCAGTATAGGAGCCGTTTCTGAGCTAGTGTGGGTCAGTGCCATGTATCGTACATGTAGAAATAAAAGATGACTTGGTGACGGGATACCGACCTCTGTGGAGTTATTGCAGTTATAACATCTGGTAGATATTACAGAGAGAGGAAGGGCTGGAGGTGTTTCCACAGATCGGGATGGATTGAGAATCTTCAGGTTGCAGAGACAGTGAGCTGTGTCAGGGCAGAAGCTGGTTACAGAATCAGGAGCACGGTTGGGACTACAGGGTGTTACATAGGTGATTAGATATTGGAGTAGGTTACACAGTACTCTGTTCTCGGGTTTACTACCGGTGCCACGAGATAGCGAGGCGAGGAACAGCGATCAGGCACAGCTTAACATGTGGCTGCGCAGCTGGTGTAAGAGGGAGGGCTTCAGATATGTAGATAATTGGGATGCTTTCTGGGGAAGGTGGAACCTGTACATGAAGGACGGGTTGCACCTGAACTGGAAGAGGGAAAATATAATTGCTCTCTTCAAGCAAGGAAATAGGGAAATCCCCGGCAATTACAGACCAGTCAGTCTCACGTCTGTCGACTTCAAGGTGTTCACATTCTGAGGGATAGGATTTATGACCATCTGGAAGAGCATGGCTTGATTAACGGCTTATGCCCGAAACGTCTATTCTCCTGCTCCTTGGATGCTGCCT
Organism: Chiloscyllium plagiosum; assembly: GCF_037043375.1. Taxonomy (NCBI): domain Eukaryota; kingdom Metazoa; phylum Chordata; class Chondrichthyes; order Orectolobiformes; family Hemiscylliidae; genus Chiloscyllium; species Chiloscyllium plagiosum. The sequence goes on from NW_028270168.1 coordinate 56,928,987, forward strand.
GACCTGCTGCGCTTTTCCAGCAACACATTTTTCAGCTCTGATCTCCAGCATCTGCAGTCCTCACTTTCTCCTAGTGATGTTGTTGATTCCTTTCAGCATGTTTAATACCTGTAGCAGTCTCCAACCCTTCAATACATCATGTCCCTCTAACCTCCTCAAATACTACAGCTTTTCAATATCTTCCAGCATCTACAACGCTCTTGATTTCTGTAACCTCATCCAGAACAGTACACCACATCTCTGCATAAATGAGGGGAATGCTGCAAACCTGGCTCCACAGCCCTCACTAACTCTCTGAAATCCTGCTATCCGAACACCCTCAGCATCACTGGCTCCTCCAATCCCTGCATTTCTCCCTGGCTCTGTGAACTGATCCTGCCCCTTCGAACCTTCCTAACTCATTAAATTCCTGCACCGCCAACGAACATCCCTATCAGTATAAGGCCTAGCCCCTACATTCCTCCCTACCTGTGTAGCTCCTACAGCTCTAACTACTACCCTCCCTATCATTGTAACTCCTTCTGGACTGATAGCCCTGTACCTCTCTGTGACATTTTGCATCCCAACAACCTTTCTGATCATGAAAAGTGACCTCAACCCACCCGAATTCTGCAACACCCTCCAGTCTCTACAACGCTGCTTTTGTTTGGAACCTTCCCTCGTCCCTGTATTCCCCTTTATCTCCGCTTAGAGATCCTTCTTCAGTGAAATAACGTCTCAGTACAAATCCTGTAAGAACTCCAAAGAATCCTCGATGCATCATTAAATTTGTCTAATTTTCTACATTCTCATGAGTTCAATTTCAACCTTCTCCACCTTTTCTCAACTGTATCCCTCCATTTTGAGGAACAGTGTGGTGAAACTTCTCTGGGCTGCCTCCAATGCAAGAACATTTTCTCTCTAGGTAGGGGACTAGACCTGCTCAGAGTATTCTCAGTGTGGGCTGACTGGAGCTCTTAATACTTGTTACAAGCCTTCCCTATTTTTATTCTCCATTCCCTTTGGAATCAATGCCAGCATTCCATTTGCCTTCTCTATGACCTGCTGATCCTGTATACCACCTTTCTGAGATTTATACACAAGGATCCCCAAATTACTCTGTGGTGTAGCTTTCTGCAGTCGAGCTGAAACCAAAAGTGACCGTAATAATCAGGAAAGTGTTTGTAAACGATGGTAAACTATATACCAGAAATGATAACTGGAACATTGGAAACCTCATGAAGAAGCACAGACCGTAACGCCATCTGGATGGCACTACGGCACCATGCTGCCTCAGTGATTAGCACTGCTGCCTCACAGCGCCAGCGATCCGGCTTCTATTCCAGCCTTGGACTGTTGGCAATGTGGAGATTTTACATTCTCCCTGCGTCTGTGTGGGTTTCCTCCAGGTGTTACTGTTTCGTCCCACAGTCCAAAGGATTGCAGGTTAGGTGAGTTGGCCATGGGAAATTGTCCACCCTGTAAGTTTTCTGTAATTCTATGATCAGATATAGGAGTAGGCCACTTGGACCATCGAGTCTATTCCACAATTCGATTATGGCTGAATTGTTTTTCAACCCCGTTCTCTTACCTACCACTTGTAACCCTTGATTCCCTTACTCATCACGAATCTATCTATCAGGTGAAAGTGAGGACTGCAGGTACTGGAGATTAGAGTCGACAGAGTGGTGCTGGAAAAGCACAGCAGGTCAGGAAGTATCCGAGCAGGAGAATCGACGTTTTGTGCAAAAGACTGTCATCAGCCCTTTTCTGACGAAGGGCTTTTGACCGAAACTTCTATTCTTCTGCTCCACAGATGCTGCCTGACCTGCTGTATTTTTCCAGCACCACATCCTGACAAGAGCCTATCTATCTCTGAGTTAAATACACTGAATTATTTACATCCACATCCTCCTGAGGCAATAAGTTCCACAGATTCGTCACCTTCTGGCTGAATAAATTGTTCCACATCTCCACTCTAAAGGGGCGTTCCTTCACTCTGAAACTCTCTCATTGGGCCTAAGTCTCTCTTAATCATGGAGACATCTTCCCCATGTCCGCTTCTATCCAGATCCCTCAGTATTTTATACGTTTGAATCTGATTCTGCCACCCCAACTGAAACCTCATCGAGTGCAGACCCAGTATCTTCACTGCTCCCCATATGACAAGTATTTCATTCCTGGGATCTTTCTGAGTAACCTGTTTCCATTATTCCCTCACATCCCTCATCCAGACTGTTAATGTATAGCATGTACAGTGTGGTCCAAACACTGACCGCTGTGGAGCTCCACTTGTCACTGGCTTACTCCTTTATACCCGCTCTCTGTTTTCTGACAGTGCTATGCATATTGTTCTGAGAGCGAGATGTCATTTCACAAACACTGGTGGAATTGTTTTCATGTCTGCTGTAGACAACAGGGTAGATAAAACGGAGGAATGGTTTATTGGATTTTCAACAAGGTCCCACTGAAGAGGTCGATAAGCAAGATTGAGACTTGTGGATGAAATATACTGGCATGGATTGGGAATTCTTCAACAGACAGAAAACTAAGCGGGATTAAATGGATTAGTGCTTGACCCCCAACTAATCTCAAATGGATTTGATGGATGGACAAAATCTAATATTCCATATTTGTTGGTGATACAAAATTAGCTGGGAATGTGGGTTGTATGGAGGAAGCAAAGGGGACGTGAACAGTTTGTGAATTGCCCATTTTTAATTCAATGATGTGATGTGGCCATCAGTGGCAAGGCCATAATTTCTTTCCCATCTGTCATTTCCTGGAGAAGTTGGTGGTGAGCTGCCTTCCTGACCAACTGCAATGCTTTGGGTATAGGGACAGACACAGTGCTGGGAGGATGGAGTGTGGTTTGGAGGGTACCTTGGAAATGCTGGATTTCCTGTGCACCTGGAACTCCTGTCATTCTAAGTTATAGTTGTTCCGAGTTTGTGAAGTGTTGTTGAAAGTGCCTTCCTGAGTGACCTCAGTGCAGCTCGTTGATTTATTTTTAAAAATCCTTCCTTCATTCATTCCTTCGTGGACATGAGCATTGTTGGCTTTTGAGTTGTCCCTGAGAAAGTGGTGGTGCGCTGCCTTCTTGAGTGAGTACACCAGCCGTTTGAACTGTTGCTATCTGTGTACCCTCCAGCAGGCGCTGCAACACTCCTTATATCTGTAACATATTCCACACGTGCCAATGTAACAGCATACAGACCATGCAGCTGTTTAAACTTCTGATCTTCTTACGAAGTCCGTGCAGGCAGGAACCGGCAGCAGAAAAGTGTTTCTGTGATTCCCAGGTATGATGAATGGACAAAATCAAATATTCCACATTTGTTGGTGATACAAAATTAGCTGGGCATGTTGATTGTATGGAGGAAGCAAAGGGAACGTGAGCAGTATGTGAATTGCCCACTTTTAATTCAATAATGGGATGTGGCCATCAGTGGCAAGTCCTTTTTAAATTTGTAGCCTCTCAGTATCTGTATACCTCCATGTCACTGTAACAAATTACAGCACAGCTTCCCCTCCTTAAACCTCTACGAATTACAGCTGCTGGATGTGTTAAATTCGCACTTTTCTCCCGCCTTATCCATCTCACTTCATCCAAACCCTACATCCCCACCATTTTGGAATGCTTCCATTCTCTGCACCTCCTCATGTCATGAGGGTCCTTGAATACGACCAGTGCTCCAACGATCTATGCCATCCCAGGCATTGCAAGTCTTCTAAGTCTGTAACATCCAACAGTCTCAAGTATCTTCGTGGCTGTCAATTTGCATTTGTTGAAGTCATTCTATCTCTGCAAGCAGCTAAAAAGAAGCCCTTTAACCTCTACAAAGCTCCATCACCAATAAACCACCTTCTCTCTCTTTCCATTGCGTTCTTCAGTGCCGACAACTCTCGCTGTATCTTCCAGTAACCTGCTTTAGGCACCGCAGATATGCCTACCTCTCCAGATAACCTTATCCATCCCCTACAGATCGTTCAATCACTGTAACACCCTCTGCAAACTCTAATCATCCTTTTTTCCACTGCATTTCCTGGCACAACGGTGCACCTGTGAGGGAGCAGTGCGGAATGGGATGTTATATATCACAGCTGAACTTTGTGGCCTCCTGGGAGAATGAGTTGGAGAAGCAGCAGAGCAGGAGGCTGGAAATTCGCACCAAGTAACAGAGGGCGTGACCATGTGAGGAAGCAACTTGGAGCAGGAGCTTGTGGCTAACTCACACCTGGGAGTTACAGAGGCAGCAAATTGGGAGGATATAAATCAGCACTGAGGATCGAAGCCTAGTCGTACCAGGGAGTCACAGAGACGGTGACCCTGTGAGGGAGCAGAGTGGAGTGTGAATTGGAGGATTGGAGAAACACTTTTCTGCGGATGTGCCCCTGCCTGCACGGAGTTTGGAAGAAGTGCAAGAGCCGTCACAGAAAAAACTGTAATTTCATTGGCTAATAATACAGTTCTTAGTAAATTTATTTTTTTCAACTTCTGAAAGAAGGATTGAACTGAGAAATAAGACAAAATCTCATTCAATGTGCTAAAGTAATCTCAGTAAGCCACAGTTGGATAATGGACTTAACTGCCATGTTATTTCCCAGATGTTAACGTTATACTCAGTTAATATTTAACTAAGACTAGCTATGTTGCAGTTTAAGACATGGCAGCATGTATTTCTCAAGTGGAAAATGTGTTCTGTTGCATTGGGAAGTCGTAGCCCTTGCTGGCGTTCCAGATGAACACCGGATCATAAAGCACAGATAGTGACTGGAGCATCTGTGATGCATCGGTGATACTGAGAGTTATGTGGATAGCACACACAGAGAGGGTGTCACCCTGCAGACTGACGCCCTGGAAGAAAGAAGGGAATGGGTACCCAGTCAATCGAAGAGAAACAGTCAGGGAATCTGAGAACAGCCTGGTGTCTCCCTCACAATTCAGTTTCCCAATTTTAAAGCTGATGAAGATGTTGGCTGCTCAGGGGAGAACAGTCAGAGACATGTTTGCGGCACCACAAGCAGCCTGTCTGTACAGGAGCGGAGGGAGAAGGAAGGAGGAGCACTGGTCACGGGGGACCCTGGAAATTGAAGAAGGTGTCAGTGTTTCTGTGACTGTCAATGTGATTCCAGGATGGTGGGCTCAAGAATGTCACTGTGCCTGCATTACATTCGTCTGGGGGACAGTGAACAGTCAAATGCCATATCATTCCTATCAACATGGACGTGTGTAGGAACTGTGAAGTGGTCTGGGAATCAGAATTCAGGCCGCTAGGTGGATAGTTAGCAAGTGTTACTTCTAATGTAGCAATCCCTGGAATACTCCCAGCGCTGTGTTCAAGTGAGAACCGAACTCGGAGTTTCAGGTAGATGAGTTGTTACTGGAACGATGACCTGGGATTCCTGGGACATTAGGGCTGGTTCTGGGGAAATCAGCACCTGTACAACCTAGTTAGGGTAACAAGTGACAGAGCTGGGACTGAATTCCTTGTGGGGTGGGTAGGAGAGATTGAAAATAACTTGGCGTGTGTATAGGATCCTAAAAGGAATAATAGACGAGACTACCAGGATTTACAAATTACTTGGAGATGTAGCTGGCACTAATTTACAGCAACAAGTCAAACAGTGAAAGATGGAGTAAGAAAGAGAGTCAACATTTCAGGTACTCTGCATAGACGTGAATACTCGGAGTCTGTGGAGTTACTGATGCAGATTGGTGTGTGGAAATCTGATGTACTGAACACTGAGAGCTGGCTGAAGGAACGGCCGGACTGGGTGTTAAATATTGCTGAGTATAAAGCATTTCAAAACGATCGAAGGGAAGGGAAAGGATGAAGGTAGAAATATTGAATTTGATTAGCGTCAGCAAAGGAGTCCAAGGACAGAATGAACTTGGCTGGAGATACAAAACAAAAAGTTACAATTAAACTGTGAGGTACAGTTGTAGGCCAGCAATCATTGGAAAGGATGGAGAGAATAAATGTGCAAGGTCATGGGAGTTCGATGACAATATTACAGAGTAGTTACGTTGAAGAAGTTAAATGATCCAGTTAAATAGACTGGAATAGAGTGGTGCAGGGTTATGGGAGCGAGTGTTCCTGGATTACATGGAAGAGAGCTCACTGCAGGAGTATATGATATTGGACCTGGTCCTTGCAAAGAAGTGGGGCAAGTGGATCCAGTGTCAGGAGGGGAAATTTATGGTGCACTGTGATCATTTTATTATAAAGTTCAGGATGATGGTAGAGAAAGATATGCAATAATTGAGAGTGAAAGAAATTGGTTGACCGAGAGCAGCCTTCAATGGGGCAAGAATGAAGCTGGGAAGGCTTGACTGGAACACCAAGTTGGTCAGAAAAAGACAAAGTGAACAATGGGCTTCCTTCAAGGAGGAGATGGTTTGGGTTCAGTCGAGGAATGGCCCCACAAATAGGAAAGGCAGGATAAACAAATCCAACGTATCCTGAATGACGGGGAAGAACAATAGAATCAGTGTAGATGGAGAATCGGATTGGGAATCAGGAGGAATGCTGAAGGTTCAGAGGGGAAATGGAAGAGCAAGGGGCAATTATGGGAAAACCGAGATCCAACACAAAGCTGTCCCAGAATCTGCTGTGGGCACCTCATTGTGAGTTCGTCAAAGGATGGAGTAAGGCTGCCTCGAAACTCGAAAGCGGATTTATACCTGGAAAAGATGTTTACAAGTAGTTATGATGCTCTTAGATGCGTTGTAGATGCATGTTTGACAGAAATATTCAGGAGTGGTGAGCTGTGTCAGGGCAGAAACTGGTTACAGAATCAGGAGCACGGTTGGGACGACAGGGTGTTACATAGGTGATTAGATATTGGAGTAGGTTACACGCCAGAGAAAATTGTAGGGACTGGAGTAAAGAAAAGAGATGGGCAGGGTTGTCAGTGCTGGAAGAAGATATAATGAATACTGTAGTGGCTTGAGTTATGGAGATACTGCGATGTGTCAGGGCAGTTAGTAACGTTGATTGTTGTATTGATTGGAGGAGATTGCAAAGACTAGGTTTCTATGGATCAGAGTAGTTGCGGGGGTGGGGGGGGGGGAGAGGTGCAATGGCGTGAGAAATATTTAAAGAGAGGAAAGGTTAGTGGGACTGGAGGAGACTCCAGAGAACGAAAGGCTATATGGCCTGTGTGAGTTACAGAGATAAGGAGGGCTAATTGGGTGGTGGAGGTTGCAGAGATTAGAATGTGTAATACAGGATCGACAAAGTTACAAGAACAAGTATTTCTGGATTTGGAGGACTCTCAAGACATTGCACTGAAAGACACAGACGCCTTAAGACACAGAAGGGATCATGGTTACACCAGCTCTTCAACTGAACTCTTTGCTGAGTAATGATCTCCTCCATCCCTCACATCCGTACACATTTTTAAAATCAAAATCATCTAATCAACTCCTGAATATTTCAGTCAAACATGCATCTGCAATGCATCTAAGAGCATCATAACTACTTGTAAACATCTTTTCCAGGTATAAATCCGCTTTTGAGTTTCGAGGCAGCCTTACTCCATCCTTTGACGAACTCACAATGAGGTGCCCACAGCAGATTCTGGGACAGCTTTGTGTTGGATCTCGGTTTTCCCATAATTGCCCCTTGCTCTTCCATTTCCCCTCTGAACCTTCAGCATTCCTCCTGATTCCCAATCCGATTCTCCATCTACACTGATTCTATTGTTCTTCCCCGTCATTCAGGATACGTTGGATTTGTTTATCCTGCCTTTCCTATTTGTGGGGCCATTCCTCGACTGAACCCAAACCATCTCCTCCTTGAAGGAAGCCCATTGTTCACTTTGTCTTTTTCTGACCAACTTGGTGTTCCAGTCAAGCCTTCCCAGCTTCATTCTTGCCCCATTGAAGGCTGCTCTCGGTCAACCAATTTCTTTCACTCTCAATTATTGCATATCTTTCTCTACCATCATCCTGAACTTTATAATAAAATGATCACAGTGCACCATAAATTTCCCCTCCTGACACTGGATCCACTTGCCCCACTTCTTTGCAAGGACCAGGTCCAATATCATATACTCCTGCAGTGAGCTCTCTTCCATGTAATCCAGGAACACTCGCTCCCATAACCCTGCACCACTCTATTCCAGTCTATTTAATTGGATCATTTAACTTCTTCAACGTAACTACTCTGTAGTATTGTCATCGAACTCCCATGACCTTGCACATTTATTCTCTCCATCCTTTCCAATGATTGCTGGCCTACAAACTGTACCTCACAGTTTAATTGTAACTTTTTGTTTTGTATCTCCAGCCAAGTTCATTCAGTCCTTGGACTCCTTTGCTGACGCTAATCAAATTCAATATTTCTACCTTCATCCTTTCCCTTCCCTTCGATCGTTTTGAAATGCTTTATACCCAGCAATATTTAACACCCAGTCCGGTCGTTCCTTCAGCCAGCTCTCAGTGTTCAGTACATCAGATTTCCACACACCAATCTGCATCAGTAACTCCACAGACTCCGAGTATTCACGTCTATGCAGAGTACCTGAAATGTTGACTCTCTTTCTTACTCCATCTTTCACTGTTTGACTTGTTGCTGTAAATTAGTGCCAGCTACATCTCCAAGTAATTTGTAAATCCTGGTAGTCTCGTCTATTATTCCTTTTAGGATCCTATACACACGCCAAGTTATTTTCAATCTCTCCTACCCACCCCACAAGGAATTCAGTCCCAGCTCTGTCACTTGTTACCCTAACTAGGTTGTACAGGTGCTGATTTCCCCAGAACCAGCCCTAATGTCCCAGGAATCCCAGGTCATCGTTCCAGTAACAACTCATCTACCTGAAACTCCGAGTTCGGTTCTCACTTGAACACAGCACTGGGAATATTCCAGGAATTGCTACATTAGAAGTAACACTTGCTAACTATCCACCTAGCGCCCTGAATTCTGATTCCGAGACCACTTCACAGTTCCTACACACGTCCATGTTGATAGGAATGATATGGCATTTGACTGTTCACTGTCCCCCAGACGAATGTAATGCAGGCACAGTGACATTCTTGAGCCCACCATCCTGGAATCACATTGACAGTCACAGAAACACTGACACCTTCTTCAATTTCCAGGGTCCCCCGTGACCAGTGCTCCTCCTTCCTTCTCCCTCCGCTCCTGTACAGACAGGCTGCTTGTGGTGCCGCAAACATGGCTCTGACTGTCCTCCCCTGAGCAGCCAACATCTTCATCAGCTTTAAAATTGGGAAACTGAATTGTGAGGGAGACACCAGGCTGTTCTCAGATTCCCTGACTGTTTCTCTTCGATTGATTGGGTATCCATTCCCTTCTTTCTTCCAGGGCGTCAGTCTGCAGGGTGACACCCTCTCTATGTGTGCTATCCACATAACTCTCAGTATCACCGATGCATCACAGATGCTCCAGTCACTATCTGTGCTTTATGATCCGGTGTTCATCTGGAACGCCAGCAAGGGCTACGACTTCCCAATGCAACAGAACACATTTTCCACTTGAGAAATACATGCTGCCATGTCTTAAACTGTAACATAGCTAGTCCTAGTTAAGTATTAACTGAGTATAACGTTAACATCTGGGAAATAACATGGCAGTTAAGTCCATTATCCAACTGTGGCTTACTGAGATTACTTTAGCACATTGAATGAGATTTTGTCTTATTTCTCAGTTCAATCCTTCTTTCAGAAGTTGAAAAAAATAAATTTACTAAGAACTGTATTATTAGCCAATGAAATTACAGTGTTTTCTGTGATGGCTCTTGCACTTCTTCCAAACTCCGTGCAGGCAGGGCACATCCGCAGAAAAGTGTTTCTCCAATCCTCCAATTCACACTCCACTCTGCTCCCTCACAGGGTCACCGTCTCTGTGACTCCCTGGTACGACTAGGCTTCGATCCTCAGTGCTGATTTAAATCCTCCCAATTTGCTGCCTCTGTAACTCCCAGGTGTGAGTTAGCCACAAGCTCCTGCTCCAAGTTGCTTCCTCACATTGTCACGCCCTCTGTTACTCGGTGCTAATTTCCAGGCTCCTGCTCTGCTGCTTCTCCAACTCCATCTCCCAGTAGGCCTCAAAGTTCAGCTGTGATATATAACATCCCATTCCGCACAGCTCCCTCACAGGTGCACCGTTGTGCCGGGAAATGCAGTGGTAAAAAGGATGATTAGAGTTTGCAGAGGGTGTTACAGTGATTGAACGATCTGTAGGGGATGGATAAGGTTATCTGGAGAGGTAGGCATATCTGCGGTGCCTAAAGCAGGTTACTGGAAGATACAGCGAGAGTTGTAGGTACTGAAGAACGCAATGGAAAGAGAGAGAAGGTGGTTTATTGGTGATGGAGCTTTGTAGAGGCTAAAGGGCTTCTTTTTAGCTGCTTGCAGAGATAGAATGACTTCAACAAATGCAAATTGACAGCCACGAAGATACTGGAGACTGTTGGATGTTACAGACTTAGAAGACTTGCAATGCCTGGGATGGTATAGATCGTTGGAGCACTGGTCGTATTCAAGGACCCTCATGACATGAGGAGGTGCAGAGAATGGAAGCATTCCAAAATGGTGGGGATGTAGGGGCTGGATGAAGTGAGATGGATAAGGTGGGAGAAAAGTGCGAATTTAACACATCCAGCAGCTGTAATTCGTAGAGGTTTAAGGAGGGGAAGCTGTGCTGTAATTTGTTACAGTGACATGGAGGTATACAGATACTGAGAGGCTACAAATTTAAAAAAGACTTGCCACTGATGGCCACATCCCATTATTGAATTAAAAGTGGGCAATTCACAGACTGTTCACGTTCCCTTTGCTTCCTCCATACAATCCACATGCCCAGCTAATTTTGTATCACCAACAAATGTGGAATATTTGATTTTGTCCATCCATCATACCTGGGAATCACAGAAACACTTTTCTGCTGCCGGTTCCTGCCTGCACGGACTTTGTAAGAAGGTCAGAAGTTTAAACAGGAATAACATCAATTTGAAAGATCAACAGTGCAGAAGGGAATGGATGAGCTGAGATATTGTGAGGAACTGTAAGAGTTGTAGTTAGAGGAGTATGTCACCTATAAAGAGAGAGCTGCATGGTCTGTATGCTGTTACATTAGCACGTGTGGAATATGTTACAGATATAAGGGTTTTGGGTGAGCACGGTGGCACAGTGGTTAGCACTGCTGCCTCACAGCGCCAGAGACCCGGGTTCAATTCCCGCCTCAGGAGACTGACTGTGTGGAGTTTGCACATTCTCCCCGTGTCTGCGTGGGTTTCCTTCGGGTACTCCGGTTTCCTCCCACAGTCCAAAGATGTGCAGGTCAGGGGAATTGGCCATGCTAAATTGCCCCTAGTGTTAGGTAAGGGGTAAATGTAGGGTTATGGGTGAGTTGCGCTTCGGCGGGGGTGTGTGGACTTGTTGGGCCGAAGGGCCTGTTTCCACACTGTAAGTAATCTAATCTAATCTAATTTAATATAAGGAGTGTTGCAGCGCCTGCTGGAGGGTACACAGATAGCAACAGTTCAAACGGTTAGTGTCGTCACTCAAGAAGGCAGCGCACCACCACTTTCTCAGGGACAACTCAAAAGCCAACAATGCTCATGTCCATGAAGGAATGAATGAAGGAAGGATTTTTAAAAATAAATCAACGAGCTGCACTGAGGTCACTCAGGAAGGCACTTTCAACAACACTTCACAAACTCGGAACAACTATAACTTAGAATGACAGGAGTTCCAGGTGCACAGGAAATCCGGCATTTCCAAGGTACCCTCCAAACCACACTCCATCCTCCCAGCACTGTGTCTGTCCCTATACCCAAAGCATTGCAGTTGGTCAGGAAGGCAGCTCACCACCAACTTCTCCAGTTAATTACAGATGGGAAAGAAATTATGGCCTTGCCACTGATGGCCACAGCACATCATTGAATTAAAAGTGGGCAATTCACAGACTGTTCACGTCCCCTTTGCTTCCTCCATACAACCCACATTCCCAGCTAATTTTGTATCACCAACAAATATGGAACATTAGATTTTGTCCATCCATCAAATCCATTTGAGATTAGTTGGGGGTCAAGCACTAATCCATTTAATCCCGCTTAGTTTTCTGTCTGTTGAAGAATTCCCAATCCATATTTCATCCACAAGTCTCAATCTTGCTTATCGACCTCTTCAGTGGGACCTTGTTGAAAATCCAATAAACCATTCCTCCGTTTTATCTACCCTGTTGTCTACAGCAGACATGAAAACAAATCCACCAGTGTTTGTGAAATGACATCTCGCTCTCAGAACAATATGCATAGCACTGTCAGAAAACAGAGAGCGGATATAAAGGAGTAAGCCAGTGACAAGTGGAGCTCCACAACGGTCAGTGTTTGGACCACACTGTACATGCTATACAATAACAGTCTGGATGAGGGATGTGAGGGGATAATGGAAACAGGTTATTCAGAAAGATCCCAGGAATGAAATACTTGTCATATGAGGAGGAGTGAAGATACTGGGTCTGCACTCGCTGAGGTTTCAGTGGGGGTGGCAGAATCGGATTCAAACGTATAAAATACTGAGGGACCTGGATAGAAGCGGACATGGGGAAGATGTCTCCATGATTAAGAGAGACTTAGGCCCAATGAGAGAGTTTCAGAGTGAAGGAACGCCCCTTTAGAGTGGAGATGTGGAACAATGTATTCAGCCAGAAGGTGACGAATCTGTGGAACTTATTGCCTCAGGAGGATGTGGATGTAAATAATTCAGTGTATTTAACTCAGAGATAGATAGGCTCTTGTCAGGATGTGGTGCTGGAAAAATACAGCAGGTCAGGCAGCATCTGTGGAGCAGAAGAATAGAAGTTTCGGTCAAAAGCCCTTCGTCAGAAAAGGGCTGATGACAGTCTTTTGCACAAAACGTCGATATTCTTGCTCGGATACATCCTGACCTGCTGTGCTTTTCCAGCACCACTCTGTCGACTCTAATCTCCAGTACCTGCAGTCCTCACTTTCACCTGATAGATAGGTTCGTGGTGAGTAAGGGAATCAAGGGTTACAAGTGGTAGGTAAGAGAACGGGGTTGAAAAACAATTCAGCCATAATCGAATAGTGGAACAGACTCGATGGTCCAAGTGGCCTACTCCTATATCTGATCATAGAATTACAGAAAACTTACAGGATGGACAATTTCCCGTGGCCAACTCACCTAACCTGCAATCCTTTGGACCGTGGGACGAAATAGTAACACCTGGAGGAAACCCACACAGACGCAGGGAGAACGTAAAATCTCCACATTGCCAACAGTCCAAGGCTGGAATAGAAGCTGGATCGCTGGTGCTGTGAGGCAGCAGTGCTAATCACTGAGGCAGCATGGTGCCGTAGTGCCATCCAGATGGCGTTACGGTCTGTGCTTCTTCATGAGGTTTCCAATTTTCCAGTTATCATTTCTGGTATATAGTTTACCATCGTTTACCAACACATTCCTGATTATTACGGTCACTTTTGGTTTCAGCTCGACTGCAGAAAGCTACACCACAGACTAACTTGGGGACCCTTGTGTATAAATCTCAGAAAGGTGGTATACAGGATCAGCAGGTCATAGAGAAGGCAAAAGGAATGCTGGCATTGATTCCAAAGGGAATGGAGAATACAAATAGGGAAGGCTTGTAACAAGTATTAAGGGCTCCAGTCAGCCCATACTGAGAATACTCTGAGCAGGTCTAGTCCCCTACCTAGAGAGACAATGTTCTTGCATTGGAGGCAGCCCAGAGAAGTTTCACCACACTGTTCCTCAAAATGGAGGGATACAGTTGAGAAAAGGTGGAGAAGGTTGAAATTGAACTCATGAGAATGTAGAAAATTAGACAAATTTAATGATGCATCGAGGATTCTTTGGAGTTCTTACAGGATTTGTACTGAGACGTTATTTCACTGAAGAAAGATCTCTAAGCGGAGATAAAGGGGAATACAGGGACGAGGGAAGGTTACAAAGAAAAGCAGCGTTGTAGAGACTGGAGGATGTTACAGAATTCGGGTGGGTTGAGGTCACTTTTGGTGGTTCATGATCAGAAAGGTTGTTGGGATGCAAAATGTCACAGAGAGGTACAGGGCTATCAGTCCAGAAGGAGTTACAATGATAGGGAGGGTAGTAGTTAGAGCTGTAGGAGCTACAGAGGTAGGGAGGAATGTAGGGGCTAGGCCTTATACTGATAGGGATGTTCGTTGGCTGTGCAGGAATTTAATGAGTTAGGAAGGTTCGAAGGGGCAGGATCAGTTCACAGAGCCAGGGAGAATTGTAGGGATTCGAGGAGCCAGAGATGCTGAGGGTGTTCGGATAGCAGGATTTCAGAGAGTTAGTGAGGGCTGTGGAGCCAGGTTTGCAGCATTCCTCTCATTTATGCAGAGATGTGGTGTACTGTTCTGGATGAGGTTACAGAAATCAAGAGCGTTGTAGATGCTGGAAGATATTGCAAAGCTGTAGTATTTGAGGAGGTTAGAGGGACATGATGCATTGAAGGGTTGGAGACTGCTACAGGTATTAAACATGCTGAAAGAAATCAACACCATCACTAGGAGAAAGTGAGGACTGCAGATGCTGGAGATCAGAGCTGAAAAATGTGTTGCTGGAAAAGCGCAGCAGGTCAGGCAGCATCCAAGGAGCAGGAGAATAGACGTTTCGGGCATAACCCGTTCTTCAGGAATGAGGAGGGTCTGCCAAGCAAGCTAAGATAAAAGGTTGGGAGGAGGGTCTTGGGGGAGGGGCATTGGGAATGCGATAGGTGAAAGGAGGTTAAGGTGAGGGTGATAGGCCGGAGTGGGGATGGGGGCAGAGTGGTCGGAAAGAAGATTGCCGGTCAAGAACCCGTGAGTTCACGGGTTGTGACTGAGATAAGGTGGGGGGAAGGGAAATGAGGAAGCTGGAGAAATCTGCATTCATCCCTTGTGGTTGGAGGGGTCTGAGGTGGAAGATGAGGCGCTCTTCCTCCAGACGTCGTGTTGCCATGGTCTGGCGATGGAGGCCAAGGACCTGCATGTCCTTGGTGGAGTGGGAGGGGGAGTTAAAGTGTTCAGCCACGGGGCGGTTGGGTTGGTTGGTGCGGGTATCCCAGAGGTGTTCTCTGAAACATTCTGCAAGGAGGCGGCCTGTCTCCCCAATGTAGAGGAGGCCACATCGGGTGCAGCGGATGCAGTAAATGACGTGTGTGGAGGTGCAGATGAATTTATGACGGATATGGAAGGATCCCTTGGGGCCTTGGAGGGAAGTGAGGGGGGGAGGTGTGGGCACAAGTTTTGCATTTCTTGCGGTTGCAGGGGAAGGTGCCGGGAGTGTAGGTTGACAGAACCCCACTGGTCCTCACCTACCACCCCACTAACCTCCAGATTCATCGTATCATCCTTCATCATTTCTGCCACCTCCAAACAGACCCCACCACCAAGTTTCCCTCCCCTTCCCTATCAGTGTTCTGGAAAGACCACTCCCTCCGTGACTCCCTCGTCAGGTCCACACACCCACCAACCCAACCTCCAATCCCGGCACCTTCCCCTGCAACCACAAGAAATGCAACACTTGCGCCCACACCTCCCCCTTCACTTCCCTCCAAGGCCCCAAGGAATCCTTCCATATCCGTCAGTACGTTGACAGGCCGACGAGGGGAACGACCATTCTGGACTTGATGCTCGGAAACGAGCCGAGGCAGGTATCAGATCTTGTGATGGGAGAGCATTTTGGTGATAGTGACCACAACTGCCTCACATTCTACATAGCTATGGAGAAGGAGAGGATTAGGCAAAATGGGAGGATACTTAATTGGGGAAGAGGAAACTATGATGCGATTAGACATGAGTTAGGAAGCATGGATTGGGATCAATTGTTCCATAGTAAAGGCACTATACCGTGGAGACTGTTTAAGGGACAGTTGTTGCAAGTGATGAATAAATATGTCCCTCTGAGACAGGCAAGAAGTGGTAAGATAAAGGAACCTTGGATGATGAGAGCGGTGGAGCTTCTCGTCAAAAGGAAAAAAGGTAGCTTACATAAGATGGAGGAGGTTAGGGTCAAGCTCAGCTCTAGAGGATTACAGGCAGGCGAGGAAGGAGCTCAGAAATGGTCTGAGGAGAGCCAGGAGGGGGCACGAGAAAGGCTTGGCAGAACGGATTAGGGAGAACACAAAGGCATTTTACACTTATGTGAGGAATAAGAGAATGGTCAAAGTAAGAGTAGGGCCGATCAGTGACAGCATAGGGAATTTGTGTGTGGAGTCTGAGGAGGTAGCGGAAGCCCTAAATGAGTTTTTTGCTTCTGTATTTACGAAAGAAACGAATTTTGTAGTGAATAAACCTTTGAAGAGCAGGTAAGCATGCTGGAATGGATAGAGATAGAGGAAGCTGATGCGCTGAAAATTTTGTCAAGCATTAAGATTGACAAATCGCCAGGCCTGGACGAGATTTGTCCTCGCCTGCTTTGGAAAACGAGAAATGCAATTGCTTCGCCACTTGCGAAGATCTTTTCATCCTCGCTCTCCAGTGGAGTCGTACCTGAGGACTGGAGAGAGGCAAATGTAATTCCTCTCTTCAAGAAAGGAAATAGGGAAATCCCCGGCAATTACAGACGACTAAGTCTCACGTCTGTCGTCTTTAAGGTGTTTGAAAGGATTCTGAGGGATAGGATTTATGACCATCTGGAAGTGCATGACTTGATTAAATGCAATCAACACGGCTTTGTGAGGGGCAGGTCATGCCTCACAAACCTTATCGAGTTATTTGAGGATGTGACTAGAAACGTCGATGAGGGTCGAGCTGTCGATGTGGTGTATATGGACTTCAGCAAGGCATTTGATAAGGTTCCCCATGGTAGGCTCATTCAGAAGGTCAGGAGGAATGGGATTCAGGGGAACATAGCTGTCTGGATACAGAATTAGCTGGCCAATAGAAGACAGCGAGTGGTAGTAGAAGGAAAATATTCTGCCTGGAAGTCTGTGGTGAGTGGTGTTCTATAGGGCTCTGTCCTTGGGCCTCTACTGTTTGTACTTTTTATTAATGACTTGGATGAGGGGATTGAAGGATGGGCCAGCAAGTTTGCAGACGACACAAAGGTTGGAGGTGTCGTTGACAGTATAGAGGGCTGTTGTAGGCTGCAGTGGGACATTGACAGGTTACAGAGATGGGCTGAGAGGTGGCAGATGGAGTTCAACCTCGATAAATGCGAGGTGATGCATTTTGGAAGGTCGAATTTGAAAGCTGAGTACAGGATTAAGGATAGGATTCTGGTGTGGAGGAACAGAGGGATCTTGGTGTGCAGGCACATAGATCCCTTACATTTGCCACCCAAATGGACATGTTTGTTAAGAAAGCATATGGTGTTTTGGCTTTCATTAACAGGGGGATTGAGTTTAACAGTTGTGAGATCTTGTTGCGGCTCTATAAAACTTTGGTTAGACTGCACTTGGAATACTGTGTCCAGTTCTGGTCGGCCTAATATAGGAAAGATGTGTATGCCTTGGAGAGGGTTCAGAGGAAGTTTACCAGGATGCTGCCTGGACTGGAGGGCTTATCTTAGGTTGACTGAGCTCGAACTTTTTTCATTGGAGAAAAGGAGGAGAAGAGGGGACCTAATTGAGGTATACAAGATAATGAGAGGCATAGAATCGATATCCAGTGACTATTTCGCAGGGCAGAAATGACTAACACGAGGGGTCATAGGTTTAAGCTGGTTGGAGGAAAGTATAAAGGGGATGTCAGAGGCGGGTTCTTTACACAGAGAGTTGTGAGAGCATGGAATGCGTTGCCAGCAGCAGTTGTCGAAGCAAGGTCATTAGGGACATTTAAGAGACTACTGAACATGCATATGGCCACAGAAATTTGAGGGTGCATACATGAGGATCAGTAGTCGGAACAACATCGTGGGCTGAAGGGCCTGTTCTGTGCTGTATTATTCTATGTTCTATGTTCTAAATTCACCTGCACCTCCACACACATCATTTACTGCATCCGCTGCACCCGATGTGGCCTCCTCTACTTTGGGGAGACAGGCCACCTACTTGCGGAACATTTCAGAGAACACCTCTGGGACTCCCGCACCAACCAACCCAACTGCCCCATGGCTGAACACTTTAACTCCCCCTCCCACTCCGCCAAGGACATAAAGGCCCTTAGCCTCCTTCATCGCCAGACCATGGCAACACGATGCCTGGAGGAAGAGCGCCTCATCTTACGCCTAGGAACCCTCCAACCACAAGGGATGAATGCAGATTTCTCCAACTTCCTCATTTCCCCTACCCCCGCCTTATCTCAGTCCCAGTCCTCGGACTCAGCACTGCCGTCTTGACCTGCAGTCTTCTTCCCGACCACTCCGCCCCCACCCCTCTCCGGTCTATCACCCTCACCTTAACCTCCTTCCACCTATCGCATTCCCAACGCCCCTCCCCCAAGTCACTCCTCCCTACCTTTTATCTTAGCCTGCTTGGCAGACCCTCCTCACTCCTGAAGAAGGGCTTATGCCCGAAACGTCTATTCTCCTGCTCCTTGGATGCTGCCTGACCTGCTGCGCTTTTCCAGCAACACATCAATAACCTCACATAGGGGGATTGGATAAGATTGATGGATAAGAACTGGAGATGGTGATACAGATCAGTAGTTGCATGGAGATACTGGAGAAGCGTGCATTGACAGGGTGGGTGATAAGGACGGGAGGGTGTGACATAGATAGTGGGTGTTGTAGGAACTGGATGAGAAAAGTTACAGGCAGTGGAGTGGGTTTTACAGATCAGAAAGGTTGCAGAGACCTCAGAGGATAACACAAATAGGGGGAATTATAATTTCTGCACACTTTGAGGACTGGAGGAAATAACACAGATAAAGAGTGATGTTGGAGCTGTACTAGCCCTCAGATGTTAGTAAGAAGGACATTGCAGTTTCGACAGAGATGTTTCTAATGTTGACTTTTCTGGTGCACAGTTTGTTCCAGCTGGTTTCATTTCTTTGAGACTTTGGAACGACTGGTAAAATTGAAGGATTTGCTGGACCATTTCAGAGGGCGATTGAGAGTCAATGATATTGCTTTTGGTCTGGAGTCACATGTCGGCCAGACCAGAGGAGCACGCAACTGCCCTAGCATCCATACCCCACTTATCCGAACGCCCACACAATACTAAACAAGAAAGCTTAATTCAATTGCTTTAAAATCACGCAATAAACTTATATTCAATAAAGGAAGTTTAGAAATGAACCGTACCTTATTAACTTGGTTAGAGAAGGAGACACTGCAGTAGTAGTGCCTCGGGTTTAGCCGCCTTGCTAATAAGGGTCGCTTACTTACCTTCCCGGCAGCCCCTCTGGTCAATGTCATTTCCACTGCTGCTCCCGCTCCTACTGTGGGGAAAAAACATCACTGGCCACTACCGGTAATTAATTTTACAAGTCTCCCTTACATTAGCTGTAGCCTTCCTGATTCGCCTTACCCCCGCTGCTGCTCCCACTGAAAACGGTCGCTGGCGTTGAAGGGTATGGATCAGAAACTGAGAACATTAGACTGGAGTTTTACAGCAAAAGCCAAGAGTTATTCATTTATGTTTGATATCTTCCTCCATATTATGAACAGATTTCATTATCGTCGTGAAACTTGTATGCAGTTTTGGTTTTTATTGTTTTGATTATCCTATCGTGGTTATCGTTGGTGCCCCGGGTAAGTCTCACTGTTCATAGAACATGGAACATAGAAATGTACACCACAGAACAGGCCCTTTGGCCCACGATGTCATACCTAGGATTAGTCCTAATGTAAAATAAAATAACAACCTACACACTCCTCAATTCACTGCTATCCATGTGCATGTCCAGCAGTCGCATAAATGTCCCTAATGACTGTGCTTCCACCACCACCACTGGCAACGCATGCCATGCATTCATAATTCTTTGCGGAAAGATCCCTTCATCTGATGTCCCCTCGATACCTTATTCCTAATATCTTAAAACTATGACCCCTCGTGCCAAGCTCTCCTGCCACGGCTATTGACTCTGTCCATTCCTCTCATTATTTTGAACACCACGATCAGATCACCTCTCTTCCTCCTTCTCTCCAGAGAGAGAATTCCGAACTTTTAAAACGTCCCTTCAAAAGGCAATCCCTCCAGTACAGACAGCATCCTGTTAAACCATCTTTGCACCCCCTCCAAAGCCTCTGTATCTTTCCTAGAATAGAGCGACCATAACTGGACACAATATTCTAAGTGTGGTTTCATCAGGGACATGTACAACTGTAGCAAAACCTCGCGGCTCTTAAACTCGATCCCCATGTTAATGAAAGCCAAAACACCATATCTTTACAACCCTATCCACTTGCCAACTTTGAGTGATCTATGTACTTGAACACTAAGATCCCTCTGTTCCTGCACACTGCCAAGAACCCTGTTCTTCATCCTATATTCAGCATTCGAGGTCGACTTTCCAAAATGCATCACTTCGCATTTATCCAGGTTGCATTCCATTTGCCATTTCTCAGCCCAGCTCTGCATCTTGTCAATGTCGCGCTGCTGCCTGCAACAGCCCTCAATACTATCAAAGGCACCGCCAACCTTTGTGTCATCCGGAAATTTACTCACCAACCCTTCAACCTCCTCATCCATGTTATTTTTATAAAGTCCAAAGAGCAGAGGCCCAAGAACAGAGCCATGCAGGACCCAATCAGTACTGACCTCCTGGCAGAATACTTTCCAGCCAGAACCACGCTCTTCCTTCTGTCAGCCAACCGATTCTGAATCCAGATAGCCAAATCGCCCTGGGCTGAAGGGCCTGTTCTGTGCTGTACTGTTCTATGTTCTATGTTAACCCCTGTTAACTCGAAATGTATTGAGCGAATTGCAAAACAGAAATCATTTAACACGGAACACACACAAAACTGGCAAACCTAATGCTTTTTCAGACACAGCGAAGCATGAGTGCTAAATGTGAGACAGTCCGAGGGCATGAGTCATAAAGTAATCTCACAACTAACAACAGGGCAATTCCAAACTACTCTTTCAAACATACTGCAGCCTTAGTGCACCACCACTTCCCAGACAATGCTGTAAAGAGAGAAAGAAAGAACATAATAAGAATTAGCCATAAAAAGTGAACTTCACCAATCACAATCTCGATTAGATTACCTTTCCCTTCCGATGTCTCCAGGACGGAAATGAAGGACCTGGGAGAAATTCAATAACGTATGACATCGAAATTCATTGGAACGATTTTCCCATTGGCCAGAAAGCAAATAACGACGAGTAGAGTTACCGCAGGACTTTGTTTTCACTACAGCGATGAAATAACAGTCTCCATTCGGTTCCAGTAAAAGCTCAACTTGCCTGGAACGGCAGAGCTGTTTGCGATTTTCCGCGCAGGAGGCGAACACGATCATGACAGCAGAGAAACTTTGAAATATTTGGCACTATCCCACACCACAGTTAATACCCTGGGAAGCAAACCCATTTTACTTTTGTTTTCAACATAAACATACAGTGGGGACCGAAACAGCATTTTAACAAGCGGCAGTGTTGGAGATGACAGGGACAAGTGACTGGTGAGATTCGAACCCACGCCACCAGCTGGCCGCGCTCCCCATTTTCTTGCATTTCCAATTGTGCTCCTGAATAACAACACGTGCAAAGTCGCATGTAAAGGGCTCCATGATCCCTCTCCAACTCGCACGGCTGCTGGGATGTGCCCGGCTGCAATGTCAATTTCGCAGCAGATAATCCATCAATCCAGACAAAAATCAATGGTAAGCTGAGTCTATCTTCTCAGACTGTTTTCAGCTACAAATGTATCTGTGAGTGCATGAGAATATATGTTCGCTTATGATTTGGTCAAATAACCATGAGCTGCTTGACATTACTGCAATTTCGATTCTTGCTTTGCTAATCGATTTCACACATTGCTCGAAACAGGAAAACTTTCACGTTTACACGGAACACGAAACACACCGGACTACAGGGAAAATGCACAAAGCTGAGCAGGCCGTGTTCCACATCATACCGTGCAGCATAGTTTCAGTCACTGTGTCTGTTTTGCAGAATAAGAGTCCCAAAGAATGTTGAAACTTTATTGCTGGAACAGCACAGCAGGTCAGGCAGCATCCAGGGAACAGGAGATTCGACGTTTCGGGCACAGGCCCTTCTTCAGGAATGTTCTCCACCCTGGCATTACAATCCGAGAACGACAGATCACATTGTGAGGATGCTCTGACCTCGGAGCCAGTTCGAGATGCCACTTTCCTTGCCTTTTACCTTAACCGTGCAATTTAGTGCAGAGATGTTCACTCCTGGACATGAGCCACATGGATACCAACTGAGTTGGAAACCTGTGTGGGAATCGACGAGAAGCGACTCAATAAATTTTGATAAATTCCACGGTGCTTCTTTAGAAATGCAGTTTCTGTTCACCTCAATCTAAAAGGCAGTTTCTGAACATAGTAACAGAAGTCAAAAGGTAATTACCTCACCCCACCCCCACTCCAGAAGAGGCGCTAACTGCCCTTGAGTGCTTTTTGTTCTCGATGTGAACAGCTCTCACGCCTGAGTCACCTTCACGTCTCTGGCTGCTGAGTGAATCACAAAGAAGGAATTTCACCAGAGCTGCAACTGCCTCACTTCTCTACTCGCCCTCCCCGTTTATATTTTCCTGCTCATCAGTGATTTAAAGAAAACCAAATGAATGCGATGTCATTCTGTAGCCTCTCTGTCAATTCCTCCGTTTCAGTTTCAACATGACTTAGATCTCGGGGCGCACCTTAATACTAGCGACGCTATGAAAGCACAGGTCCAAAGGTTCGTCTGAGAGTGTAATTTCTTTCATTGCTGTTGCTGATTGAATGAGCCACTAACGTGCGAATTGCTCCAAAACATGATTCAGGACGTCTGGTGCCAAATCTCGCACGTTGAATAACGACAGACAGCTTCCAAATGAGGTCTTTCAGAGACGACTTTGGGGTACATTTGACAGATAGACAAGTTCAGGAATTCGTGGTGCGCTGTGACACCAGAGCATCTGCTTCTTTCCTGTCTATGAACCGGGCCGCCTGCGCAAGGAATGCAAATGCGGTACTGCTTTTCGTGGAAGGATCAGAACGCGGTAACGTCACACTCAAACAGAATGGCATATGATCAGAACCAGGTTGGAGATAAAAACTTTACAATGCTTTGCACAGTTCATTCACTAATTGCCATGGCCAGCTGTCCCTAGTAGCTATACGTACAGACAGCAAGCATCCTTGAGAGCCACACAACAGTGATAGGACAGGGCAATCAGAAGGCAGCCAGAGAATTTCTAGAAGCAGGGCACCCATCCATGAATTCCATCAAGAAACACATTGATCAGGATCCAATCTGCAACACCAACATCCGGACCCAGCGGCAATGAAACTAAATCAATTCCAACCGCCACAGGGCAGTAGGCTTCACAACAGGCTCTACAACGCTGAACTGTGAGGATTCCACTTCCCAGCTCCGCACAACATTCCAACAACATCTCCATGAAGCACACGGTCTTCGCATCTTTCTGCTCCAAAGAACTCCGATCTTTCACAGCAGACAATTGTACAGTGAACTCCCGCATGCAAGGTGAGGATGCCAACCCAACACGATCAATAATGGCAGTGAGAGTGAGGGCAACAAGTTCCATTGTCATATGGACAGCCACAAGTACTCTCTTTGAAAGGTACCTTTAAATATGGTAGTCTGTGCAGCAGATTAATCGGGGAACCAAGTAGCCTGCGCTGGGTATTCATATTTCAGACAATTTCTTTTGTTCACCGTTTTCGCTGAAAGTGAATGGATATTACTATTTCATTGCTGATATGAAACCAGATTCTGCATTGTATCTGCTCGCCGTTTTTGTTGTTGCAGTGGCGAAAAGGTTGGCAATCGCGATGAGAAATGTTTTTTGTATTTCTCTCATTTCCTTCATTACTGTCCTGGTGAAGGGGGCTGGTGATTGGTCCTCTCAATCAGATGGAGTCATCAGCGCATTGTTGACCTAATATCATCACGAGTGCAATTGGTAAACTTCATTTTTCATGGGTTATTGCTGTTCCGTTTTGTTTTATGTTTGTTGAGCACTTCCTGTGACTTGGCAATGCACTAAATCTCCAGGATGTCCTGAATTGCCTCGCTGCTATTTCTCTGAGCAGTTCATGACATAATCGGCTTGCACTGCATCAAAGGCAGCATGCATGCTTCGGTGTGTCTGGCAATGGTCCACCCTTTCTGTTTTGCTACTGTTCTACATGAAGAGCTGTCAGTTTCTGGATTCGTTGGAGAGCTGAGGGGGGTAACATTATCCCAGCGGTATTATTCTTCAGCCAAACTCTTTGATGGCAAAGTTGGGAAGGTGCCAAACGAATGGTCATTGGCAGCAGAAGTCCGGAAAGAGCTTCATCGCTGTGTCAGCTCGTCTCATCCACCCTCCAGAAAGAGAGGCAAATTCGCTGACTGCGTAACAAACAGAGTGTATTTTTTTGCAAATGCTCCATTAAAACTGGTGTCAGCTGCTGGGGCACATCAAAGTTGCCGAGCATGGAAAGAGACCCTACTATTGAACCTGTCCCTGCTGAACAGGTAACCGAAATTAATTGAACCATATTTGCCAAAATGTGTTCCTTACCTCTCCGAACCCTTCCTGTCTATATAACCATTCGGATGCCATTGAATTTGCCTTAAATGTGGCAAATCATTCTGCACACACAAAAATGTCTGTTTGAACTCGCTGAATTTCTGCATGACACCATGACCAAACTTTGGGCCAAAGGTGGAAACTGCGACTAGAATAGATGGCTCTCTGATTAGCCGCAATGCACAATTAGCGGAATGGCCTTTTCCCACTTTATAAATCTTCGAAGACAAGTTGAAAATAATCTGCAACGAAAATGTTCAGAAATGGTGTTTTATTTACATCAAATGCGATAGTATCTATCGTCTTGTCTTGTTATTTAATTGTGAGGATTCGGTACTCTCAGCACCGTGGCCCCGATCGTATTCCCGCTCATGGAATGGTTGTATTGTTCAGCAAACATATCGGTGTATCAGTACTTCTGCCGATTTTCCGATGCTAGCAGGTCATTGGTTTTGTCATAAACATTATGAAGGTAAGATAAAACAAATAGCTGCAGTTGCTGGAAATCTGAGCCAAAAACGAAAATTGTTTGTGGCACACAGCAAGTCTGGCAACAGAAACGTCGACTTTCCTACTCTTCGGATGCTGCCTGACCTGCTGTGCTTTTGCAGCATCATTCTGATCTAAAATCTGGTTTCCAGCATCTGCAGTCCTCACTTTTGCCTAGTTCCGTCAGTGTCGCAGGTTCCCAATTCAAGAACACCATCTCTAGCGGTTTCATGTCTGTACCTCCATGCTGAGGAGTTGAAGAGTGAAGAAAGGTAACTCAACCCCTCCATCTCTGGAGTAATTAGGGACTGAAAATGAATTGTGTCACATTGAAATATATCTACATGCAACTTAATCTCTGTCTTTTATTGGGAACCATCTCTTGTATTGTAACCATCAGGAAAGAACATTTTGTTCGCCAGACAAAGAAATGAATATGTCACTAACCTTTGTTTCATGTTCAAGAATACTCAAATCAATAGCTCCCTTGATTACCTCTGCTGGTCATGTTCGCAAAGAGATCTAGCAAATTGCCAAGCGTGATTTTCCTTTCCATCAATAATTTTGACTCAGTTTGGCTGCAAATATCTTTTCCTAACTTTGTGCTTTTCTTCTTTTACATTGGTGTCTCGCACCTTACAAATGACAGCAAAGGAATGAAAGGGGATGGAAGCATTTTCCTCATCAAATCAGCGACAGCTTTCAATGAGCTCACGGCTAATTTGGTCAATGCTCAACGCTGCTGCTCTGTCTGTATTCATGGCCGAGTCGTTAAAGGCGATGGATTATAAATCCTTTGGGGTTTCCCCGCGTAGCTTTGAATCCGTCTGCTTCGTTATGAATGCTTTCCTGCTGGAACAATTTTCGCTTAAAGTTCAGAAAACTTATTTTGCAAACCAGGCCGGTAATTTGATTTGACTTGGGAACCTCGAGATCTTCATCAGAAATGTTCCATATTTAAAACATTATCTCTGTTTCTCTTTCCGACACATCGGGTTTCTGCAGTTGTTATTGGACGTCCTGAGCAGAAGTGCTGCTTTTCATTAGATTCCTTTAATCCCTGTCTCTGACTCTGGTGAGTGGCAACACTTCCTCCTGCTCGTCAAAGTGCTCATTCCCCACCGCTCCCTCTCCCATCATTACAAACAACGGCAGGAAATTGCCACTTAACCATCTTTGTTCCAAAGTGAAACTCACCAGGCTCGGGAATCTCTCCACCAAACGGGGCTTCTCATCCCTGGACATGGTGCAAGCCAGAGGATTGTGAAGAGATACTGTTTGTAGTTGGAAAAATGAGTTGGAAGCAAACCATATAATTTAGGCTGCAGCTTTGGAAATCTTGAGAAACTCCTTGGGAAATGGAATCAGAGGAGAATTAAGAAGTGTGAGCTGTCGGACCGAGTAGAGGACGAGACATTGACTCTGATGTTTTCGGGACAGGAACTGATCTGAGACATTGAAAGAATTCTCGCACCCGTGCATGAGGAATACAAACTTCATCTAGACTCTGGGACAATGAAAAACTCTGGAACACTCAAGACAATATCCAAATATTGATTGGGATCACTACAGTACGAGTACTATAGATGGGTCAGTTTTTGTCCAGTGTGTGCAGGAGGGCTTCCTGACACAGTATGTAGACATGCCTTCAAGGGACGAAGCAACTTTCGATTTAGTACTGGGTAACGAGCCTGGCCAGGTTTTAGATTTGGAAGTAGGTGAGCACTTTGGAGACAGCGATTACAATTCTCTCAGGTTTACTTTCGTGATGGAAAGGGATAGGTGTACTCCACGGAGCAAGAGTTTCAGCTGGTGGAAGGGAAATTACGATGCAATGAGGTAAGATTTAGGAAGCGAAGAATGGGGTAGGAAACTGCAGGGGGTGAGCACATTAAAAACGTGGAGCTTATTCAAGGAAAAGCTCCTTTGTGTCCTAGATAAGTCAGGCAGGGAGGAAGATATGGAACCCGTGAGCCGTGGTTTACGAAGGAAGTGGAATCCCTGGTCAAGAAGAACAAGAAGTCTTATGTTAGGACAAAATGTGAAAACTCAGTTAGAGCGCTCGAGAGTTCCAACGATATCAGGAAAGACCTAAAAAGAGAGCTGAGAAGAGCCAGGAGGAGACATGAGAAGTTGTTGGCAGATAGGATCAGGGTTAACCCTAAGGCTTTCCATAGGTATGTCAGGAATAAAAGAATGACGAGAGTTAAATTTGGGACAATCATGGATAATGGTGGGAAATTGTGTGTGGAGTCAGAGGAGATATGGGAAGCACTAAATAAACATTTTTCGACAGTGTTCATTATAGAAAATGAAAATGTTGGCGAGGAAGATACAGAGATACTTGCGTCTAGACTAGAAGAGATTGAGGTTCACAAGGAAGAGATATTAGAAATACTGCAGAGTGTGAAAATAGATAAGTCAGCTGGGCCGGATGGGATCTATCTGATGTTGTTTAGCAAATGCACTGCAGGAAGGTACAAATCAAGCTGATGCTAACAATGGCTCGTTTTGAGCCGCTAATTTGCACTGAAGTGGCAGCGCCAATAAAAGGTGTCACGCATCTCGTCTAATTCCACATCCTGAGCTCGAAATGACCAGAGGTCTCTCGCTGAGTTTCGGCAGGGTCTTGCTTGGACGACACCATGACACGTTTTCACTGGAGTGGACCATGAAATCGCGTCGTGACTGTGAATAAAACGATGGAAACTTCCAGCAGAGACGGAGGCGACCCTGAAGCAGGCAGCTGAGGACAAGTGTTTCTCCTTTGCCAGTGAAAGGCACTGCTTCACAAATTGGAAACTTCGAAGTGAAGCAGTGTGGGTGATTATCTTCGCTGCTTGTTCACCTTTTTAATTCTGATTCCGTGAAAGTCCATGGCATTACAGTTCGACATTCTGCCAACATTCGGCTGATCTTTTGGGCCAGTGGCGTAATGGATAACGCGTCTGACTTCGCATCAGAAGATTGTCGCTTCGAGTCCTACCTGGCTCGCGGGGAATGTCTATCTTTAACCGTGGTCCACAGTGACGTTCCTCTGTCGGGACGTCGCCTCTGTGCTTCCGCATTTAAAACTTGCATTTGTCCTATTGTCCATTTCAAATTCCAGCTCACCACAACGGACACCTCTGTCGGTTTGGGGGTGAAGTTTTGGGTGAAGTTGAGCATGAGTTCCTCAAAAGAGTTACAATTCGTTGTGAAAGTGTCATTCTTCTGCCCCATTATTGTGCCATTTAAGAACACAGGATAAACTCATTGACATTTGCCCTGGAAACATTAGAACACACGAGACTTTGGGCCAAAGTTGGAAACTGCGACTAGAATAGATGGCTCTCTGATTAGCCACAATGCTCACAGGCGGAATGGCCTTTTCCAACTTTGTTAATCTTCAAAGACAAGTTGAAAATAATCTGCAATGAAAATGTTCAGAAAGGATGTTTTATTTACACCAAAAACGATAGTCGGAGCTAAAGTAAGGAAGTCGTTCGTTTCTGCAGTGTTTCACAATACTACCTTTCCCGTGAGCAGTCAAACAGACTAAATGATTGGGCCACAGACTGCTCACGGAAAACTCCGCTAAAAAGTAATCCATTAAAGCCGGTGAAAGCAACACGACGTTATTGGCGTACTCCGCGTGGAAACAGATTCTTCGGTGTATCTCGTCCATGCTCACCACATAGCCGAAATTGAACAAGTCCCGTTCCCCAGCATTTGCCCCCAATCCCTCTAAACCCATCCTATCCAGAAACTCATCCGATTACCTTTGCAAATTTTTTCCTCTGGTAGCTCATGCCAAACACGCACAACCTTCTGTGTGGGAAATGTGCCGCAGGTCCTTTGTCAATTTCAGCCCACTCACCTTAACCCTATGTTCTCGAGTTTTCAACTCACCCCAACTTGAGTAAAACACTTAAAGACTCGTTTTTAGAACTGGGGAAAACCAGTTCTAGTCGTGGTCACACTGTAGCCCCATCTCCATAATGACAGCTACTCCTAATCTTGTTCACACTACTTAAAGCTCCCATTTTATGGGTCTTGTTGAAACGTTAGGAAGGAATTCAGGGATGGCAGCAAGTGCCAGAGTCAAGGATGGCTATAAGGTCCAGAGGAGGTTACAGAGATAGGAAGGTGTGTGAGCAGGCTGGGGGATATTACAGGGATATAGATTGTTCTTGCGACTGAAGGAGATTACAAAGACAAGAATAGTTTTAGGGTTCTACAGAAAGGATAACTAGGTCAACACAGTGAAGTAGCATTGTGTATAAGTGATAGAAACAGTATTATTGTGATGCTAATCAATTTGCACACTGCTCCTACCTGCATATGTTGGATCCACGTTTCTTGTCATTTCTATAAATGATTTAGGTGAGTATTTCAGAAGGTATGATTAGCAAATTTGCAGATTACATCAAGATTAGTTTTATGTTGGACAGGGTTTGTATAATGCTTAACACTCGAAGATTACAAAGAGACCTTGATCTCTTATAGCAGTGAATCAGAGAGATGTACATCAGAGAAACAGACCCTTTGACATATCCAAGCCGACCAGATATTCTGAATTAATCCAGTCCCATTTGCCAGCATTTGTCCCATATCCGTCTAAACCCTTCGTATTAATATACTCATGCCTTTGTGCTTGTGCCAGCCTCCATCACTTCCTCTGGCAGTTCATTCCATACTGGCACCAACCACTGCCTGAAAAAGTTGTCATTTACGTCCCTCTTAATCTTTCGTCGACATTCCTACTCTTCGGACGCTGCCTGACCTGCTGTGCTTTTGCAGCATCATTCTGATCTAAAATCTCGTTTCCAGCATCTGCAGTCCTCACTTTTGCCTAGTTCCTTCAGTGTCGCTGGTTCCCAATTCAAGAACTCCATCTCTAGCGGTTTCATGTCTGTACCCCCATGCTGAGGAGTTGAAGAGTGAAGAAAAGTAACTCACCCCCTCCATCTCTGGGGTAATTAGGGACTGAAAGTGAATCGTATAATATTGAAGTATATCTACATGCGACTTAATCTCTGTCTTTTATTGGGAACCATCTCTTTCATGGTAACCGTCATGAAAGACCATTTCGTTCGCCAGAATAAGAAATGAATATGTCACTAAACTTTGTTTGTTTCATGTTCAAGAATACTCAGATCAATAGCTCCTTGATTACCTCGACTGGTCATGTTCGCAAAGAGATCTAGCAAATTGCCAAGTGTGATTTTCCTTGTACAGTTGTACATGTCCCTGATGAAACCACACTTAGAATATTGTGTCCAGTTATGGTCGCTCTATTCTAGGAAAGATACAGAGGCTTTGGAGAGGGTACAAAGATGGTTTAACAGGATGCTGTCTGTACTGCCTTTTGAAGGGACGTTTTAAAAGTTCGGAATTCTCTCACTGGAGAGAAGGAGGAAGAGAGGTGATCTGATCGTGGTGTTCAAAATAATGAGAGGAATGGACAGAGTCAATAGCCGTGGCAGGAGAGCTTGGCACAAGGGGTCATAGTTTTAAGATATTAGGAATAAGGTATCGAGGGGACATCAGATGAAGGGATCTTTCTGCAAAGAATTATGAATGCATGGCATGCATTGCCAGTGGTGGTGGTGGAAGCACAGTCATTAGGGACATTTATGCGACTGCTGGACATGCACATGGATAGCAGTGAATTGATGAGTGTGTAGGTTAAGTTATTTTATTACATTAGGACTAATCCTAGGTACGACAGCGTGGGCCAAAGGGCCTGTTCTGTGGTGTACATTTCTATGTTCCATGTTCTATGAACAGTGAGACTTACCCGGGGCACCAACGATAACCACGATAGGATAATCAAAACAATAAAAACCAAAACTGCGTACAAGTTTCACGACGATAATGAAATCTGTTCATAATATGGAGGAAGATATCAAACATAAATGAATAACTCTTGGCTTTTGCTGTAAAACTCCAGTCTAATGTTCTCAGTTTCTGATCCATACCCTTCAACGCCAGCGACCGTTTTCAGTGGGAGCAGCAGCGGGGGTAAGGCGAATCAGGAAGGCTACAGCTAATGTAAGGGAGACTTGTAAAATTAATTACCGGTAGTGGCCAGTGGTGTTTTTTCTCCACAGTAGGAGCGGGAGCAGCAGTGGAAGTGACATGGACCAGAGGGGCTGCCGGGAAGGAAAGTAAGCGACCCTTATTAGCAAGGCGGCTAAACCCGAGGCACTACTACTGCAGTGTCTCCTCCTCTAACCAAGTTAATAAGGTACGGTTCATTTCTAAACTTCCTTTATTGAATATAAGTTTATTGCGTGATTTTAAAGCAATTGAATTCAGCTTTCTTGTTTAGTATTGTGTGGCGTTCGGATAAGTGGGGTATGGATGCTAGGGCAGTTGCGTGCTCCTCTGGTCTGGCCGACATGTGACTCCAGACCAAAAGCAATATCATTGACTCTCAATCGCCCTCTGAAATGGTCCAGCAAATCCTTCAGTTGTACCAGTCGTTCCAAAGTCTCAAAGAAATGAAACCAGCTGGAACAAACTGTGCACTAGAAAAGTCAACATTAGAAACATCTCTGTCGAAACTGCAATGTCCTTCTTACTAACATCTGAGGGCTAGTACCAACATTGGGACAACTGCCTTATAGACTAGTCAAGCAACAGCCTGACATAGTCATACTCATGAAATCATACCTTGCAGAAATAACCCAGACATCATCATCACCATTCCTGGATATGTTCTGTCCCAAAGACAAGACTGATCCAGCAGAGGGGGCAGCTCAGTGTGATCCGGATGGGAAATGGCCTCAGGCTAAATGTGGCCAAAGAAGCCTCTTACTGATTACCATGTAACATCGTTCCTCATCTGAACCAGTACTCCTTCTTGTTAAAACACTAACTGTGGAAAGGACACCAAAAGTATTCTGGATGTGGGATTTCAAAGTAGACCACCGAGAGTAGTTTGGCAGCAGAACTACTGAGCACGCTGGTTGGGCCCTGAAGGGCATAGCTACTAGATTTGGTCTGCAGCTGGTGGTGAGGGAATGAATGACAGCGATAAAAACTTACCTGACATCATCCTTACTAATCTACCAACTGCAGATGTATCTGTCCATGACAGTATCTGTAAAAGTGACCACCAAACTGTCGTTGTGGAGAGAAAGTGTCAACTTCTCCTTGAGAATAAACTCTATTATGTTTGTGTCACTATCAACATGCTAAATGGTGCAGACTTCGAACAGATCTCGCAACTCAAGACTGAGAATCCATGTGACAATCAATAGCAGAATTGTACTCCAGCACAATCTGTAACGTCACGGTCCAGCATATCCACCACTCAACCATTACTATCAAGCCAGAGGATCAACTCTGCTTCAATGGAGAATGCAGGAGGGCAGGCCAGGAGCTGAACCAGGTATATATATATAGACAAAACATTAATCTGCTTAAGTTTCCAAGCAGACAGACAGCAGCAAAAGGAACAAGGTACAGACAGAGCTAAGCGATCCCACAACCAATCCATCAGATCTAAGCTCTGCAGTCCTTCCAATCAGATCGTGGATGGTGGTGGACAATTAAACAACTCACCAGAGTCGGCGTCTCCATAAATATCCCCATTTTCAATGATGAAAGAGCCCAGAACATCAGTGCAAAAGATTAGGCTGAAGCTTTCACAAAATTCTTCAGTCAGGACAAATTTGTCATAACAGGCAGGACAAATTCAACACGGCCATCAGTCTACTGTCCACTAACAGTAAAATGATGGAAGGGGTCATCAACAGTGCTATCAAGCAGTCCCTGCTCAGCAACAAGTGTAGGCGCGAGAGGAGAGGCGGAAGTGATGCGGAACAGAGGGGCCGCCGTGAAGGAAAGGAGTGAGTATAAGTATTTACTCTTCGACGCCAGCCACCTTTTTGAGTGGGAGCAGCAGCGGAGGTAAAGCGAACCAGGAAGGCTACAGCCAAGGTAAGGGAGATTTGTAAAATTTATTACCAGTAGTCCACAGTAGGAGCGGGAGCAGCGGCGGCAGTGACGCGGACCAGAGGGGCTGCCAGGAAGGAAAGTAAGTGACCATATATATTAGCAAGGCGGCTAAACCTGAGGCACAACTACCGTAGTGTCTCCCACCTGCCCTCCTCCTCTAACCAAGTTAATAAGGTACGGTTCATTTCTAAACTTCCTTTATTGAATATAAGTTTATTGCTTGATTTTACAGCAATTGAATTAAGCTTTCTTGTTTAGTACTGTGTGGGCGTTCAGATAAGTGGGGTATGGATGCTAGGGCAGTTGCTTGATCCTCCTGCAGAATGTGGCAGGTGAGAGACATCTGCAGGAAGTGCACCCAACTCCAGCTCCTTGAAAACCGTGTTAGGAACTTGGAGCTGGAGCTGGATGAACTGCGGATCATTCGGGAGGCTGAGGGGTTAATTGAGAGAAGTTACCAATAGTTGGTCACTCTTGAAGCTCAGGATAAGGATAGATAGGTTGCCATTGGAATGGCAAGCAGTGACCAGTGGGGTACCGCAGGGATCAGTACTTGGACCGCAGCTTTTTACAATATATGTTCATGATATAGAAGATGGTATTAGTAATAACATTAGCAATTTTGCTGATGATACTAAGCTGGGTGGCAGGGTGAAATGTGATGAGGATGTTAGGAGATTACAGGGTACCTGAACAAGTTAGATGAGTGGTCAGATGCATGGCAGATGCAGTTTAATGTGGATAAATGTATGGTTATCCACTTTGGTGGCAAGAACAGGAAGGCAGATTACTACCTAAATGGAATCAATTTAGGTAAAGGGGCAGTACAGAGTGATCTGGGTGCTCTTATACACCAGTCAATGAAGGTAAGCATGCAGGTACAGCCGGTAGTGAAGAAGGCTAATAGCATGCTGGCCTTCATAACAAGAGGGATTGAGTATAGAAGCAAACAAGTTCTTCTGCAGCTGTACAGGGCCAAGGTGAGACCACACCTGGAGTACTGTCTGCAGTTCTGGTTTCCAAATTTGAGGAAAGACATTCTGGCTATTGAGGGAGTGCAGCGTAGGTTCACGAGATCAATTCCTGGAATGGCAGGATTACCTTACACTGAAAGACTGGAGCGACTGGGCTTGTATACCCTTGCGTTTAGAAGACTGAGAGGGGATATAATTGAGACATATAAGATTATTAAAGGATTGGACACTCTGGAGGCAGGAAACATGTTTCCGCTGATGGGTGAGTGCCGAACCAGAGGTCACAGCTTAAAAATACGGTGTAGACCATTTAGGAGAGAGATGAGGAGAAACTTCTTCACCCACAGCGTGGTGGCTGTGTGGAATGCTCTGCCCCAGAGGGCAGTGGAGGCCCAGTCTCTGGATTCATTAAAGAAAGCGTTGGATAGATCTCTCGAGGATTGTGGAATCAAGGGTTATGGAGATAAGGCAGGAACAGGATACTGATTAAGGATCAGCCATGATCATATTGAATGGCGGTCCAGGCTCGAAAGGCAGAATGGCCTACACCTGCACCTATTGTCTATTATCTATTGTCAGTCAGGGGGAGGAAAGTGGACAGACAGACAGTGCAGAGATCCCTTGTGGACATTCCCCTCTGCAATAAGTATATGCCGGGGCAGGGATGATCTACCAGAGGAAAGCCATAGTGTTCAGTTCTCTGGCACTGAGCCTGACACTGTAGCCCAGAAGGGAAGGGGGCAGAATAGAAAAGCGGTAGTGGTAGGAGATTTGATTGTTAGGAGAATTGTTAGGAGATTTTGTGGTCAGGATCGGGATTCCCGGAAGGTATGTTGGTGCTAGGGTCCGCGAAGTCTTCGATCGGGTGAATAAGATTCTGAAAGGGGAGGGCGAACAGCCAAAAATCGTGTTAATACTGGCATCAATGATATAGCCAGGAAAAGGATTGAGGATATAAAAAGTGATTTCAGGGAGTTATGGTGGAAGCTGCAGAGCAGGACGAACAGAGTACTGTTCTCGGGTTTACTACCGGTGCCACGAGATAGCGAGGCGAGGAACAGCGATCAGGCACAGCTTAACATGTGGCTGCGCAGCTGGTGTAAGAGGGAGGGCTTCAGATATGTAGATAATTGGGATGCTTTCTGGGGAAGGTGGAACCTGTACATGAAGGACGGGTTGCACCTGAACTGGAAGAGGGAAAATATAATTGCTCTCTTCAAGCAAGGAAATAGGGAAATCCCCGGCAATTACAGACCAGTCAGTCTCACGTCTGTCGACTTCAAGGTGTTAACATTCTGAGGGATAGGATTTATGACCATCTGGAAGAGCACGGCTTGATTAACGGCTTATGCCCGAAACGTCTATTCTCCTGATCATTGGATGTTGCCTGACCTGCTGCGCTTTTCCAGTAACACATTTTTCAGCTCTGATCTCCAGCATCTGCAGTCCTCACTTTCTCCTAGTGATGTTGTTGATTCCTTTCAGCATGTTTAATACCTGTAGCAGTCTCCAACCCTTCAATGCATCATGTCCCTCTAACCTCCTCAAATACTACAGCTTTGCAATATCTTCCAGCATCTACAACGCTCTTGATTTCTGTAACCTCATCCAGAACAGTACACCACATCTCTGCATAAATGAGGGGAATGTTGCAAACCTGGCTCCACAGCCCTCACTAACTCTCTGAAATCCTGCTATCCGAACACCCTCAGCATCTCTGGCTCCTCCAATCCCTACAATTCTCCCTGGCTCTGTGAACTGATCCTGCCCCTTCGAACCTTCCTAACTCATTGAATTCCTGCACAGCCAATGAACATCCCTATCAGTATAAGGCCTAGCCCCTACATTCCTCCCTACCTCTGTAGCTCCTACAGCTCTACAACGCTGTTTTTCTCAAGAACTTCAAAGAATCCTCGATGCATCATTAAATTTGTCTAATTTTCTACATTCTCATGAGTTCAATTTCAACCTTCTCCATCTTTTCTCAACTGTATCCCTCCATTTTGAGGAACAGTGTGGTGAAACTTCTCTGGGCTGCCTCCAATGCAAGAACATTTTCTCTCTAGGTAGAGGACTAGACCTGCTCAGAGTATTCTCAGTGTGGGCTGACTGGAGCCCTTAATACTTGTTACAAGCCTTCCCTATTTGTATTCTCCATTCCCTTTGGAATCAATGCCAGCATTCCATTTGCCTTCTCTATGACCTGCTGATCCTGTATACCACCTTTCTGAGATTAAAACACAAGGATCCCCAAGTTACTCTGTGGTGTAGCTTTCTGCAGTCGAGCTGAAACCAAAAGTGACCGTAATAATCAGGAAAGTGTTTGTAAACGATGGTAAACTATATACCAGAAATGATAACTGGAAAATTGGAAACCTCATGAAGACGCACAGACCGTAACGCCATCTGGATGGCACTAAGGCACCATGCTGCCTCAGTGATTAGCACTGCTGCCTCACAGCGCCAGCGATCCGGCTTCTATTCCAGCCTTGGACTGTTGGCAATGTGGAGATTTTACATTCTCCCTGCGTCTGTGTGGGTTTCCTCCAGGTGTTACTGTTTCGTCCCACGGTCCAAAGGATTGCAGGTTAGGTGAGTTGGCCATGGGAAATTGTCCACCCTGTAAGTTTTCTGTAATTCTATGATCAGATATAGGAGTAGGCCACTTGGACCATCGAGTCTATTCCACTATTCGATTATGGCTGAATTGTTTTTCAACCCCGTTCTCTTACCTACCATTTGTAACCCTTGATTCCCTTACTCATCACGAACCTATCTATCAGGTGAAAGTGAGGACTGCAGGTACTGGAGATTAGAGTCGACAGAGTGGTGCTGGAAAAGCACAGCAGGTCAGGAAGTATCCGAGCAGGAGAATCGACGTTTTGTGCAAAAGACTGTCATCAGCCCATTTCTGACGAAGGGCTTTTGACCGAAACTTCTATTCTTCTGCTCCACAGATGCTGCCTGACCTGCTGTATTTTTCCAGCACCACATCCTGACAAGAGCCTATCTATCTCTGAGTTAAATACACTGAATTATTTACATCCACATCCTCCTGAGGCAATAAGTTCCACAGATTCGTCACCTTCTGGCTGAATAAATTGTTCCACATCTCCACTCTAAAGGGGCGTTCCTTCACTCTGAAACTCTCTCATTGGGCCTAAGTCTCTCTTAATCATGGAGGCATCTTCCCCATGTCCGCTTCTATCCAGGTCCCTCAGTATTTTATACGTTTGAATCCGATTCTGCCACCCCCACTGAAACGTCATCGAGTGCAGACCCAGTATCTTCACTGCTCCTCATATGACAAGTATTTCATTCCTGGGATCTTCCTGAGTAACCTGTTTCCATTATCCCCTCACATCCCTCATCCAGACTGTTCATGTATAGCATGTACAGTGTGGTCCAAACACTGACCGCTGTGGAGCTCCACTTGTCACTGGCTTACTCCTTTATACCCGCTCTCTGTTTTCTGACAGTGCTATGCATATTGTTCTGAGAGCGAGATGTCATTTCACAAACACTGGTGGATTTGTTTTCGTGTCTGCTGTAGACAACAGGGTAGATAAAACGGAGGAATGGTTTATTGGATTTTCAACAAGGTCCCACTGAAGAGGTCGATAAGCAAGATTGAGACTTGTGGATGAAATATACTGGCATGGATTGGGAATTCTTCAACAGACAGAAAACTAAGCGGGATTAAATGGATTAGTGCTTGACCCCCACACTGTCAATGCTATACATTAACAGTCTGGATGAGGGATGTGAGGGAATAATGGAAACAGGTTAGTCAGAAAGATCCCAGGAATGAAATACTTGTCATATGAGGAGCAGTGAAGATACTGGGCCTGCAATCGATGAGGTTTCAGTGGAGGTGGCAGAATCGGATTCAAACGTATAAAATACTGAGGGATCTGGATAGAAGTGGACATGGGGAAGTTGTCTCCATGATTAAGGGAGACTTAGGCCCAATGAGAGAGTTTCAGAGTGACGGAACGCCCCTTTAGATTGGAGATGTGGAGATGTATTCAGCCAGAAGGTGACGAATCTGTGGAACTTATTGCCTCAGGAGGATGTGGATGTAAATAATTCAGTGTATTTAACTCAGAGATAGATAGGCTCTTGTCAGGATGTGGTGCTGGAAAAATACAGCAGGTCAGGCAGCATCTGTGGAGCAGAAGAATAGAAGTTTCGGTCAAAAGCCCTTCGTCAGAAAAGGGCTGATGACAGTCTTTTGCACAAAACGTCGATTCTCCTGCTCGGATACTTCCTGACCTGCTGTGCTTTTCCAGCACCACTCTGTCGACTCTAATCTCCAGTACCTGCAGTCCTCACTTTCACCTGATAGATAGGTTCGTGATGAGTAAGGGAATCAAGGGTTACAAGTGGTAGGTAAGAGAACGGGGTTGAAAAACAATTCAGCCATAATCGAATAGTGGAATAGACTCGATGGTCCAAGTGGCCTACTCCTATATCTGATCATAGAATTACAGAAAACTTACAGGGTGGACAATTTCCCATGGCCAACTCACCTAACCTGCAATCCTTTGGACCGTGGGACGACCTGGAGGAAACCCACACAGACGCAGGGAGAACGTAAAATCTCCACATTGCCAATAGTCCAAGGCTGGAATAGAAGCCGGATCGCTGGCGCTGTGAGGCAGCAGTGCTAATCACTGAGGCAGCATGGTGCCTTAGTGCCATCCAGATGGTGTTACGGTCTGTGCTTCTTCATGAGGTTTCCAATTTTCCAGTTATCATTTCTGGTATATAGTTTACCATCGTTTACCAACACTTTCCTGATTATTACGGTCACTTTTGGTTTCAGCTCGACTGCAGAAAGCTACACAACAGAGTAACTTGGGGATCCTTGTGTATAAATCTCAGAAAGGTGGTATACAGGATCAGCAGGTCATAGAGAAGGCAAATGGAATGCTGGCATTGATTCCAAAGGGAATGGAGAATACAAATAGGGAAGGCTTGTAACAAGTATTAAGGGCTCCAGTCAGCCCACACTGAGAATACTCTGAGCAGGTCTAGTCCCCTACCTAGAGAGAAAATGTTCTTGCATTGGAGGCAGCCCAGAGAAGTTTCATCACACTGTTCCTCAAAATGGAGGGATACAGTTCAGAAAAGGTGGAGAAGGTTGAAATTGAACTCATGAGAATGTAGAAAATTAGACAAATTTAATGATGCATCGAGGATTCTTTCGAGTTCTTACAGGATTTGTACTGAGACGTTATTTCACTGAAGAAGGATCTCTAAGCGGAGATAAAGGGGAATACAGGGACGAGGGAAGGTTCCAAACAAAAGCAGCGTTGTAGAGACTGGAGGGTGTTGCAGAATTCGGGTGGGTTGAGGTCACTTTTCGTGGTTCATGATCAGAAAGGTTGTGGGGATGCAAAATGTCACAGAGAGGTACAGGGCTATCAGTCCAGAAGGAGTTACAATGATAGGGAGGGTAGTAGTTAGAGCTGTAGGAGCTACAGAGGTAGGGAGGAATGTAGGGGCTAGGCCTTATACTGGTAGGGATGTTCGTTGGCTGTGCAGGAATTTAATGAGTTAGGAAGGTTCGAAGGGACAGGATCAGTTCACAGAGCCAGGGAGAATTGTAGGGATTGGAGGAGCCAGAGATGCTGAGGGTGTTCGGATAGCAGGATTTCAGAGAGTTAGTGAGGGCTGTGGAGCCAGGTTTGCAACATTCCCCTCATTTATGCAGAGATGTGGTGTACTGTTCTGGATGAGGTTACAGAAATCAAGAGCATTGTAGATGCTGGAAGATATTGCAAAGCTGTAGTATTTGAGGAGGTTAGAGGGACATGATGCATTGAAGGGTTGGAGACTGCTACAGGTATTAAACATGTTGAAAGGAATCAACAACATCACTAGGAGAAAGTGAGGGCTGCAGATGCTGGAGATCAGAGCTGAAAAATGTGTTACTGGAAAAGCGCAGCAGGTCAGGCAACATCCAATGATCAGGAGAATAGACGTTTCGGGCATAAGCCGTTAATCAAGCCATGCTCTTCCAGATGGTCATAAATCCTATCCCTCAGAATGTTAACACCTTGAAGTCGACAGACGTGAGACTGACTGGTCTGTAATTGCCGGGGATTTCCCTATTTCCTTTCTTGAAGAGAGCAATTATATTTTTCCTCTTCCAGTTCAGGTGCAACCCGTCCTTCATGTACAGGTTCCACCTTCCCCAGAAAGCATCCCAATTATCTACATATCTGAAGCCCTCCCTCTTACACCAGCTGCGCAGCCACATGTTAAGCTGTGCCTGATCGCTGTTCCTCGCCTCGCTATCTCGTGGCACCGGTAGTAAACCCGAGAACAGAGTACTGTGTAATCTACTCCAATATCTAATCACCTATGTAACACCCTGTAGTCCCAACCGTGCTCCTGATTCTGTAACCAGCTTCTGCCCTGACACAGCTCACTGTCTCTGCAACCTGAAGATTCTCAATCCATCCCGATCTGTGGAAACACCTCTAGCCCTTCCTCTCTCTGTAATATCTACCAGATGTTATAACTGCAATAACTCCACAGAGGTCGGTATCCCGTCACCAAGTCATCTTTTATTTCTACATGTACGATACATGGCACTGACCCACACTAGCTCAGAAACGGCTCCTATACTGAACAGAGCCCCTGACACTCCTATTTATTTCTGTCATCCAGGATTTCCTGATTGGGCCTGTTAACCTGGTCCAATCAAGGAACACGTATTAATGAGGTTTACCTGACTGACCTCGTTCCAATCACTATAAAACATTCACGTATCTCTAATGTTCATTCACACCTACAATCTGCTAGTCTCTGAGTCCTCCTCCAGTTTCTCCAATGCTGTCTCTGCAAAATTCTCCAAAGATAGTCCTGTACTTGCAGTAGACTCTCATGTTATCAATCTCATGCACGATCAGTACAAGCTTTTTTTCTGGTTTCTGGTTTCTGCAAACTCTGGATCTCAACGTCCTTCACCCAGAACGTCTCTTACTAATCTCTAACCACTTCCAAACATTCAATTTGCCGTTTGTGTGTGACCTTCTCCACAAGGAGGAAGAGGTTTTCGTAGCAGGGAGCTTCATAGGGCATGGAGACCTTTACAAAAATAGGAATGGTTGTAGAAACTAGTGGGTTGACAGAAGTGGGAAGGGTCATGGAACATGAAGGATGTTCCAAAGACTGGCAGTTTGTTGGCACATTGGGCAGAATGTTTATATCTGGTGCAGACAGACACAGAGACCTATATCATGTGATACATTGACCAGGTAATATTTTCATCAGGTTTCAGGGAGAGTTTCTCTCTACAAGGCTCTTGTTGCCAAAATGTTGATATGGCTGGTCCAACTCCACTTTCACTTCAACCAAACCCTAAAACTATTCTTGTCTTTGTAATCTCCTTCAGTCGCAAGAACAATCTATATCCCTGTAATATCCCCCAGCCTGCTCACACACCTTCCTATCTCTGCAACCTCCTCTGGACCTTATAGCCATCCTTGACTCTGGCACTTGCTGCCATCCCTGAATTCCTTCCTAACGTTTCAACAAGACCCATAAAATGGGAGCTTTCAGTAGTGTGAACAAGATTAGGAGAAGCTGTCATTATGGAGATGGGGCTACAGTGTGACCACGACTAGAACTGGTTTTCCCCAGTTCTACAGAAAGGATAAATAGGTCAACACAGTGAAGTAGCATTGTGTATAAGTGATAGAAACAGTATTATTGTGATGCTAATCAATTTGCACACTGCTCCTACCTGCATATGTTGGATCCACGTTTCTTGTCATTTCTATAAATGATTTAGGTGAGTATTTCAGAAGGCATGATTAGCAAATTTGCAGATTACATCACGATTAGTTGTATATTGGACAGGGATTGTATAATGCTTAACACTCGAAGATTACAAAGAGACCTTGATCTCTTATAGCAGTGAATCAGAGAGATGTACATCAGAGAAACAGACCCTTTGACATATCCAAGCCGACCAGATATTCTGAATTAATCCAGTCCCATTTGCCAGCATTTGTCCCATATCCTTCTAAACCCTTCGTATTAATATACTCATGCCTTTGTGCTTGTGCCAGCCTCCATCACTTCCTCTGGCAGTTCATAGGAAAGAATAGTGTAGCGTAGTGGTAATGTTACTGGAGTAGTAATCAAGGACCTCAGGCTAATGTTCTAGGGACATGGGTTCAAATCCCACCAGAGCAGAAGGTGATATTTCAATTCTATAAAGTCTTTGTGGGCGGCACGGTGGCACAGTGGTTAGCACTGCTGTCTCGCAGCGCCAGAGACCCGGGTTCAATTCCCGACTCAGGCGACTGACTGTGTGGAGTTTGCACGTTCTCCCCGTGTCTGCGTGGGTTTCCTCCGGGTGCTCCGATTTCCTCCCACAATCCAAAAGATGTGCAGGGTCAGGTGAATTGGCCGTACTAAATTGCCCGTAGTGTTAGATAAGGGGTAAATGTAGGGGTATGGGTGGGTTTCGCTTCGGCGGGTCGGTGTGGACTTGTTGGGCCGAAGGGCCTGTTTCCACACTGTACATAGAACATAGAACATAGAAGAATACAGCGCAGTACAGGCCCTTGGGCCCTCGATGTTGCGCCGATCCAAGCCCACCTAAACTACACTAACCCACTATCCTCCATATACCTATCCAATGCCCTCTTAAATGCCCATAAAGAGGGAGAGTCCACCACTGTTACTGGCAGGGCATTCCATGAACTAACGACTCGCTGAGTGAAGAACCTACCCCTAACATCAGTCCTATATCTACCCCCCCTTAATTTAAAGCTATGCCCCCTTGTAATACCCGACTCAATACGCGGGAAAAGGTTCATACTGTCGACCCTATCTAACCCCCTAATCATCTTGTACACCTCAATCAAGTCACCCCTAAACC
Source organism: Chiloscyllium plagiosum (assembly GCF_037043375.1). Classification (NCBI taxonomy): domain Eukaryota; kingdom Metazoa; phylum Chordata; class Chondrichthyes; order Orectolobiformes; family Hemiscylliidae; genus Chiloscyllium; species Chiloscyllium plagiosum. The sequence continues at coordinate 56,971,902 of NW_028270168.1, forward strand.
TTCTTTTCTCTAGTGAAAACAGCCCCAAGTGCCTCAGTCTTTCCTCATACGATTTTCCTTCCATACCAGGCAACATCCTGGTAAACCTCCTCTGCACCCGTTCCAATGCCTCCACATCCTTCCTATAGTATGGCGACCAAAACTGCACACAATATTCCAGATGCGGCCGTACCAGAGTCTTATACAACTGCATCATGACCTCAGGACTCCGGAACTCAATTCCTCTACCGATAAAAGCCAGTACGCCATATGCCTTCCTCACCGCACTATTTACCTGGGTGGCAACTTTCAGAGATCTGTGTACATGGACACCAAGATCCCTCTGCTCATCCACACTACCAAGTATCCGACCATTAGCCCAGTACCCCATCTTTTTGTTATTCTTCCCAAAGTGAATCACCTCGCACTTAGCTACATTGAATTCCATCTGCCACCTTTCTGCCCAGTTCTGCAGCTTCTCTATATCCTGCTGTAACCTGCCACATGCTTCCTCACTGTCAACAACTCCTCCGACTTTCGTGTCATCCGCAAACTTGCTCACCCAACCTTCTAACCCCTCTTCCAGGTCATTTATAAAAATGACAAACAGCAATGGTCCCAAAACAGATCCTTGCGGAACACCGCTAGTGACGGCACTCCATGAAGAAACTTTGCCATCAACTACTACCCTCTGTCTTCTTCCATCCAGCCAATTCCTAATCCAAACCTCCAACTCACCCTCAATGCCATATCTCCGTATTTTCTGCAGTAGCCTACCATGGGGAACCTTATCAAACGCCTTACTAAAATCCATATATACCACATCTACCGCTTTCCCCTCATCAACCTCCTTCGTCACCTTTTCAAAGAATTCAATAAGGTTTGTGAGGCACGACTTGCCCTTCACAAAACCATGCTGACTATCCTTGATCACATTATTCCTATCTAGATGTGCATAAATCCTATCCCTTACAATTCTCTCTAAGACTTTGCCCACAACAGAAGTGAGACTCACCGGCCTATAGTTACTAGGGCTATCCCTACTCCCCTTTTTGAACAAGGGAACCACATTTGCTATCCTCCAGTCTTCTGGGACTACTCCTGTAGACAAAGAGGACATAAAAATCAAGGCCAATGGCTCTGCAATCTCCTCCCTTGCTTCCCAGAGAATCCTAGGATAAATGCCATCAGGCCCAGGGGACTTATCTATTTTCACCTTTTCCAGGATTTCCAACACCTCTTCTCTACATACCTCAAAGCCATCCATTCTACTTATTTGTGCCTCAGTATTCTCATCGACAACAATGCCCTGTTCCTGAGTGAATACTGAAGAAAAGTATTCATTCATTGTCTCCCCAATCTCTTCCGCCTCCACACGCAACTTCCCCCTACTATCCTTGACTGGACCTATTCCTACCCTAGTCATTCTTTTATTCCTAACATACCTATAGAAAGCCTTAGGGTTTTCCCTAATCCTATCTACTAAGGACCTTTCATGTCCCCTCCTTGCTGCTTTTAGCTCTCTCTTCAGGTCCTTCCTGGCTACCCTATAACTCTCAATCGCCCCAATTGAACCTTCACGTCTCATCTTGAGATAGGCCGCCCTCTTCCATTTAACAAGGGATTCCAATTCCTTATTAAACCACGGCTCCCTCGCACGACCCTTTCCTACCTGCCTGACAGGTACATGATTATCAAGGACACTCAATAGTTGCCCCTTGAACAAGTTCCACATATCATTTACACTCTTGCCTTGGAGTCTACTTTTCCAAGCCACACATCCTAAGTCATGCCTCACCGCATCATAATTTCCCTTACCCCAGCTATAATTCTTGCCCTGTAGTACACACTTATCCCTCTCCATCACGAGTGTAAAAATCACCGAATTATGGTCACTATCCCCAAAGTGCTCACCTACCTCTAATTCTAACACCTGGCCTGGTTCGTTACCCAGAACCAAATCCAGTATGGCCTCACCTCTTGTTGGCCTGTCTACATATTGTGTCAGGAAACTCTCCTGCACACATTGAACAAACACTGACCCATCTAAAGAACTTGAGCTATAGCTTTCCCAATCAATATCAGGAAAGTTAAAGTCCCCCATAACAACCACCCTATTACTGTCACTCATCTCCTGAATCACCTTCCCTATCCTTTCTTCAATGATTCTAGGACTATTAGGAGGCCTGTAAAAGACTCCTAACAGGGTGACCTCACCTTTCCTATTCCTAACCTCAGCCCAAACTACCTCAGATGGCAAGTCCTCATCCATCGTCCTTTCCACCGCTGTAATACTATCTTTGACAAGCAATGCCACACCTCCCCCTCTTTTACCCCCACCTCTAAACCTACTAAAACATTTAAATCCCGGAACCTGCAACAGCCAATCCTGTCCCGGTTCTAGCCATGTCTCCGTAATAGCCACAACATCGAAGTCCCAGGTACCAACCAACGCTGCAAGTTCACCTACCTTATTTCGTATACTTCTTGCATTGAAGTATACACACTTCAAGCCACTTCCCTGTTTACAGGCACCCTCCTTGGAAATTGATGCCATGTTCCTCACCTCCCTACACTCCAGGCCCTGCACCCTGAAGCTACAATCTGGGTTCCCATGCCCCTGCCGAGTTAGTTTAAACCCCCCCCAAGAGCACTAGCAAACCTCCCCCCAAGGATACTGGTTCCCCTCAGGTTCAGGTGTAGACCATCCTGTTTATAGAGGTCCCACCGTCCCCAGAAAGAACCCCAGTTATCCAAAAACTGGAACCCCTCCCTCCTGCACCATCCCTGAAGCCACGCATTTAATTGTTCTCTCTCCCTATTCCTCGAATCTCTATTCCTGTAATCTAATCTAATCTAATCTAATCTAATCATTCCATACTGGCACCAACCACTGCCTGAAAAAGTTGTCATTTACGTCCCTCTTAATCTTTCTCTTCCCACCTTAAACCTATGCCCTGTAGTTTTGGACTCCCCTACCCTGGGAAATAGACCTTGACTATTCACTCTTCCCATAATTTTATAAACGTCTAGCAAGTGCAGATGTGACTCCAATCAACAGTAATGGTTGTGCTTTCAGTCATCCCAGGCCAAAATTCTGAAACTCAATACTGTCATCTCTTCCTTCTCCATTAAATCACAATTCCAAAATAATTTTAATCAACATGTTCCAGACTCGGGTGACTGTCTGTGTGGAGTTTGCACAGTCTCCCTGTATCACAGTGGGCTTCCTCCAGGTGATCTGGTTTCCTCCCACAATCCAAAAATAAGCAGGTCAGGTGGATTGACCATGCTAAATTGTCATTAGAATTAAGTGCATTAATCAGATGTCTGGGTGGGTTGCTCTTCAGAGGTTCGGTGTCGATTTGTTGTGCTCAAGGACCTATTTCCACACTGTAGGGAATCTAATCAAAGTTCTGACATATAGTGAAACATCTCTGTAGGATTTGAACCTAGACCTTCAGGTTCAGAGATAGGGTCACTACCACCACTCAGCAATAGCCCTTAACGCTGCATGAATCTCCTGTGTGTTTGTTCATCAGCCTGTTTTGACATGCTGTGACACACCTCCACAACAGACACGACTTGAATCCAGATCATCTGCTCCAGAGATTATGATACTACCACAAGTTCATGGGCAGGAATCAAAGTCAGGGCTCTGGCTCAGAGACAATGGTGCTATACATACACAAGACTTAAACCATGCCCAGAATCTGGGTCATATTTTAAGTGTCAGGTTTCAGCTCTGCATGGATTTATTAAATTCTAATTAACATGACAGAAAGACACAGGCAACAATTCTCATTGTTTAACAAATAAAATGTATTAGCCTCAGCTGTAGGATGTTGAGTTTATGTGCTATGCCATCGAGATAAACTATGAACATTTTTAATTACATGTCTATGATTTCCAGCTTAATTGGTTATTACCTCTAGTCTGCAATATTAGGGAAATAAATCCTGCAGACACATTCTGCACTATGAAGAATTTCGAAACGTTATCAGTACTGAACAGCAAAGACGAAGAAATAGCACATCTTCTGGCCAAAAACACGATCACTATTTACAACTTCTAATATGGGGTTTTCCTCTTCATAAAATCATTTATTGATACAAGGCAATTGTTTTCTTTCAAGGCTCTCCTTACCCACTCCTCCCTTTGCCAGTGCAAAGACCCTGCGCTCTGGGTCTTTGGCAAAATAAAGGCTGCTGTTTGTAGGCCTTCTGGAGAGGAGAGGGTCTTTTAAATCTGAATGGGGAGGGGGAGGGTGCAGTTATATCACTCACTGGGCTGTGGTATGGCAGATGGAGTTTAACTTGGAGAAACGTGCGTTAATGCATTTTGGTAAAATAAACAAGGGGAGGACTTATACAAATAATGGTAATGCGTTGGTAGTGTTGTAAAAAGGAGGGACCCACAGCTGCTTTGAAGTTTGCAGCACATATGCACAGGTGCCTTCATTGCTCAAACCATTGAGGTTAGAAGTTGGAAAGGCAGGCTGCGTTTGTGCAGGACATTGATAAAGCCTCTTCTGTTGTAGGAAGGAGATTATTAAGCTGAAGAGGGTTTAGATGAGATTTACCAGGAAAACCTTATCTTCTGCCTCAAAATCCTACAATCACACGACATGAACATTGGATTAACTGATTTAAACCAGATTCCAGATCCAGCCCTCTGACTCAGATCTGCCCTCTCAAGGAAATCTACCTGTCTGCCTTCCTTCCCACCTATCCAATCCCCACCGACCTATCACTGTCACCTCCCACCTTCATCCACGTATTGCCTACCTTTCACCCAGCCTCACCCCCACCACCCATTTTCTCTCAGTCCCCTTTCCCCTCCCCAGTCCTGAAGAAGGGTCCTGCCTGAAACATTGACTCTCTTGCTTCTCGGCTACTGCCTGACCAGCTGTGCCTTTTCCACTGCCATGCTTTATCTACGCTGAATTCTCCAGCATCTGCAGTTCTCATTGTTACTTAGGTACAATTCTCTGAGAGCATATCCATGCCGTCTGCCTGCTATAACCCCACATTGTTTTACGCACAGTTTCTGTTCGGATCATGTACTGTAAAATTTCTATCAATCTCTTACTGATATTGTAATGCCTGAGCAGTAGATACAGGATATATGTTTCCATTTATCAACAGAGAAGCATGTTGATGTTCCAATAAACCTTTGGCATTACTCTCATATCCAAGGCAGATTGAATGGCTACACTCAATGGATCTATCAGCCCCACATTCGTTCCCTCAGTCACCCTCATATATCCCATTCAGAATGTGTAATTTTAATCAGTGTCTTGAGTTTGAATAAAATAGTATTGACTTGAAAAGTGTTGGCTGGAACTATTTGTTCAGTGACTGCGATTGATGTCACTCTCCGTGGATCATAAATGTGACACTGAAGGGTTTGCGTCTTCTATTAATTAGGGCCTTGGTTCAATGAGCTATCCCATAGTATGGGCAGGAGCATCACCGACTGGACTAACAGGGATCAGCAGCTCCAGAGAGAGGGGGAGGAGAGATCATAATCTGAGAATATTAAACTGAAAAGTTCCAGCAATTGACAGGAGTTTATCCGAGCGTCTTTACTGGTTGTCTCAGCCTTCGATATAATTAGAATTGCAGATCTATGATGGTTATTCAAGCTGGGTATTATCCCATCCTCGCGAAAGTTGGTGTTCCTGTTAAGTCATTGCATCTGTCTGTTAAACCAGGTTAAACTTAATTGCTGCTCACATTATTTAACATTTGGAAAGGTGTAAGTTAACATTTTCAGTTCCAATTAAAAATGCCTTTGCTCACTATTTGTAATTAGCAAATTACTATTTACAAATTACTCACCAATATGCAAGGATGAACCAGACTGTTCCGAAACTCTATAATCCTTTAGCCCTGCACAGATGTACATTTCAATATCATCCCCACTCACTAATCCTATCCAATACCAACATCATGATATCCCAGTCTCCTCCTCAAGCACAGTGAAAGTTCTGGGAAAACCATCAGTTATTAACCATTTGTTAAATCCGAAATCACCTGTTTCGAGCCCCTTCTAACAGACAGACAAGTTCAGGAATTCGTGGTGCGTTGTGACACCAGAGCATCAGCTTCTTTCCTGTCTTTGAACCGGGCCGCCTGCACAAGGAATGCAAATGCGGTACTGTTTTTCGTGGAAGGATCAGAACGCGGTAACGTCACTCTCAAACAGAATGACATACGATCAGAACCAGGTTGGAGAACAAACTTTACAATGCTTTGCACAGTAATTAAATGGAATTGCATTAAATTTCATTACGAGAGCAGATTCGTTCAAGCAAATTCGAAGGCAGGTTTGCAGATAGGAAAGCAAGCAAGAAAGTTCCGTTCTTGTCCATGTAAAAGGCTGCAGTTGAAGAACAATGCAGTTTCGGCCCAGTTTCAAACTGGGGATTTTTCACGAGTGAAGCGAACGTGATGACTACTACACTACAGAAACAAGCCACAGCCGCCTGTGCTGCGGCTCAGTGGCATCCAGCACTGAAAGTTGAAGCCATTCTACGTTTCACCTTTCTGTTTCCTATAGCTCGTTGTTGTCCAGCGTAATTGACATCTTGAAAACGTAAAAAAAAAAGACACGTTAAATTGTTGACAAAATATAGACAAAGATGTTGTCAATGTTTGGACCTCAGGGCGAGGTGGAATATGCTGGGACGACATTCCCTGCAGCGTAACGGCTGCGACATGCTAAATTGACCATGCTAAATTGTCATTAGAATTAAGTGCATTAATCAGATGTCTGGGTGGGTTGCTCTTCAGAGGTTCGGTGCCGATTTGTTGTGCTCAAGGACCTATTTCCACATTGTAGGGAATCTAATCAAAGTTCTGACATATAATGAAACATCTCTGTAGGATTTGAACCTAGACCTTCAGGCTCAGAGGTAGGGTCACTACCACCACTCAGCAATAGCCCTTAACGCTGCATGAATCTCCTGTGTGTTTGTTCATCAGCCTGTTTTGACATGCTGTGACATACCTCCACAACAGGCACGACTTGAATCCAGATCATCTGCTCCAGAGATTATGATACTACCACAAGTTCATGGACAGGAATCAAAGTCAGGGCTCTGGCTCAGAGACAAGGGTGCTATACTTACACAAGACTTAAACCATGCCCAGAATCTGGGTCATATTTTAAGTGTCAGGTTTCAGCTCTGCATGGATTTATTAAATTCTAATTAACATGACAGAAAGACACAGGCAACAGTTCTCATTGTTTAACAAATAAAATGTATTAGCCTCAGCTGTAGGATGTTGAGTTTATGTGCTATGCCATCGAGATAAACTATGAACATTTTTAATTACTTGTCTATGTTTTCCAGCTTAATTGGTTATTACCTCTAGTCTGCAATATTAGGGAAATAAATCCTGCAGACACACTCTGCACTATGAAGAATTTCGAAACGTTATCAGTACTGAACAGCAAAGACGAAGAAATAGCACATCTTCTGGCCAAAAACACGATCACTATTTACAACTTCTAATATGGGTTTTCTTCTTCATAAAATCATTTATTGATACAAGGCAATTGTTTTCTTTCGAGGCTCTCCTTACCCACTCCTCCCTTTGCCAGTGCAAAGACCCTGCGCTCTAGGTCTTTGGCAAAATAAAGGCTGCTGTTTGTAGGCCTTCTGGAGAGGAGAGGGTCTTTTAAATCTGAATGGGGAGGGGGAGGGTGCAGTTATATCACTCACTGGGCTGTGGTATGGCAGATGGAGTTTAACTTGGAGAAACGTGCGTTAATGCATTTTGGTAAAATAAACAAGGGGAGAACTTATACAAATAATGGTAATGCGTTGGTAGTGTTGTAAAAAGGAGGGACCAGCAGCTGCTTTGAAGTTTGCAGCACATATGCACAGGTGCCTTCATTGCTCAAACCATTGAGGTTAGAAGTTGGAAAGGCAGGCTGCGGTTGTGCAGGACATTGATAAAGCCTCTTCTGTTGTAGGAAGGAGATTATTAAGCTGAAGAGGGTTTAGATGAGATTTACCAGGATATTGCCAGGAAAACCTTATCTTCTGCCTCAAAATCCTACAATCACACGACATGAACATTGGATTAACTGATTTAATCCAGATTCCAGATCCAGCCCTCTGACTCAGATCTGCCCTCTCAAGGAAATCTACCTGTCTGCCTTCCTTCCCACCTATCCACTCCCCACCGACCTATCACTGTCTCCTCCCACCTTCATCCACGTATTGCCTACCTTTCACCCAGCCTCACCCCCACCACCCATTTTCTCTCAGTCCCCTTTCCCCTCCCCAGTCCTGAAGAAGAGTCCTGCCTGAAACATTGACTCTCTTGCTCCTCGGCTACTGCCTGACCAGCTGTGCCTTTTCCATGCCATGCTTTATCTACACTGAATTCTCCAGCATCTGCAGTTCTCATTGTTACTTAGGTACAATTCTCTGTTAGCATATCCATGCCGTCTGCCTGCTATAACCCCACATTGTTTTATGCACAGTTTCTGTTCGGATCATGTACTGTAAAATTTCTATCAATCTCTTACTGATATTGTAATGCCTGAGCAGTAGATACAGGATATATGTTTCCATTTATCAACAGAGAAGCATGTTGATGTTCCAATAAACCTTTGGCATTACTCTCATATCCAAGGCAGATTGAATGGCTACACTCAATGGATCTATCAGCCCCACATTCGTTCCCTCAGTCACCCTCATATATCCCATTCAGAATGTGTAAGTTTTAATCAGTGTCTTGAGTTTGAATAAAATAGTATTGACTTGAAAAGTGTTGGCTGGAACTATTTGTTCAGTGACTGCGATTGATGTCACTCTCCGTGGATCATAAATGTGACACTGAAGGGTTTGCGTCTTCTATTAATTAGGGCCTTGGTTCAATGAGCTATCCCATAGTATGGGCAGGAGCATCACCGACTGGACTAACAGGGATCAGCAGCTCCAGAGAGAGGGGGAGGAGAGATCATAATCTGAGAATATTAAACTGAAAAGTTCCAGCAATTGACAGGAGTTTATCCGAGCGTCTTTACTGGTTTTCTCAGCCTTCGATATAATTAGAATTGCAGATCTATGATGGTTATTCGAGCTGGGTATTATCCCATCCTCGCGAAAGTTGGTGTTCCTGTTAAGTCATTGCATCTGTCTGTTAAACCAGGTTAAACTTAATTGCTGCTCACATTATTTAACATTTGGAAAGGTGTAAGTTAATATTTTCAGTTCCAATTAAAAATGCCTTTGCTCACTATTTGTAATTAGCAAATTACTATTTACAAATTACTCACCAATATGCAAGGATGAACCAGACTGTTCCGAAACTCTATAATCCTTGAGCCCTGCACAGATGTACATTTCAATATCATCCCCACTCACTAATCCTATCCAATACCAACATCATGATATCCCAGTCTCCTCCTCAACCACAGTGAAAGTTCTGAGAAAACCATCAGTTATTAACCATTTGTTAAATCCGGAATCACCTGTTTCAAGCCCCTTCTAACAGACAGACAAGTTCAGGAATTCGTGGTGCGTTGTGACACCAGAGCATCAGCTTCTTTCCTGTCTATGAACCGGGCCGCCTGCACAAGGAATGCAAATGCGGTACTGTTTTTCATGGAAGGATCAGAACGCGGTAACGTCACTCTCAAACAGAATGGCATACGATCAGAACCAGGTTGGAGAACAAACTTTACAATGCTTTGCACAGTAATTAAATGGAATTGCATTAAATTTCACTACGAGAGCAGATTCGTTCAAGCAAATTCGAAGGCAGGTTTGCAGATAGGAAAGCAAGCAAGAAAGTTCCGTTCTTGTCCATGTAAAAGGCTGCAGTTGAAGAACAATGCAGTTTCGGCCCAGTTTCAAACTGGGGATTTTTCACGAGTGAAGCGAACGTGATGACTACTACACTACAGAAACAAGCCACAGCCGCCTGTGCTGCGGCTCAGTGGCATCCAGCACTGAAAGTTGAAGCCATTCTACGTTTCACCTTTCTGTTTCCTATAGCTCGTTGTTGTCCAGCGTAATTGACATCTTGAAAACGTAAAAAAAAAGACACGTTAAATTGTTGACAAAATATAGACAAAGATGTCGTCAATGTTTGGACCTCAGGGTGAGGTGGAATATGCTGGGACGACTTTCCCTGCAGCGTAACGGCTGCGACATGATCTTATGGAAGGGTTGTAAACTGAGTCTTTAAGTGTTTTACTCAAGTTGGGGTGAGTTGAAAACTCGAGAACATAGGGTTAAGGTGAGTGGGCTGAAATTGACAAAGGACCTGAGGCACATTTCCCACACAGAAGGTTGTGCGTGTTTGGAATGAGCTACCAGAGGAAAAAATTTGCAAAGGTAATCGGATGAGTTTCTGGATAGGATGGGTTTAGAGGGATTGGGGGCAAATGCTGGGGAACGGGACTTGTTCAATTTCGGCTATGTGGTGAGCATGGACGAGATACACCGAAGAATCTGTTTCCTCGCGGAGTACGCCAATAACGTCGTGTTGCTTTCACCGGCTTTAATGGATTACTTTTTAGCGGAGTTTTCCGTGAGCAGTCTGTGGCCCAATCATTTAGTCTGTTTGACTGCTCATGGGAAAGGTAGTATTGTGAAACACTGCAGAAACGAACGACTTTCTTACTTTAGCTCCGACTATCGTTTTTGGTGTAAATAAAACATCCTTTCTGAACATTTTCATTGCAGATTATTTTCAACTTGTCTTTGAAGATTAACAAAGTTGGAAAAGGCCATTCCGCCTGTGAGCATTGTGGCTAATCAGAGAGCCATCTATTCTAGTCGCAGTTTCCAACTTTGGCCCAAAGTCTCGTGTGTTCTAATGTTTCCAGGGCAAATGTCAATGAGTTTATCCTGTGTTCTTAAATGGCACAATAATGGGACAGAAGAATGACACTTTCACAACGAATTGTAACTCTTTTGAGGAACTCATGCTCAACTTCACCCAAAACTTCACCCCCAAACCGACAGAGGTGTCCGTTGTGGTGAGCTGGAATTTGAAATGGACAATAGGACAAATGCAAGTTTTAAATGCGGAAGCACAGAGGCGACGTCCCGACAGAGGAACGTCACTGTGGACCACGGTTAAAGAGAGACATTCCCCGCGAGCCAGGTAGGACGCGGAGCGACAATCTTCTGATGAGAAGTCAGACGCGTTATCCATTACGCCACTGGCCCAAAAGATCAGCCGAATGTTGGCAGAATGTCGAACTGTAATGCCATGGACTTTCACGGAATCAGAATTAAAAAGGTGAACAAGCAGCGAAGATAATCACCCACACTGCTTCACTTCGAAGTTTCCAATTTGTGAAGCAGTGCCTTTCACTGGCAAAGGAGAAACACTTGTCCTCAGCTGCCTGCTTCAGGGTCGCCTCCGACTCTGCTGGAAGTTTCCATCGTTTTATTCACAGTCACGACGCGATTTCATGGTCCACTCCAGTGAAAACGTGTCATGGTGTCGTCCAAGCAAGACCCTGCCGAAACTCAGCGAGAGACCTCTGGTCATTTCGAGCTCAGGATGTGGAATTAGACGAGATGCGTGACACCTTTTATTGGCGCTGCCACTTCAGTGCAAATTAGCGGCTCAAAACGAGCCGTTGTTAGCATCAGCTTGATTTGTACCTTCCTGCAGTGCATTTGCTAAACAACATCAGATAGATCCCATCCGGCCCAGCTGACTTATCTATTTTCACACTCTGCAGTATTTCTAATATCTCTTCCTTGTGAACCTCAATCTCTTCTAGTCTAGACGCAAGTATCTCTGTATCTTCCTCGCCAACATTTTCATTTTCTATAATGAACACTGTCGAAAAATGTTTATTTAGTGCTTCCCATATCTCCTCTGACTCCACACACAATTTCCCACCATTATCCATGATTGTCCCAAATTTAACTCTCGTCATTCTTTTATTCCTGACATACCTATGGAAAGCCTTAGGGTTAACCCTGATCCTATCTGCCAACAACTTCTCATGTCTCCTCCTGGCTCTTCTCAGCTCTCTTTTTAGGTCTTTCCTGATATCGTTGGAACTCTCGAGCGCTCTAACTGAGTTTTCACATTTTGTCCTAACATAAGACTTCTTGGTCTTCTTGACCAGAGATTCCACTTCCTTCGTAAACCACGGCTCACGGGTTCTATATCTTCCTCCCTGCCTGACTTATCTAGGACACAAAGGAGCTTTTCCTTGAATAAGCTCCACGTTTTTAATGTGCTCACCCCCTGCAGTTTCCTACCCCATTCTACGCTTCCTAAATCTTACCTCATTGCATCGTAATTTCCCTTCCACCAGCTGAAACTCTTGCTCCGTGGAGTACACCTATCCCTTTCCATCACGAAAGTAAACCTGAGAGAATTGTGATCGCTGTCTCCAAAGTGCTCACCTACTTCCAAATCTAAAACCTGGCCAGGCTCGTTACCCAGTACTAAATCGAAAGTTGCTTCGTCCCTTGAAGGCATGTCTACATACTGTGTCAGGAAGCCCTCCTGCACGCACTGGACAAAAACTGACCCCTCTATAGTACTCGTACTGTAGTGATCCCAATCAATATTTGGATATTGTCTTGAGTGTTCCAGAGTTTTTCATTGTCCCAGAGTCTAGATGAAGTTTGTATTCCTCACGCACGGGAGCGAGAATTCTTTCAATGTCTCAGATCAGTTCCTGTCCCGAAAACATCAGAGTCAATGTCCCGTCCTCTACTCGGTCCGACAGCTCACACTTCTTAATTCTCCTCTGATTCCATTTCCCAAGGAGTTTCTCAAGATTTCCAAAGCTGCAGCCTAAATTATATGGTTTGCTTCCTACACATTTTTCCAACTACAAACAGTATCTCTTCACAATCCTCTGGCTTGCACCATGTCCAGGGATGGTGGAGAGATTGGTGGAGAGATTCCCGAGCCTGGTGAGTTTCACTTTGGAACAAAGATGGTTAAGTGGCAATTTCCTGCCGTTGTTTGTAATGATGGGAGAGGGAGCGGTGGGGAATGAGCACTTTGACGAGCAGGAGGAAGTGTTGCCACTCACCAGAGTCAGAGACAGGGATTAAAGGAATCTAATGAAAAGCAGCACTTCTGCTCAGGACGTCCAATAACAACTGCAGAAACCCGATGTGTCGGAAAGAGAAACAGAGATAATGTTTTAAATATGGAACATTTCTGATGAAGATCTCGAGGTTCCCAAGTCAAATCAAATTACCGGCCTGGTTTGCAAAATAAGTTTTCTGAACTTTAAGCGAAAATTGTTCCAGCAGGAAAGCATTCATAACGAAGCAGATGGTTTCAAAGCTACGCGGGGAAACCCCAAAGGATTTATAATCCATCGCCTTTAACGACTCGGCCATGAATACAGACAGAGCAGCAGCGTTGAGCATTGACCAAATTAGCCGTGAGCTCATTGAAAGCTGTCGCTGATTTGATGAGGAAAATGCTTCCATCCCCTTTCATTCCTTTGCTGTCATTTGTAAGGTGCGAGACACCAATGTAAAAGAAGAAAAGCACAAAGTTAGGAAAAGATATTTGCAGCCAAACTGAGTCAAAATTATTGATGGAAAGGAAAATCACGCTTGGCAATTTGCTAGATCTCTTTGCGAACATGACCAGCAGAGGTAATCAAGGGAGCTATTGATTTGAGTATTCTTGAACATGAAACAAAGGTTAGTGACATATTCATTTCTTTGTCTGGCGAACGAAATGTTCTTTCCTGATGGTTACAATACAAGAGATGGTTCCCAATAAAAGACAGAGATTAAGTTGCATGTAGATATATTTCAATGTGACACAATTCATTTTCAGTCCCTAATTACTCCAGAGATGGAGGGGTTGAGTTACCTTTCTTCACTCTTCAACTCCTCAGCATGGAGGTACAGACATGAAACCGCTAGAGATGGTGTTCTTGAATTGGGAACCTGCGACACTGACGGAACTAGGCAAAAGTGAGGACTGCAGATGCTGGAAACCAGATTTTAGATCAGAATGATGCTGCAAAAGCACAGCAGGTCAGGCAGCATCCGAAGAGTAGGAAAGTCGACGTTTCTGTTGCCAGACTTGCTGTGTGCCACAAACAATTTTCGTTTTTGGCTCAGATTTCCAGCAACTGCAGCTATTTGTTTTATCTTACCTTCATAATGTTTATGACAAAACCAATGACCTGCTAGCATCGGAAAATCGGCAGAAGTACTGATACACCGATATGTTTGCTGAACAATACAACCATTCCATGAGCGGGAATACGATCGGGGCCACGGTGCTGAGAGTACCGAATCCTCACAATTAAATAACAAGACAAGACGATAGATACTATCGCATTTGATGTAAATAAAACACCATTTCTGAACATTTTCGTTGCAGATTATTTTCAACTTGTCTTCGAAGATTTATAAAGTGGGAAAAGGCCATTCCGCTAATTGTGCATTGCGGCTAATCAGAGAGCCATCTACTCTAGTCGCAGTTTCCACCTTTGGCCCAAAGTTTGGTCATGGTGTCATGCAGAAATTCAGCGAGTTCAAACAGACATTTTTGTGTGTGCAGAATGATTTGCCACATTTAAGGCAAATTCAATGGCATCCGAATGGTTATATAGACAGGAAGGGTTCGGAGAGGTAAGGAACACATTTTGGCAAATATGGTTCAATTAATTTCGGTTACCTGTTCAGCAGGGACAGGTTCAATAGTAGGGTCTCTTTCCATGCTCGGCAACTTTGATGTGCCCCAGCAGCTGACACCAGTTTTAATGGAGCATTTGCAAAAAAATACACTCTGTTTGTTACGCAGTCAGCGAATTTGCCTCTCTTTCTGGAGGGTGGATGGGACGAGCTGACCCAGCGATGAAGCTCTTTCCGGACTTCTGCTGCCAATGACCATTCGTTTGGCACCTTCCCAACTTTGCCATCAAAGAGTTTGGCTGAAGAATAATACCGCTGGGGTAATGTTACCCCCCTCAGCTCTCCAACGAATCCAGAAACTGACAGCTCTTCATGTGGAACAGTAGCAAAACAGAAAGGGTGGACCATTGCCAGACACACCGAAGCATGCATACTGCCTTTGATGCAGTGCAAGCCGATTATGTCATGAACTGCTCAGAGAAATAGCAGCGAGGCAATTCAGGACATCCTGGAGATTTAGTGCATTGCCAAGTCACAGGAAGTGCTCAACAAACATAAAACAAAACGGAACAGCAATAACCCATGAAAAATGAAGTTTACCAATTGCACTCGTGATGAAATTAGGTCAACAATGCGCTGATGACTCCATCTGATTGAGAGGACCAATCACCAGCCCCCTTCACCAGGACAGTAATGAAGGAAATGAGAGAAATACAAAAAAACATTTCTCATCGCGATTGCCAACCTTTTCGCCACTGCAACAACAAAAACGGCGAGCAGATACAATGCAGAATCTGGTTTCATATCAGCAATGAAATAGTAATATCCATTCACTTTCAGCGAAAACGGTGAACAAAAGAAATTGTCTGAAATATGAATACCCAGCGCAGGCTACTTGGTTCCCCGATTAATCTGCTGCACAGACTACCATATTTAAAGGTACCTTTCAAAGAGAGTACTTGTGGCTGTCCATATGACAATGGAACTTGTTGCCCTCGCTCTCACTGCCATTATTGATCGTGTTGGGTTTGGCATCCTCACCTTGCATGCGGGAGTTCACTGTACAATTGTCTGCTGTGAAAGATCGGAGTTCTTTGGAGCAGAAAGATGCGAAGACCGTGTGCTTCATGGAGATGTTGTTGGAATGTTGTGCGGAGCTGGGAAGTGGAATCCTCACAGTTCAGCGTTGTAGAGCCTGTTGTGAAGCCTACTGCCCTGTGGCGGTTGGAATTGATTTAGTTTCATTGCCGCTGGGTCCGGATGTTGGTGTTGCAGATTGGATCCTGATCAATGTGTTTCTTGATGGAATTCATGGATGGGTGCCCTGCTTCTAGAAATTCTCTGGCTGCCTTCTGATTGCCCTGTCCTATCACTGTTGTGTGGCTCTCAAGGATGCTTGCTGTCTGTACGTATAGCTACTAGGGACAGCTGGCCATGGCAATTAGTGAATGAACTGTGCAAAGCATTGTAAAGTTTTTATCTCCAACCTGGTTCTGATCATATGCCATTCTGTTTGAGTGTGACGTTACCGCGTTCTGATCCTTCCACGAAAAGCAGTACCGCATTTGCATTCCTTGCGCAGGCGGCCCGGTTCATAGACAGGAAAAAGGCAGATGCTCTGGTGTCACAGCGCACCACGAATTCCTGAACTTGTCTATCTGTCAAATGTACCCCAAAGTCGTCTCTGAAAGACCTCATTTGGAAGCTGTCTGTCGTTATTCAACGTGCGAGATTTGGCACCAGACGTCCTGAATCATGTTTTGGAGCAATTCGCACATTAGTGGCTCATTCAATCAGCAACAGCAATGAAAGAAATCACACTCTCAGACGAACCTTTGGACCTGTGCTTTCATAGGCTTGTATTAAGGTGCGCCCCGAGATCTAAGTCATGTTGGAACTGAAACGGAGGAATTGACAGAGAGGCTACAGAATGACATCGCATTCATTTGGTTTTCTTTAAATCACTGATGAGCAGGAAAATATAAACGGGGAGGGCGAGTAGAGAAGTGAGGCAGTTGCAGCTCTGGTGAAATTCCTTCTTTGTGATTCACTCAGCAGCCAGAGACGTGAAGGTGACTCAGGCGTGAGAGCTGTTCACATCGAGAACAAAAAGCACTCAAGGGCAGTTAGCACCTCTTCCGGAGTTGGGGTGGGGTGAGGTAATTACCTTTTGACTTCTGTTACTATGTTCAGAAACTGCCTTTTAGATTGAGGTGAACAGAAACTGCATTTCTAAAGAAGCACCGTGGAATTTATCAAAATTTATTGAGTCGCTTCTCGTCGATTCCCACACAGGTTTCCAACTCAGTTGGTATCCATGTGGCTCATGTCCAGGAGTGAACATCTCTGCACTAAATTGCTCGGTTAAGGTAAAAGGCAAGGAAAGTGGCATCTCGAACTGGCTCCGAGGTCAGAGCATCCTCACAATGTGATCTGTCGTTCTCGGATTGTAATGCCAGGGTGGAGAACATTCTTTGGGACTCTTATTCTGCAAAACAGACACAGTGACTGAAACTATGCTGCACGGTATGATGTGGAACACGGCCTGCTCAGCTTTGTGCATTTTCCCTGTAGTCCGGTGTGTTTCGTGTTCCGTGTAAACGTGAAAGTTGTCCTGTTTCGAGCAATGTGTGAAATCGTTTAGCAAAGCAAGAATCGAAATTGCAGTAATGTCAAGCAGCTCATGGTTATTTGACCAAATCATAAGCGAACATATATTCTCACGCACTCACAGATACATTTGCAGCTGAAAACAGTCTGAGAAGATAGACTCAGCTTACCATTGATTTTTGTCTGGATTGATGGGTTATCTGCTGCGAAATTGACATTGCAGCCGGGCACATCCCAGCAGCCGTGCGAGTTGGAGAGGGATCATGGAGCCCTTTACATGCGACTTTGCACGTGTTGTTATTCAGGAGCACAATTGGAAATGCAAGAAAATGGGGAGCGCGGCCAGCTGGTAGCGTGGGTTCGAATCTCACCCCAGCCACATGTCCCTGTCATCTCCAACACTGCCGCTTGTTAAAATGCTGTTTCGGTCCCCACTGTATGTTTATGTTGAAAACAAAAGTAAAATGGGTTTGCTTCCAAGGTATTAACTGTGGTGTGGGATAGTGCCAAATATTTCATAGTTTCTCTGCTGTCATGATCGTGTTCGCCTCCTGCGCGGATAATCGCAAACAGCTCTGCCGTTCCAGGCAAGTTGAGCTTTTACTGGAACCGAATGGAGACTGTTATTTCATCGCTGTAGTGAAAAACAAAGTCCTGCGGTGACTCTACTCGTCGTTATTTGCTTTCTGGCCAATGGGAAAATCGTTCCAATGAATTTCGATGTCATACGTTATTGAATTTCTCCCAGGTCCTTCATTTCCGTCCTGGAGACATCGGAAGGGAAAGGTAATCTAATCGAGATTGTGATTGGTGAAATTCACTTTTTATGGCTAATTCTTATTATGTTCTTTCTTTCTCTCTTTACAGCATTGTCTGGGAAGTGGTGGTGCACTAAGGCTGCAGTATGTTTGAAAAAGTAGTTTGGAATTGCCCTGTTGTTAGTTGTGAGATTACTTTATGACTCATGCCCTCGGACTGTCTCACATTTAGCACTCATGCTTCGCTGTGTCTGAAAAAGCATTAGGTTTGCCAGTTTTGTGTGTGTTCCATGTTAAATGCTTTCAGTTTTGCGATTCGCTCAATACATTTCGAGTTAACAGGGGTTAACATAGAACATAGAACATATAACAGTACAGCACAGAACAGGCCCTTCAGCCCACGATGTTGTTCTGACTACTGATCCTCATGTATGCACCCTTAAATTTCTGTGGCCATATGCATGTTCAGTAGTCTCTTAAATGTCCCTAATGACCTTGCTTCAACAACGGCTGCTGGCAACGCATTGCATGCTCTCACAACTCTCTGTGTAAAGAACCCGCCTCTGACATCCCCTTTATACTTTCCTCCAACCAGCTTAAAACTATGACCCCTCGTGTTAGTCATTTCTGCCCTGGGAATTAGTCACTGGATATCGATTCTATGCCTCTCATTATCTTGTATACCTCAATTAGGTCCCCTCTTCTCCTCCTTTTCTCCAATGAAAAAATTTCGAGCTCAGTCAACCTAAGATAAGCCCTCCAGTCCAGGCAGCATCCTGGTAAACTTCCTCTGAACCCTCTCCAAGGCATACACATCTTTCCTATATTAGGCCGACCAGAACTGGTCACAGTATTCCAAGTGCGGTCTAACCAAAGTTTTATAGAGCCGCAACAAGATCTCAAGACTGTTAAACTCAATCCCCCTGTTAATGAAAGCCAAAACACCATATGCTTTCTTAACAAACATGTCCATTTGGGTGGCAAATTTAAGGGATCTATGTGCCTGCACACCAAGATCCCTCTGTTCCTCCACACCAGAATCCTATCCTTAATCCTGTACTCAGCTTTCAAATTCGACCTTCCAAAATGCATCACCTCGCATTTATCGAGGTTGAACTCCATCTGCCACCTCTCAGCCCATCTCTGTAACCTGTCAATGTCCCACTGCAGCCTACAACAGCCCTCTATACTGTCAACGACACCTCCAACCTTTGTGTCGTCTGCAAACTTGCTGGCCCATCCTTCAATCCCCTCATCCAAGTCATTAATAAAATTACAAACAGTAGAGGCCCAAGGACAGAGCCCTGTAGAACACCACTCACCACAGACTTCCAGGCAGAATATTTTCCTTCTACTACCACTCGCTGTCTTCTATTGGCCAGCTAATTCTGTATCCAGACAGCTATGTTCCCCTGAATCCCATTCCTCCTGACCTTCTGAATGAGCCTACCATGGGGAACCTTATCAAATGCCTTGCTGAAGTCCATATACACCACATCTACAGCTCGACCCTCATCGACGTTTCTAGTCACATCCTCAAATAACTCGATAAGGTTTGTGAGGCATGACCTGCCCCTCACAAAGCCGTGTTGACTGCATTTAATCAAGTCATGCACTTCCAGATGGTCATAAATCCTATCCCTCAGAATCCTTTCAAACACCTTAAAGACGACAGACGTGAGACTTACTGGTCTGTAATTGCCGGGGATTTCCCTATTTCCTTTCTTGAAGAGAGGAATTACATTTGCCTCTCTCCAGTCCTCAGGTACGACTCCACTGGAGAGCGAGGATGAAAAGATCTTCGCAAGTGGCGAAGCAATTGCATTTCTCGTTTTCCAAAGCAGGCGAGGACAAATCTCATCCGGGCCTGGCGACTTGTCAATCTTAATGCTTGACAAAATTTTCAGCGCATCAGCTTCCTCTATCTCTATCCATTCCAGCATGCACACCTTATCTTCAAAGGTTTCATTCACTACAAAGTTCGTTTCTTTCGTAAATACAGAAGCAAAAAACTCATTTAGGGCTTCTGCTACCTCCTCAGACTCCACACACAAATTCCCTATGCTGTCACTGATCGGCCCTACTCTTACTTTGACCATTCTCTTATTCCTCACATAAGTGTAAAATGCCTTTGTGTTCTCCCTAATCCGTTCTGCCAAGCCTTTCTCGTGCCCCCTCCTGGCTCTCCTCAGACCATTTCTGAGCTCCTTCCTCGCCTGCCTGTAATCCTCTAGAGCTGAGCTTGACCCTAGCCTCCTCCATCTTATGTAAGCTACCTTTTTTCCTTTTGATGAGAAGCTCCCCCGCTCTCATCATCCAAGGTTCCTTTATCTTACCACTTCTTGCCTGTCTCAGAGGGACATATTTATTCATCACTTGCAACAACTGTCCCTTAAACAGTCTCCACGGTATAGTGCCTTTACTATGGAACAATTGCTCCCAATCCATGCTTCCTAACTCATGTCTAATCGCATCATAGTTTCCTCTTCCCCAATTAAGTATCCTCCCATTTTGCCTAATCCTCTCCTTCTCCAGAGCTATGTAGAATGTGAGGCAGTTGTGGTCACTATCACCAAAATGCTCTCCCACCACAAGATCTGATACCTGCCTCGGCTCGTTTCCGAGCATCAAGTCCAGAATGGTCTTTCCCCTCGTCGGCCTGTCAATGTACTGACGGATATGGAAGGATTCCTTGGGGCCTTGGAGGGAAGTGAGGGGGGAGGTGTGGGCGCAAGTGTTGCATTTCTTGTGGTTGCAGGGGAAGGTGCCGGGATTGGAGGTTGGGTTGGTGGGTGTGTGGACCTGACGAGGGAGTCACGGAGGGAGTGGTCTTTCCAGAACGCTGATAGGGAAGGGGAGGGAAATATATCCTTGGTGGTGGGGTCTGTTTGGAGGTGGCAGAAATGATGAAGGATGATACGATGTATCTGGAGGTTAGTGGGGTGGTAGGTGAGGACCAGTGGGGTTCTGTCAACCTGCACTCCCGGCACCTTCCCCTGCAACCGCAAGAAATGCAAAACTTGCGCGCACACCTCCCCCCTCACTTCCCTCCAAGGCCCCAAGGGATCCTTCCATATCCGTCATAAATTCACCTGCACCTCCACACACGTCATTTACTGAATCCGCTGCACCCGATGTGGCCTCCTCTACATTGGGGAGACAGACCGCCTCCTTGCAGAATGTTTCAGAGAACACCTCTGGGATACCCGCACCAACCAACCCAACCGCCCCATGGCTGAACACTTTAACTCCCCCTCCCACTCCGCCAAGGACATAAAGGCCCTTAGCCTCCTTCATCGCCAAACCATGGCAACACGATGCCTGGAGGAAGAGTGCCTAATGTTCCGCCTAGGAACCCTCCAACCACAAGGGATGAATGCAGATTTCTCCAACTTCCTCATTTCCCCTCCCCCCGCCTTATCTCAGTCCCAATCCTCGGACTCAGCACCGCCGTCTTGACCTGCAGTCTTCTTCCCGACCACTCCGCCCCCACCCCCTCTCCGGTCTATCACCCTCACCTTAACCTCCTTCCACCTGTCGCATTCCCAACGCCCCTCCCCCAAGTCACTCCTCCCTACCTTTTATCTTAGCCTGCTTGGCAGACCCTCCTCACTCCTGAAGAAGGGCTTCTGCCCGAAACGTCTATTCTCCTGCTCCTTGGATGCTGCCTGACCTGCTGCGCTTTTCCAGCAACACATCAATAACCTCACATAGATCAGGGGGATTGGGAGGTCTGGAGAAAAAGAAAGAGAATTGCAGGGCCTGAAGAATATCACAGAGATGGGGAGCAACATTTGAGCGAGAGGAGTTACAACATGAGATGAGCTGTAGGCACTGGACTCAGGAAAGACACAGGGAGATCTGAAAGGACTACAGGTGATTAAAAGGACAATGAAGTTTCTCAGTGTAGGATGGGGGTAGTTTACACAGATGGGGAGAATTTTATGGAATGGTGCTATTTACATAGTCAAAGAGAGTTGTGTAGAATTGAGGCACTAACAGAGATCTGGAAGGCTGCAGTGAATGAAGGCATTTGATGATATCGGATGCTGAGGATCTGGATGTTATATCAATGGGAAGGCTGGAAAATTGGCAAAGCTTACAGACATAGGAAAAGCATTAAGGCCTGGAGACACTTAGATAGGGAGCATTGCACAAATTGGAGGAGGTTGCTGTTGTAGGGAGGGTTGTAGAGGAGGGTGATGTTTACGCAGATTTTTGGATAAGAACTGGAGATGGTGGTACAGATCAGTAGATGCATGGAGATACTGGAGAAGCGTGCATTGACAGGGTCGGTGATAAGGACGGGAGGGTGTTACATAGATAGTGGGTGTTGTAGGAACTGGATGAGAAAAGTTACAGGCAGTGGAGTGGGTTTTACAGATCAGAAAGGTTGCAGAGACGTCAGAGGATAACACAAATCGGGAGAATTATAATTTCTGCACACTTTGAGGACTGGAGGAAATAACACAGATGTTGGAGCTGTAGGAGTTCACAGAAACAGTAATACGGAACGCAGAGTGAGAGTTGCAGAAAAAAAAGATCAAAGAACGAAGAAATTACAGCACAGGAGCAGGTCCTTCGGCCCTCAAGTTTGCACCGATCCAGATCCTGTATTTAAACCTGCCACCTATTTTCTAACGATCTATATTCCTTTGCTCCCTTCCCATTCATATACCTGTCTAGATACATCTTCAATGACGCTACTGCTGCCTTCCCTACCACCTCTGCTGGCAATGCATTCTAAGCATCTACCACCCTCTGCTTAAAGAACTTCCCAAGTATATCTGCCGTAAACATTTCCCCTCTCAATTTGAACTCATGACCCCTAATAATTGAGTCCTTGACTCTGGGAAAATGTTTCTTGCTGTCCACCGTGTCAATAACACTCATGATTGTGTCTACCTCAAACAGGTCCCCCTCAACCTCTTCCTTTCCAATGTAACTAATCCTAATCTACTCAATCTCGCTTCATAGCTAGCACCCTCCATAATAGGCAACATTCAGGTGAACCTCCACTGCACCTTTTGCAAAGCGTCCACAGCCTTTTGTTAATGTGGTGACCAGAAATGTAAGCAGCATTCGAAATGTTGCCGAAGCAAAGTCCTGTGCAACTGTAACATGAGCTGCCAATCCTTGTGCTCAATACCTTATCCGATGAAGGAAAGCATGACTTCTTGACCACTCTACTGAGGAAGCAATGGATCTGCACACCTAGCTCTCTTTGTACATTTTCGTTTGCCAGGACTTTTTCATTTATTGTATTGATCGCTTTGCGATTGCATCTTCCAAAATACATCACCTCACATTTGTCCAGATTGAACTAGATCTGCCATTTCTATGCCCAACTCTCCAAGCTATCTATATTCTGCTGCATTCTCTGACAGTCCCCTTCACTATCTGCTACTCCACCCACCTTAGTCGCATCGACAAACCGCGGATGAGAAATCTACACCTTCCTCCAAATCACTTAGGTATATCACAAAGAATTACAGATACAAGAATAATTTTAGGGACCGTAATAGGGAACGCAGAGGGACAGTTGCAGAGTCAGACAAACAGACAGCGTTTGAGGTGCTGGAGAGAGTGGACGGGCAGACAGAGATGTGCAGTGTTGTTGTGGCTGGAGACGTACACTGAGTACACGGAGACTTTCAGGGTCTGGAGCAGATTATTGAGACAATGGCCTCCACAGTCTGTGAGGACTGGAGAAGCTCAGACAGATGGGGAGTGATATAGCTGCTGGAGCAATTATGGACTGGGCCAGACATATTGGGAGTGATATAAAAAATGGATCAGTAACAGAGTAGGTGTGACAGATGGGGAGTGGTGTGTTTGCTGGAGCAGTTATACATTAGGCCTGACAGATGGGGAGTGATATAGATGCTGGTGCAGTGACATAGTTGGCCTGACAGATGGGGACTGATATAGCTGATGGAGCAGTTACACAGTATGCCTGACAGATGGGCAGTGATACAGCTGCTGGAGCATTTTCAGTGTAGGACGGACAGATGGGGAGTGATATAGCTGCTGGAACAGTTACAGAGTAAACCTGATGGATAGGGTGTGATATCGCTGCTGGAGCAGTTACAGATGAGCCTGACAGACGGGCAGTGATATCGCTGATGGAGCAGTTACAGAGTGAGCCTGACAGATGGGCAGTGATATCACGGCTGGAGTAGATATAGAGTGGGCCTGACAGATGGGGAGTGACATCGCTGCTGGAGCAGTTACAGAGTAACCCTGACAGATTGGGAGTGATATCACTGCTGGAACAGTTACAGAGTAAGCCTGACAGATGTGGAGTGATATAGCTGCTGGAGCAGATACAGATTGATCGTTTGTTACATCCAATTCTGAATCTCCCCACGGAACCATTCCAGACATCATAAAGTTGGGCCAAGGTAACAGCCCAGCATGGGAAGTTGTGCAGATGATGCCAGTGTACTGCTCAGTAAGTTGGACTATCTGTTCGGCATGGGGAGTATTGCAAACCTTTGCCATTTTCTTGCTGCTATACTTGAGCTGGATTTCTGCCAAGCATGGGCCGATTTGCAGCCCATATTATGAATGACAGTAAATGGGCTCCAAAAAATTTACATCTCTGTACCACCATGCATCCACGAGCTCTCCAACTACGCTGTCTGAAATCAGAGAGAGTTATTGGAGATTGACAGAGAGAGAGAGAGAGAGAGAATGAAATAGAGAGAAAGAACGTGAAGGGAGATAAACAGAGAGAAGAGAAAACGAAATGCCAGAGAGAGTAAGAAATGAAGAGGTGTGAATCGGGGATGAAATGAGATAGATCAGGAGACAGCATGAGGAGAAATAGACAGAAGATGGAAGTTTTATATAAACATTTCCCCTGAACTGCAAGCCCTTTGTTTGGGAGCCATACCCTCTGAGCACCATGCTGACACTGGTTGTGATCCGAGATCATTTATCTCCTATAATATTACAGAGTTGAGTGGATGACAGCTAAACAGAATACAATAGACCAATTGACCGACTCCAGAGAGAAGGTGGATTAATTTAAATACACTGTGTCAATAATAGCAGGAACTGATAACCCCCTGAGACGCTGTGCGAGAGACTGGGCCAGAGAATCTCAATGAGGGGGATCACTGTCAGAGGGGAAATCAGCATCTCAGCTGTGGGTCAAGTAATGACTGAAAAAGTTTGCATACCACTTCCATGGTTTAGTAATCCACATTTCACTTCATATAGCTCGATATCATGAGTGTATTTTAACAATCTTATCTCTTTGTACATTTCATATTTTGGTTTGCGAGAAAATCATTTTGTCCCTGTATTTTGTGTTGAATAAATGCATTTCATTTCTGGGGAAGAAAGGACCTGTTCTGATGGGACAGCCTTTATCGGATCCATGCTGGGACCAGAGTCCGAATGAAATGCATAACTAGGGCAGTAGCCAGGGATGTAAATGGAATAGGAGTTGTGGTGGGTATTGGGGAACGTGAATCAGTTATAGGGGTAATTAGAAACCTGAATTAATAGAGGAGGTAAGAGTGCAGAATTCAGGATGGATTATTAAAATCTCCATCACAGACATAAATAGGATAGAGTATTTAGAAATGATTAATAAACAAACTTCAATCACTCTGGAATACGAATGACAATGAGAGGGGGGTTGGTTAATACAGGACTGACAGAGTTACATCTGAATGCATGCAGTATGAGGAATAGGGTAAATGAATTCGTGACCCAGATCGAAATTGGCAGGTATGACGTGATGGGCATCATGGATACATGGCTGCAAGGGGATCAGGATTGGGAGCTAAATATTCAAGGATATGCACCCTATCCAAAAGATACGCTGGTGGGCTGACGATGTGGGGTTGCCTTATCAGTAAGAAATGAAATTAAATCAATAGCAAGAAATAACATAGGGTCAGATGGTGTAGCATTTGCATGGGTAAAATTGAGGAAGCACAATGTTAAAGCAACCATAATTGGAGTCTTATACAAGCCTCCAAACAGTAGTGAGGAGCTGGGCTATCAGATATATCAGGAGATAGAAAAGATGTGTAGGAAAAGCAAGGTTACAGTGATCATTGGCGATGTCAATATTCAGGGGGACTGGGAAAATCAGATTGGTAGTGGATTGTAAGAAAAGAAATTCATGAAATGTCTACAAGATTTTATTTTGAGTAGCTTGTGGTGCAATCCACGAGGGAACAGGCAATACTGGATTTAGTGTTGTGCGAAGAGGCAGACTAGATAAGAGATCTTAAACTGAAGGAAGCAGCGATCATAACATGGTTGAATTTATACTGCAATTCGAGAGGCAGAAGATAGAATACGAGGCAACAGTACTTCAGCTGAATAAAGGCAACTGCAGAGCATAAGGGAGAAGCTGGGTAGAATTGACGGGGACAGTAGCCTCGCAGAAAAGATAGTAGAACAGCAATGGCAAGAGGCTCTAAGAGTAATTTAGGAGACAAATGATTCACCCCGAGTCCACAGGGAGCAAGACGTTTACACACAGCAGAATACGACACCATGATCTCCAATCCCCCGATGCCAAATGAAAGCAACCACTTCAGCTTCAATCAGGGCTTCCTGCCAAACCCTGGGATACAGCTCGTGGAAACTCCTTTCTCATTAACTACTCCTCCTGTGGGAAAGGAAAAAAACTTCCATTTTAAATTGGAAACGGCTTCCCGAGATTGGTAGATTGTTCCTGTTCTTTGAACGTCTGATAAACAAAACTGCTGTCTTGAAAATAAGAAGTGGTACACGTTTTAGGCAGGAAGAACAAAGAAAATGTTGATTGTGAGGACTCTGTCTTGTCAGCAGATGGGAAATTCCCAATACTGTAAACAGAAATGATTGGGTTTCCAAAGGTAATTTTCCGACTGATTTACTGTCTGCCAGAGTGACTGGAAATCACTTCATATGAAAATATTCAGGTTGAATCTTAAATGCCGGGACAAGTGTTAAATAGATTGTAATGTTGAAAGATGTGAATTATGTTATTTGTGATTGGGAGGAATGAGCTGGATCTTTGCAAATTGTTGTGCCAGGTGAATTATGCTCAGAATGAAATATCAAACTAATTCATCGTGTGCCAAGCCTGGATATCTCAGTTCGGCGCAATGTGAGTTGTTTAGTCAGAGAGTCGTACGTCAGGCATGACTGCCCCTTGATGAAACCATGCTAACTCTGTCCTATTTTACCATCTACATCCAAGTATTCAGAAATCGCATCCTTCATGATGGTTTTCAGAGTATTACCCACAACTGAGGTTAGGTTAATCAGTCTGTAATTTTCCGTCTTCTGCCTTAATCCCTTGTTAAACGGGGTGTCACGTTAGCGATTTTCCAGTCCACTTTGCCGTTTCCTGATTCTAGTCATTCCTGAAAGATCACAACTAATGCTTGCACTACACCTTCAGCTATCTCACTTACAAGGCTTGGGTGTAGTGCCTCTGGTCCAGATGATTTATCTGCATTCAGGCCATTCAGTTTTCTAAACCGTTCTCTTTGGTGATGATCACCATACTCCGTTCTTCCCCTCAATCTGTTGACTAGATCTCTTATCTAGTCTGCCTCTTCGCACAACACTAAATCCAGTATTGCCTGTTCCCTCGTGGATTGCACCACAAGCTTCTCAAAATAAAATCTTGTAGACATTTCATGAATTTCTTTTCTTACAATCCACTACCAATCTGATTTTCCCAGTCCCCCTGAATATTGACATCGCCAATGATCACTGTAACCTTGCTTTTCCTACACATCTTTTCTATCTCCTGATATATCTGATAGCCCAGCTCCTCACTACTGTTTGGAGGCTTGTATAAGACTCCAATTATGGTTGCTTTAACATTGTGCTTCCTCAATTTTACCCATGCAAATGCTACACCATCTGACCCTATGTTATTTCTTGCTATTGATTTAATTTCATTTCTTACTGATAAGGCAACCCCACATCGTCAGCCCACCAGCCTATCTTTTGGATAGGGTGCATATCCTTGAATATTTAGCTCCCAATCCTGATCCCCTTGCAGCCATGTATCCATGATGCCCATCACGTCATACCTGCCAATTTCGATCTGGGTCACGAATTCATTTACCCTATTCCTCATACTGCATGCATTCAGATGTAACTCTGTCAGTCCTGTATTAACCAACCCTCCTCTCATTGTCATTCGTATTCCAGAGTGATTGAAGTTTGTTTATTAATCATTTCTAAATACTCTATCCTATTTATGTCTGTGATGGAGATTTTAATAATCCATCCTGAATTCTGCACTCTTACCTCCTCTATTAATTCAGGTTTCTAATTACCCCTATAACTGATTCACGTTCCCCAATACCCACCACAACTCCTATTCCATTTACATCCCTGGCTACCGCCCTAGTTATGCATTTCATTCGGACTCTGGTCCCAGCATGGATCCGATAAAGGCTGTCCCATCAGAACAGGTCCTTTCTTCCCCAGAAATGAAATGCATTTATTCAACACAAAATACAGGGACAAAATGATTTTCTCGCAAACCAAAATATGAAATGTACAAAGAGATAAGATTGTTAAAATACACTCATGATATCGAGCTATATGAAGTGAAATGTGGATTACTAAACCATGGAAGTGGTATGCAAACTTTTTCAGTCATTACTTGACCCACAGCTGAGATGCTGATTTCCCCTCTGACAGTGATCCCCCTCATTGAGATTCTCTGGCCCAGTCTCTCGCACAGCGTCTCAGGGGGTTATCAGTTCCTGCTATTATTGACACAGTGTATTTAAATTAATCCACCTTCTCTCTGGAGTCGGTCAATTGGTCTATTGTATTCTGTTTAGCTGTCATCCACTCAACTCTGTAATATTATAGGAGATAAATGATCTCGGATCACAACCAGTGTCAGCATGGTGCTCAGAGGGTATGGCTCCCAAACAAAGGGCTTGCAGTTCAGGGGGAATGTTTATATAAAACTTCCATCTTCTGTCTATTTCTCCTCATGCTGTCTCCTGATCTATCTCATTTCATCCCCGATTCACACCTCTTCATTTCTTACTCTCTCTGGAATTTCGTTTTCTCTTCTCTCTGTTTATCTCCCTTCACGTTCTTTCTCTCTATTTCATTCTCTCTCTCTCTCTCTCTCTCTCTGTCTATCTCCAATAACTCTCTCTGCCTTCAGACAGCGTAGTTGGAGAGCTCGTACGAAAG
Organism: Chiloscyllium plagiosum; assembly: GCF_037043375.1. Lineage (NCBI taxonomy): Eukaryota > Metazoa > Chordata > Chondrichthyes > Orectolobiformes > Hemiscylliidae > Chiloscyllium > Chiloscyllium plagiosum. The sequence continues at coordinate 57,001,065 of NW_028270168.1, forward strand.
TCTGAACGGCTTCTATCTGTGCGCTATTAATTCTGAGGTTCTCTGACCCACAATAAAAATGTTATGTGCCTGTAGAGACAAACTGATTCAGTGAAGGACACAATAAACAGTGGCCACACACAAAATGTGGATTTGCTTGATAGCTACTCCTCGCAATTAATACTCCCTAGCTCCTGCCTGATACTGACATAACTTGCCTTACTCCAATTCCATAGCTTCTCAAAAGATCCTGACTTATCCATGTTCTTAGCTATCGTAAAACTGAAGGAGTTTCCAAAATGATTCCGCAATGCTGTCCCCATGCAATGTCAGTCACCTGAAGGCTCATGAGCCAACACGAGGTCCAGTATGACCCTTCTGTAGTGGACTATGCACATACCGTTTCAAGTAACCCACTTGGATGCACCAAACAAATTCTGCCCCATCTAAGCCATTGCTCTCAGGGAGTTCTAGTCAATATTGGGGATGTTGAAGTCACTTACTGTGACATCTCTGTTTTTATTACACCTTTCCATAACTGGCCCACACATGTGTTCCCAAAGCCTCGGTGGCTGTTGAAAGGAGTATAGTATAATCCGAATACAGTAATTGCATCAATCTTATTTTTGTGCTCTACTCATATTGTCTCAGTGGATGAGCCCTCCAGTACGACCTCTCTGAGTGCAAATGCAACATGATCCCTGATTATTAATACAGCTCTTCCACCACTTTTACCTTCCTTTCTATCTCACCTAACACAACAATACCCTGGAACGTTGAACGCCCAGTCCTGTCCCTCTCCAAATTAAGTGCCTGTAATGGCTGCAACATAATGGTCCCATGTATTGAATCAGGCTGTAAGCTCATCTGCCTTACCCATAATAATCATTGCGTTGACAGAAACACACTTCAGCCCAATGCCATCAGATCCTGAGTCGATAGTATATATACAAGATGGACGGGATGGAACTTAATTGACAGCAATCTCCGATATGTGGATCATTGGGATTTGCAGGTCGGTAGGATGTTCGCAAGAAGAACGGGATGGACCTGAACGGGCAGCAATCTCCTGGCAGGCAGGTTTGCTGTTGTCAAACAGAAGGGTTTAAGCTCGTGTGGTCGTTGGAGGGAGGGGGGAACAGTGGGAACCAGAGCAGTAGGTTCACAAGTACACGACTGAGGCGGGATTGGTGACTAATCCAAGTACAGCTAAGACCAACAACAAACAGACAGAGGTTACTGAACACAATAGGCCTGGCAGTCTGAAGTGCGCTGATTATAATGTGAGGAGTATGACAGGCAAGACGGATGAACTTGGAGCTTGGGTCGGTATATATAACTGCGATATTAATATTATAGAAATTTGATTGAGAGAGGGACTCGGGAATTCCAATGGTACACATATCGGAAGTGCTGCCTCCTCTACCAGTTCTTTGTCCATGTATTTAACTCTACTACCATCCTATTCCTAACCTCATTGCCACATTGAAGAGTCTTGTTGCATGAAATTTTAAATATCATTTCAGCACAACTCCGGAAATTACTTTTTTCTTTAAAATGGACAGACTCAACAATAAATACTGAAGAGTGAGTTCATTAACTGGGAAAGAGGAGTCCTCTGAATCAGTCCAGTGATGACAGGATCTGTTATCTATCACCTCCACCAAACCTACTTGACAACGAACTCTATTTTTCCAGAGCGGCGAGGAGAGAAGGAGGAGTGAAGTGAGGGCTGCCGGGAGGTTTAGGGCTTAATTTATATTTGGGCAGTGGCTATACCAAGATACTACACGTAAATCTCCCTAACGCCACCCCCCCTCCCCCCCAACTAACCAGAAGAAAAAGATCCTGTAAGGTAAGGCTTTTATTTCTTATCCGTCTTTTTCATTTATTTAAGTGTATTGTTTGGTTTTAGTTAGTTCGTATAAAGTTAAGCTTACAATGGCAGTGCCGCAAACCCGTGGCATGTGACTATTGCTTGATGTGAGACCTTAGGAACGTGCCTGACGTTCCTGACTCTTACACTTGTAAGAAATGTATCCAGCTGCAGCTGTTGTTTGACCGCATGACAGCTCTGGAGCTAAGGATTGACTCACTGTGGAGCATCTGCGATGCTGAGGAGGTAGTGGTTAGCACGTTCAGTGAACTCGTCACAACGCAGGTTAGGATTGCTGAGTGAGACAGTGAATGTCTCCAGCTACCACATGATGCAGAAACAACACATGCCCCGACCCGCCATCGTTATTGTATTTAGCTAGTGCTGAATTTGTTTTTTTTATTAATTTAACTGTTTTTATATCTCTGCTTATGCAACTTGTAAACAATAGATGAACAAAATTCAGAAGTCATGCTGACTCAGCCCTATTTTACTATGCACCTCCAAGTACTGCATTACAAGGGCCCAGTTCTTCAGCGAAATATCCCAGACCAAGCCATCTACAGCTGCTTCATCAATACGTTTCCCTCCATCATAAGTTCAAAAGTGGGAATGTTCGATGACAATTGTGCAATTAATACCACCCACAATTCCTCAGTTGAAATTTAACATAGCACAATCAATTAGAGATTGGGCTACTTTAGATTTAGTCCTATACAATGAGGAAGTCTAATTAATAACGTTACTACAATGGACCCTGTGAGATCTGACAGTACCGTAGTTCATTCTGAAACTAGAAATTGGAATCTGAACAAAGGAAACTAAGAGGGTATGAGTGGCAAGTTGGCTGAGTTGGCAAGTTGGTGTCTTCAGCAAATCACTAAACGCTTTGCCAGGAGACAGGCAATAGCTCGAATTTGAAAAGATACATCATTAATAACATTATACATTCATCAAATGTATAAAAATCTAATTGAAGAGATAAATCAACCATGGCTAATGAGGCTGGTACAATTGCAACATTTAAAATGCATCAGGATGGGTATATGATTAAAAAGGGTTTAGAGGGATATGGGCTGGATGCTGGCAAATGGGACGATATGAGATTGGGATATCTGGTTCGGCATGGACAAGATGGACCGAAGGGTCTGTTTCCGTGCTGTACATCTCTATGACTCTACTCTGCGGCCTCATTGTTAATAGTGGGCTCGAAAACCCGATTAGTGACCGATGTCAGGCTAACTGCCTTATGATTTCTTGTCTTTTGCCTCCCTTCTTTCCTTGCACAGAGATTTTACATTCTGATTTTCCAGTTCTCTGCGACGCTCCCTGAGGACATTTATTTCTGAAAATCCATCACCACTGCCTCCACAATTTTCTCCTCTATTTCCTTCAGAAGTTTGGGTTGTTAGCCTTCCAGTCTGTGTGATGTATCCATCTTCAAACATTGCAGCTTCCACACCACATTCTCATCAGCATCGACCACTACACTCATCTCTCGCCCTTGACTGTCTTGACGTTCTGGAATGCTGCTAGTTGCCAACCATTATGAGGACTGATGCAAAGCACCTATTCATTTCATCCTGCAATTCTTTGTCCTCCATTTCTCTGTAGCTGTTTTCAAGTTGTCCAATGTTCACTTTTGCATCTCTTCCTGTTATAGATCTTAACTAAACTCTTGCAGTCTCTTTTCATATGGGGAGCTAGCTTATACGTTCCATATTTTCCACCTTATTGTTTATTTTAAATTATCCTCTGCTACTGTAGAAAGGCTTCCCTTTCGGGACTGAGGGAGAGTATTCCAGGGAATTGACTGCAGAAGGCAACATGCAACTACACTACACTAATCCTGTTAGCCATCATTGGGTGGCTTGGTGACATAGCTCTGCTGCCTCACGGTGCCAGGGATTCGGGTTCAATTCCAATCTCTGGAGCCTATGTCTGTGGCCTTTGTACAATCTCCCCATGTTTGCATTAGGAGCATTAGCTCCTTTCGTCTCTCCACTGTCTATCTCCGTGTTTATGCCATCAGCAGTATTTCTGTTTCAGGTCGATGAAGAAATGCGGCAAATGCAACCGGTTTTCGTAAAAGCGACCCTGGTGTTCAGGATGCCCTGGGTGTTCAGGATACTTGACTGGCCACTTGTGTGAGTGCAATGTCACTGGTTCCCAAGTTATTCCTCTCAGTCCCTCGGTCCAGCCATTACTGCATGCAGCCTTTCCTAGAGCCACTCCTGAGACTCCTTAGAACTCATTGCTTGGCACTGGATGCTCCCTAAGCAGGGCTGTGGACACAAAGACACTGGGCACTTTGTGACCCACTAGGGTTGCTGTGTAAAGACCCTGCTATTGAAAGGAACAGAATAACTACAATCCAATTGATTCGCAAAGCAGAGTAAACGGACTGATTGGCATCCAATGGCGTGGTCTTCTTCCAAACGGTGCTTGGACCAGAGGACTAGGGGATCACACATCCAGGCCTGGAGACAGGGCTTTAAACT